>NW_006781198.1:102088-117482 GCF_000442215.2 Lipotes vexillifer
CCTTTGAACTTTCTCCACAGGATGGATATGAATCACGATATTATTAATCAAGAGCATAAACCTAAGATTATGAAAGTCATCATTCTTTCGATCATTCATTCTCTTAAGTATATGGAGAGAGAAAAGAATATGATATACCCACTCATATCCATTTTTATTGTTAGATCTCTCATCTAAACATTTTTGTTTGTGGGTTAAATGTTAGTGGTTTTTCCAGTGCTTAAATAGAAAAATTGAATGATATTTTTGATGATAATAATAGAAAAAGTAAATTTTAGACAACCCCCCAAAAAAGAACAAGAATTTTTGTTAGTGTTTATTTCTTTATTCCTGAAATACATGTTCAATGTCCATATGTTTCAAATTGTTTATTATAAGAAGACCACAATCATTGAGACTCCCGAGATTAGGCCAAATGTAAAATTTTATTCTGTGCTTATCATTTTACATAATTTTCGTACAGATGAGGAAATCTGGAAATATCAGTTCAGCTATAGACTTAGGCGTCATACAGAAAGCTAAATTCCTCTGTAATTTGAAAAAGAAAAATATAATTATATATCAAGACTTCTTAGAACCACAGGTGATAGAAAGATTCATCACACCTTTGCCATATAAAATGCCAAGTCAGGGAATTAATTTCCTTTCAGAATAACAAAAATAATTCAGCCAAACTCTTTATGTATTAAAAATAGTCAAAAGAGAGCTTCAGTAATTTATTAATGTACAAGAATGGATTTGCTGTTAAATTTTCTTGACTTAGTTTTTTCTTCTAGCCAAACAGATAAGCAGCATTCTCTTTAAATAAATCTGTAGGACCAGGCATGACTGTTTCTGGGGCCGTGATGTATTAATAGATTGCCAGGTCAGATGGCCTGGGTTTGGTCATGGCTCTGCCACTTAATGGCTGTGTCACATTTGGCAAATTCCTTAATTCCTCTTAGCCCCAGTTTTTTCATCTGTAAAATAGGGATAATAATAGGACCAACTTAATGAAATTCCTATAAGAACTAAATAAAATATGTATAAGAGCTCTTTGCTCATTGCCTGGTATGCAACTAACTTCAATAAAAGTTAGTTATTGTTATTCTTTTTTTTTTATAAATTTATTTATTTATTGGCTGCATTTGGTCTGCATTGCTGCAGGGCCTACTCTTCGTTCCCGTGGGCAGGCTTCTCATTGCAGTGCCTTCTCTTATTGAGGAGCACGGGCTCTAGGCGCATGCACTTCAGTAGTTGTGGCACGCGGGCTCAGTAGTTGTGTCTCGTGGGCTCTAGAGCGCAGGCTCAGTAGTTGTGGTGCACAGGCTTAGTTGCTCCACAGCATGGGGGATCTTCCCAGACCAGGGATGGAACCTGTGTCCTCTGAATTGGCAGGCGGATTCTTAACCACTGCGCCACCAGAGAAGTCCCATTGTTATTCTTGACATAAGTTTTCTTTTCAGGAAATATTTTCTATGTCTTCAAAATAATTTCTCACTAAAAATACAATTATTTTGATGTGACCAAAACTTGTTCTGGTTTGTAATTTCAAATCATCATAAAATGCATAAATTTTTCCTTGCAGCATCTTTGCAACAACAATAATAAATATAATAATTACAATCTTAGAGGCACATCAATTCCAGGTAATTATATTTGATACCCTAAGGAAGGAGCTTTGCTTTAGTAGGCCTGGAATAATTGCAGGGTTATTGTTTTATGTGTTTTTTAAAATCTGTATTTTTAGATACTGTTTATGTGAATTCCATAGTGAGAAACTTCCTTATTTATTTCTATTAAGCAGTAAATATGGTTGGACCAAAATAACATCTATTTTTGCATCATTTGACAGAGTCTTTTAACCAGAGGTGTTTGAATTTCAAAGTAAGTCTTCTTAAATGACACACAGGTAGATAAAGATATGGTATTGGAGTTTTAACTCGAATCCCTTCCAAATAACCTTGGTAGAATATGTTACCTGTTGGAAAGTGTTACTATGTCCAACCTGCTGTGCATTCTTTTCCTTAAGTTCAAATAAGCAAGGGATTCTAGTAAACATCTGTTTAAGCAATGTAGCTAGGGTAACAGGATAACTCCGACCTCAAGATGAATTTTCAAAGTTGGTTTTATTGCATGCTATAATGTAAAGCACCGGAATTGTTAAGTATTGAGGGCAAATTAACTCCAGTGTTGCCACCTACAAATTGTACTACTTTTTTTTTTTTAAATAAATTTATTTTTGGCTGCGTTGGGTCTTCATTGCTGTGTGCGGGCTTTCTCTATTTGCGGCGAGCGGGGGCTACTCTTTGTTGTGTTGTGTGGGCTTCTTTTTTTTTTTTTTTTTTTTTTTTTCTGGCCTAAAACAAAGACCAAAAGGGTTCAGGCAGAACAAATAGACTGGCCCCACCACTGGTCGCGTCAGCCACCCTCAGATGCCACCTCCACCACCTAGACTGTCACCTTTCCGAAGGCGGACTCTCAACCACTGCGCCACCAGGGAGGCCCTGTGTGGGCTTCTTATTGCAGTGGCTTCTCTTGTTGTGGAGCACGGGCTCTAGGCACACGGGCTTCAGTAGTTGTGGCTCGCGGGCTCTAGAGCGCAGGCTCAGTAGTTGTGGCGCACCGGCTTAGTTGCTCCACGGCATGTGGGATCTTCCTGGACCAGGGCTCGAACCTGTGCGCCCTGCATTGGCAGGCAGATTCTTGACCACTGCGCCACCAGGGAAGTCATGCCACCTGCCAATTTTAAATGTTACAGTGTGTAGAATGTTTTTTCATGTGGTGGTGGGGAAGTAGGGCTTGCCCCTCACTAGGATAACAATCCTGTTATTCTAACATTGTGATTATCAGCATATCTTACCATTCTTTTTTCTATCTTCCTCATTAAAATGAAGTGTAGGATGTCTTCTGGTCAATATAGCATAGTTGCCTGTCTTCAAAATTTTTTCAAAAGAATCTCTTAAGATGATTTATCTTCAATAAAGTTATTGGCTTTACCATCTCTCTCAGTATATTTGTACTTATCAGGAGGTTGAAATATTTTATTAATTTAGTATCTTCAGCCTCCTTGTCTTAAAGCTTCAAGACTTTCAAATTCTAGGTGCCAAATGCTCAACACTTTGTTGTGTGGGAAAAGCTTCTTTCCAGACACATATGTGTTTAGGAGTATGTTACTAGCAGCTAACTAGTCTTCACTCGTTTATATCAGGCTTTCCTAACTACTCCTATGCAGCAACTGCTCCTCCCCAAATCAGGAGAAACTTTTTCTGACCTCATTTTACTAGACCTCTTCCACCCAGGTGACCATTCTCACTTTCTTGAAACAAGAACCTCTCTTGGTTCACAAGTTCCATCCTTCAGTCCCCTCCTAGGGTTACTCTCTAAAGCAGATATATGAACATGTCACACCTCTGCTTCAAAGTCTTCAATGTCATGTCCATCAGTGGATGAATGGATAAACAAAATGTGGTCCTTACATACAATGGAATATTATTCAGTCTGGAAAAGGAAGGACATTGTAACACATGCTACGACATGAATGAATCTTGAAGATGTTATGCTAAGTGACATAAGCCAAATAGAGGACAGTATTGTATGACTCCACTTATATGAAGCATCTAGAATAGTCAAATTCATAAAGATAGAAAGTAGAATAGTGATTACCAGGAACTGCCAGAGCAGGTAATGTTATGGTTCAATGGGTACAGAGTTTCAGTTTGGAATGATGAAAAGTTCTGGAGATAAACAGTGGTGGTGTTGGTTGTGCAAGAATGAATGTACTGAATGCCACTGAATTATACACTTAAACATGGTTAAAGTGGCAGATTTTATGTTATATATATTTTATCACAATAACAAAAAAAATTTTTTAATCTTCAATGTCTCCCCACTGCCTACTAAATGAAGTGCCGACCTCTTAGTGTGACCTGGACAGTATTTACTATTTCTTCTTGGTTTACATTTTCATCCTCTTATCTCATCATTTCCCGCACATATCCTACATGCCAGCCATATGGAACCACTCAAAATATGCCATCCCTTGCAGGATCCCACGCTTTCTCTGTATAGTCAGTCCCTACAGCCTAGAATTCCTTTCTTTCTTCGAGAAGCAACCACTCATCCCTCAGGATAGACCTTACATGTAACGTTTCTGAAGTCTTCCCTCAAGTCCTCAGTACCTCTTGCTTTGATGATAGTCTAGCTTGTGGCTGTGCCTCCACAATGTCCCTTTATCCCTTTACTGTATCCTATGAGCTTCTATAGAGCAGGGACGTTTTATTTTAAAAATGCATATTTTCTTTAAAAAAAAAACAACTGAAGTTAATGTTTCCATTCTTCTCCAGAACTACATAAGATCTTAGTATACTTTAATCTGCCCCTCATCTTTCACTTCACTATCGTTTAGCTTTTTTTTTTTTTTTGGATAACATTTTTATTATTATTTCCAACACTGTTAGTCAATTTCTACCTTACTGATGCTTCTTCTGTCCATCTGTGCAGTTTTCCTTTCATAGCTCTTTTCGTGAGGATCTATAGGTAGGTATACTCTGTGTTTATGTAAAAAAACAAAACAAAACAAAACCAAAAACCCTGATTTTATTGTTACTCTTGAATGACAGTTTAGTGAGTATAAAGTTCTAGGTTGGCAGTTTTTGTCCTTCAGGACTTTTGAAGATGCTGTTTCTGTTCTCTTCCGGCATCTGTTTTTTGCTGATAAATCATGTTGTCAGTCTAATTCTTGCCCCTGTTAAGATAATCTGTCTCTTGTCTCTGGTTCTTTATAAAATGGAATCTTTGTCTTTGGAATTCCGCAGTTTCATTTCAGTGAGAATAGGAATAGAATTATTTTAACCTGCTCAGTACTTCTTGTACTTCCTGGATATGAAGATTTTTGTCTTTCATTGGTTCTGGAAACTTCTTGGCCATTATCTCTTTACATTTTGTCTCTTCCCAGTTCTTTTTATTCTTTCCTTTTGGAGTCATCAGAAGATGTATATTGGACCAGTTTTTACTTCAGGACTCTTATTCTTGCCTTTGTATTTTCAATTTTTTATTTCTTTGAATTGCATTTTGGGTTACTTCCTCATACAATATAGCTTTCATTTCAGTTCATTGAACTTTTTTTCAAGTTCATTGAATTTTAAAATCCAGTGGCTTTATTTCTAACTACACAACTTCTGATTTGGATCTTTTAAACTATGCCCGTAAAAAAAATCTTACTAGGGCTTCCCTGGTGGCACAGTGGTTAAGGATCGCCTGCCAATGCAGGGGACACGGGTTCGAGCCCTGGTCTGGGAAGATCCCACGTGCCGCAGAGCAGCTAAGCCCGTGAGCCACAACTGCTGAGCCTGCGCTCTAGAGCTTGTGAGCCACAACTACTGAAGCCTGCACGCCTAGAGCCCATGCTCTGCACCAAGAGCAGCCACCGCAATGAGAAGCCGGCACACCGCAACAAAGAGTAGCCCCTGCTCGCCACAACTAGAGAAAAGCCCACGTGCAGCAAGGAAGACCCAACACAGCCATACATAAATAAACAAATATCTTACTGTACTGTTACTTTATTATGATTTTTGTCTCCTCTCTTCACCTAATGTGTTTCACCACTTCAAACATACTTATTTTGTAGTGTCTCTTAGGTGTACTTTTACTTCTTTTTCTTGCTCCAATTTACTACGTCTGCCACCTCTCCTTTGTACTGGTTTGCTCCCTAGCTTGTATTACTTTTGTTTTTAGGGTGGTTCATCTTCAGTGGGGATTGTTTTTCTGGTGGAGTTCTATGTGCTCTGTGTTGAGGACTGTCCTTCTAGACAGATTTTGCATTGCTTCTGCATAGGAGCTTAGCTATGTGTTAATAAAAAGAAGTTTCGTTGTTGTTGTTATATATACATATGCTGCATTTAGCCTGGAAATGGAAGTTATAAATTAGTTCTATAAGGGTTGTTAAAAGAAAGGCCCCGTAAAGAGGCACATCTTGGCAATCCTTCCTCTTTTTGCTTTCAGTCTCATCATGACATGCCTCTGGTTTCTTCCAGCCCCTATTCTAGGTTGCATTAGTCCTTCTAGGCTGCAGTGGTCTTTGTGAGGCTCCTCATAATATTTTATAATGTCAATAGATGTTCAGCTACTTTCCCGCTGCATTAGTCCTTGATAATATCTAATTCCTTAACTGACCCAAATTATTTTTGTCCCTGCGTTTGAAACTAATATTGTATTTTCCCTCCTTCTCTTTCTTTTTTTATAACTATTCCCATTTGGTTTTTGTTTGTCTTTTGAACATTCAAGTAGATTTTCCTTCTAGTTAGGAATATATAGTTATCATAATGGCATTTCTTAAAAAGTAATTCCCATCCCTTTGTTTTGTTACTCCTAGTTTGTTACAGAGTAAGTCCTAATAAAAAGTCAATTTGTTACCGAGTCCAAGCTCACTCTGCTCGTTCACGGCAAGACAGGCCAATAAGTCGGAGACAAGGTGCTGAAGCAAGGACTACGACTTTATTCGGAAAGCGGGCAGACTGAGAAATGGCTGACTAAAGTCTCAAAACAGCCATCTTATCGGGGTTTGGATGTCAGTTACTTTTATAGCACAGAGATGGGGAGGAGATGAGGAGGTAAAGTAAAGTAAAAAGGCCATAAGTTTTGCAAATATCTCCTGGAATGGCCAGGCTTCTGGAGGGGATGTGTTAATTTCTCCTTACTTGTAGCCATCCACAGGTGCACAGGGTCCGGATATTTCCCTGAACAAAGGCACTTTGGTTTAACATTCAAGCAGAGGGTCAGGGTTCCCCAGGCAGGCCATTATGTACAGACAGTATCCTTTTAGTGAACAAAAGCAGCAGAAAGCAAGTTAAAGTAAAAGAAACAGATCCAACATGTAGTCAGATTTGGTTCTTCCCTGTTACAATTTTAGTTTATATATTTTAGATGATTTTTGCTTTATAATGAGTATGAGAATCTACCATTGTCTTTTCTTCTCATTCCCCAAATATCCTTGCATATTTTTGCCTGTTTATTTTTTGCAAATGGATTTTGTTAAGTATTTTAAAGCATTCTGTTGAGTTTTAATTCATTTTGTTTCTTTGATAACCTAATATATTGTTATCTTTAATACCTATTGTCTTTCCAGGTTATACAAGGTTTCCCTCCCCAATTATTCGTATCTCCCATTATCTCTCCCAGTACAGTTTTATTATTGTATTTAAAGATATTCTGTCACATTGTAAGTCTTTTTGCATATTTGTAATGCTTCTGGCCATGCCTAGGAATGGGGTCTCTCTCATTAGTGCTCTTTCTATCTGTATATTTGTCTGTTTTATACAGAGATGCTGTTGCTTCAAAGCACTTTGCTGACCTTCACCAGCCTGCTTGTATTAATCCTAGTGCTGATGTTTCTTTCATTAATTTGATGAGTTTAATGATAAGGAAACATCTTGTGTTACTCTTTCCACCATCTCCTTAATCATCTGATTCTTTTATTTTATTTTATTTATTTTTTGGCTGCACCACGCAACATGTAGGATCTTAGTTCCCTGACCAGGGATCAAACCCGTGCCCCCTGCATTGGAAGCGCAGAGTCTTAACCACTGGACCGCAAGGGAAGTCCGATGTAACCTGATTCTTAGAATATTATTAAAGGAGAGATTTGACACTTTTTTTTTTTTTTTTTTTGGCTTGTATTTTCTCCTATTTGTTCCCTGGTCCGCCCTTTGGAGCTTCACAGAATCTGTTCGCTCCCCATTCCACATGAATGCCCTTCCTGTGTTTAAAAACCAACGCTGGATCATGTTTCCCTTAATGCTGCTTGATCTCCTAATAGGAAGTCATCTTCTACTGTAATTGTAAGGCATTATCTCTGATGCCAGTAAATTCCTGGGTAATCCTCTGTGTTGATTAGCACAGGCTTTCTAGAACTTATTTTACTTTATCAGCTTTCAGTGGAGAAATTCAGAGCATAGATTACACTACTGAAAAATTGCCAAGTTTTTACCTTCTTGGCGAGGCACCTAACTACATGTGTTGTCTGAGTTTCCTCTGCCTTACCTCCTTGTTTCTGTTGGTGAGGATTTGGGGGCTTGAGAGCCCCTTGTAGATGCAGGAGCAGTGGGTCTACACCTCTTCTATAGGTACTTTCTCAGCTGCTTTCTTTTCAAGACCACTCTCCAGGCTCAGGCAGGCCAGGGGTGAAGGAGTGTGACTCATGAAGAGTTTATCAGTTGTCTTGGCAAAGGGAAAGTGCTGAAAGTTAGAAAGATCAGGAGAAAGCAATCCTGACTCAGTTTTATCCTTTATATTCCTTACCCGCTGAAACTTAGAGGCTTGTTTTGGAGAAACCGGAAACTAACTTCTGATTAGTGAGCCGCAGAATTTTAACTGATTCAACCAGAATATTCTGTGTACCTGTTGGGGATGACACATATCTATCTTACCTCTCTCAGATTCTTAATGGGAGCTTCAGATAATATGAAGTATGTAAAATTGCCTTGTCAATAAAAGGACTATTATAAATGGCTATTATGTTGATGATGCTGCTGAATATTACAAACCATTTTTAAAATGTTCTTGTTACTAATAGGATAGATTATTAACTGACAATATTCTACCTTCTTTCATTTTGTCCTTTTTCTTTCATAGGGAATAAGTGAATAATTATTTCCTTAATGCCAGAAAGTTAAATTCTAAAGGCGAACCTTTTTTTTTTTAACTTGAAGTATAGTTGATTTACAATATTCTGTTAGTTTAAGGTGTACAGCAAAGTGGTTCAGATCTTTTTTTTTTCAGTTCTTTTCCATTATAGTTTAATACAAGATATTGAATAGAGTTCCCTGTGCTATACAGTAAATCTTTGTTGTTTAAAGGAGAACTCTTTGACCAGCTAATCATAGGCCTGCTGATAAATGGAATTGAAAGAGTGAACAGTCTCAGAATTGATGAACAGTTTGCCTGATTCAGAAGTTTGGTAATCACCAGCTGTCTTCAGAATTTGATGCAAAGCAGATTCACTGTCATTGACACACAGGACGTCTGGCATCTGAACTTGGACATCAGAGAGCACAAACTGGGTTTTCCCCTAAAGTCTCTGGCAGATGGTGTCTGCACTCTCTCTGGCCTTTCGCTGTGCATGTTTTCTAAAGGTGATGATTTAGTTATTAGAGCACAGGACAAAGCATTTATTTAGAGCACAGGACAAAGCATATTATTTATTTAGTTGACCCCATTAGTAAAAATTAAATTTAAGGAGCAGGAAAAGTGCTGAGCCGATTGAAAGCTAAGCTACTCCCATAATTAGGGAGACTGTTTAAAGCCCCATGATGTACACTTAAGGTTTCACCTTCTGAAAATTTTCCTCTTGGTTTAGGAACAGTATCTCCAGGGATATAAAACTCTGGTGTTATTTATAATACAAAGACCATGAGACAGTGTGTTCATTTGCAGCAGTTTAGAAAAGATGGTAAAATGTATACCCTAGGAATCAGTACATAAAAAACAATAAATATAAATGCCTCTTACCTTTTCTTCCTCCTCACATACGACCTTTCACTGAATGCTATCCACCTGACCTTTGAGTTGTTCTCTTACCTGTTTCATCCAGTTACTTCCAGGAAATCACCACTTCCTTTCTAACATTGCTTTGACTCTTGTTGAGTGCAGGATGCTCAGATGGTAACCCATGGCCTGCAGTCACCCCTGCGGTTAAAGACTGCCTCAGCAAAGACAGTTTTTGTCACAGTAGTGGCTGATAAAGCAAGGAATGAAGAATAATAAAAGACAGGAGAACATCTCCGGCAGCCCCCAGGGGCTAAGCTGAAATAGCAAAATACAGCTCATCTTGTTTGAGTTCACTGGCTCTGAAAAGCAGGAGTTTACCCACCAAGTTTTGTTAGCCAGTAAACCACAAACAGGACAGATTATAAACACGGTCTGTTCTGAGTAGCCTGCAGGAAAATGCTGTCCAGAAGATCCATTGGGATCTTTGAAATTAGGCCCCCTTTGAGCTGTTATCATTTACCGCAGACAGGCAAGCTGCAACTTGCTTTTTTTCTAGCCTGCAGGAGCATTTCACTGCAGCATTATTGATAAAAAAAGCCAAATATCAAAACAACCTGATGGCCTAGCAATTAGGAAATGGTGAAGTCAGTTATAATAATCACCTCAATGGGATGTTGCAAAATAACAAGAAAGAATAATGAAGAAGAAAGTATCAATAGCAGTGAAGGATACTTTTGTGATAGAATGTTAAATGAAAATGAGACCGTGTTTCTCTAAGAGGGTAGCTTTGCTGAAGTATACCGGCTGGTTTACTGGCTAACAAAACTTGGTTGGTAAACTCCTGCTTTTCAGAGCCAGTGAACATGCTTTATAGCATGTTCCCACTAGCTATCTAATATGATTTGATTGTCATGTTTTTAGTGTACATTTTTGATATTCTAGTTAAAGAACGAGTTATTTCGTTCACTCAGCCTCCATCGGCCAGTGTGCCAGAGCTTGGGGCACAGACAACAACCAATAAAAGGCAGTTCTTCTGGGGTTTTGCACTATATCATTTTAAAAATCATGCTTTTCCCCTTGATCAGAAATGTTATCGCAGAAATAATGCAGCACCTGAGGAACAACAGAGTTTCATCACGAAGTTCATCTTTCATAGCTCATTCTGGCTTTTCATTTCCAAAACTAGCAGCAGCCACAATAAACCATCACCATTCAACGTCTATAACTTCTGGCTACAACGTACCTTCTGGATTGGAGGTTTCAAATACTCTGAAGTCCTTTGTCACTAATTCCACCTTGGTTCTGACTTGGCTGGTCTCCTTTGGGCAGAGATGAAAGAAAATCCCCAGTGTCTGAAGATCTGAGTTATTCTTTCTTCTCACTGTAAAATGGTTGGCTTTTTTTTTTTTTTTTCATCCTTAAACTTAGAGAATGCTCTCTGTTTTAGGTACTCCACGGAGTCAGTAATGGGACAAGGTGGGAAAATTTCAGAAGGCCCTTCTGTTGAAAAATATAAAGGATGGTGTTATGGGTTGCGTGTGTCCTCCCCAAAAGATATGGTGAAGTCCTAGCTCCCGGTACCAGTGAATGAGACATTATTTGGAAATAGGGTCTTTGCAGGTGTAGCTGAGTGAAGCTGAGGCCTTTAATCCAATATGACCAGTGCCCTCATGAAGAAGAGGGAAATTTGGACACAGAGGCAGCCAGGGAGAATGTCATGTGACAACAGAGGCAGAGATTGGAGTGATGCAGCTACAAGCCAAGGAATGCCAATGACCGAGGCAAAGAAGGATTCTACCTGGAGTTTCAGGGGGAGCGTAGAACTACTGACAACTTGACTTCAGACATCTATCCTCTAGAACTGTGAGAGAATAAATTTCTAATGTTTTAAGCCACCCAGTTTGCTGTGCTTTATTATAGCAGCCCTAGGAAACTAACACAGATGGTAAAAGCAAGGATTGTATTCCATATGTTTTTAAATTTATTTTTATTTTTTAAGCTATTTCTATTTATTTATTTGGCTGCATCGGGTCTTAGTTGCAGCATGCAGGCTCTTCGTTGTGGTGCGTGGGCTTCTCTCTTGTCATGCGGCTCGGGCTACAGAATGCGTGGGCTCTTTAGTTTGCAGCACACAGGCTCAGTAGTTGTGGCGTGCGGGCTTAGTTGCCCAGCGGCATGTGGGATCTTAGTTCCCCGACCAGGGATCAAACCCACGTTCTCTGCATTGGAAGGCGGATTCTTCACCCCTGAACTACCAGGGAAGTCCCCGGATTATATTCAATAAGAAAGCACTTTGATGAGCACCCGAGGGAGCATAGAAATGGATAAGGCATTGTGGACCTGTTCAGGCTTTTAAGACCCTAGAGGACAGTGATGCTTCAGAACTTTTGTTAAGAGTCAAACACAGTGTATTAAAATTAAAACAATTTAAAGAAGAGAACTTACAGGCTAGAAAATAGGAACACATAAGGCTACTTAGAGAACTTTTTGCATTGAAAGCAAAAGAATTTAAAAGTGGGAAAATTCAGAAAAGATGTGATGATTAAGTATGTTTGTACATTTTAAGTGCTAAAAACAACCCGGGCCTGGCACATAGGAAGCACTCAATATATATTACCTGCTAGTATCATCAGCTGTTATTTCACCTGTTCATTCAGTTTTTATTTCTAGCAATCCTATCTGAACTTCCAAGAACTTTTTCTTCTTCTCTGATTTTTTTTCTCCTCTTTTGTAGCAACTATTTTTATTTTATGGAGGCTGTACCCTCTCAAGTCTTTCTGAGGATATTACTTACCATGTTTAAAGTTTTTCTTTGTCCTTTTAACTGACCTCCTGTTTGTTTATCACGGTCCTTCTCTTCAATGCATTGTTTTTCTGTTTCTCAAATGCAGGGCATTTTTTGATTGCCTAGTCTTGTTGATTTCTGAAGACTCTACTGATGAGGGTGTGGCTGCTTTCCTCCAGAGCTGTCCATTCACTGCCTGAGTGGGAGGTTGACTATGGTGTCTGAGTATGTGGGTAGGCAGGGTCCGAGCAGGTTTCCCTCTGGTGTGGGTGGGTAGGGACTCCCCAGGTAGCCACAGGGAGGAGACCTCTGCTCTAGAGGTGCAATGCCTTGGAATGGAGTATGTTTCTTTCCAGGACAGTCTTCAGATTCTCTTGGCTCTCCTTTTTTTCAGAGGCCCGCTGCTGCCACTGAAGCCCTGTGAGGACAAATCTCTATCTCTTGAGAGAGAAGTTTTCTGGAATAAGCTTGAGATCTGTCTTTTAATGCATCGCCCAAAGTGCTGTACGTTGGCCCATCCAGTTTCTACATCCCTGGGCTCAGGGCTTAGAGCTTCTCCAGTGACCCCTGAAGGTCCTGTGCGTTCTCAGTTTCTAGGGAGTGGGTTTCCTCTCTCTCCATCAGTTCCATGCCATCTGCTTTCTATCTTCCAGGGAGTTTTTTGGAATTTCTGGTCTATTAGTAGTTTCTCATTCTTATTTTTCTGCCGTTGTGTTGTATTTTCTTCCATCTGTTCATATGTCCTGCCTACCTTTCTCCTTTATTTATGTATTTTATTTATTTATTTTAAATATTTATTTATTTATTTATTCGGTTGCACCAGGTCTTAGTTGAGGCACACAGGCTCTTTAGTTGTGGCATGCAAACTCTTAGTTGCGGCATGCATGTGGGATCTAGTTCGAACCCAGCCCCCCTGAATTGGGAGCATGGAGTCTTATCCACTGCACCACCAGGGAAGTCCTTCCCCTTTATTTTTCAATGGGAACATAGGAAAGAGGGGAAATAGATGTACTGATATGTCCAGTCTGCCATCTTGAACTAGAAAGTTTCCTTTTTATTCTCAGCTTGCCAAAGTCCTATTAATGAAGCTCATTTTCCCCCAGGAAGATTAATGTGAGTATATTTGCTGTGCAGGCTGGGTCTCTGGACAGTCCTTGGAATAATGGTGACCCTTGTCTCCAGAATCTGCCTGTTTAGAGAACTCAGCCGCTTCGAACAGCAAGGGTGGGACCATCCCTCTTTAAGGAACACCTAGGGACTTGGTCTATTACTATAGCATCCTGCTTGTCTCAAGCTTTGAGGATAAAGTAGGTGTGTTAAGTAGCTATGATTAGAGAACCATAAGACAAGCACCTATCCCAAAATATCTCCTATACTGCCATCTGTCAAAAGTACCTAAAATAGTCTTTGGTCATCAGGAATCTCTGTGACAATGCTAGCATCCTCATAAAGAATACGAGCTTAAGGCTTAAACAAGTAATAACAGCCAACATCTTTTCCTGGAAGCTTGGGTTCATAGAAACCTGAAGGGAGGGGATTGATGGACGGGAAGGGGAGAACCCGACCAAGACTCCCTAAAAGGGGAGAGAGGCATAATTATGTGCTTCTGCGTTGTCCTGTGTGCCCACGCTGGCTGCTATCATGTTGCTTCTGTTTCTTGCTTTGAAATGAAATACTAAAGAGAATTGGCAGCAGGAAGGTAAGGCCTTTGCCTGCACAGGCACAAGGGATAGCAGTTCTTTAGGGATAGGTTGAGGGTAGACAAACACAATTATAGATTGTCAGCATTCCCTTTCAGGGCAAAAACCGAAGAGGCCCTCATGTTTGGAATCTTCCTAGCTAAGATTAAAGCCAAGCTCTGAAAGGCTGCAGCCCTGCTTAACAAAAATTGACTTATAAAAAATTTCTGAAGTAAAATTGCATATTTTTTCGTGTCTCAATGTCAAGTTCAAGAAGCCTGACTCTCCTACTCACCTCCAATGTTGATAAAATATATTGAAAATAAATATCTAATTTTTTCCCCCAGTGGTAAATTATTAACCAAGGATATACAGAACAGGATTTTAAATCAATTAATCTGGTAGTGTTCAAATTAGCAGCAATCAGAATCCACTTAATTACAGTTTTTGTCAGTTGAGCCTTTTAATCAGCCCGGAGCTATATTTGGTCCTGGCTGAAGCAGCCAGGGAGTTGCTACCTTGTGATCTGCACCCCTGCTGACAGCAAAATGTGGCACTGTCAAGATCAGAAGACCTCCCTGTGGGTCCATCTGACTAGATGAGAGCTGTTGTTTATGGAACCGTTTGAAGATGGGCCAGTCCCTTCACATACACACATCTCCCTTCTCCTACCCAAGTTCACCACTCAGGCAGTTCTTCCCCCTCTTCTCTTTCCTTTATACTTCCTCCCTTGGTGTTTAAGCATTTCTGTGGCTTTCAATACCAACTCTACGGCTCCCCATTTATACCTCCAGCACCTCTCTCCTCTGAACTCCAGACCTGTTTATGTGGTGCCCTGTTCAACACTCCACTTGGATGTCTTGGGTTGGTGCCCATTTCAGGTCATGGCAACCCCATTCTTCTGGTTGCTCAATCATCCTGATCACTTGTCTTTGTCTCATACCCTACATCCCATCCAACAGCAAATCCTCAGGCTCTCCCTGCAGAATACATCAGGAATCTGACTCCTTCTCAAGACCTTCACTGTTACCAGCTCGGGGCAAGATGCCACGCCCCCACCCAGATAACTTCACGGGCTTCTAACTTAGCTCTCTGCCTTCTACACAGTCTTCAACACAGAAGCCAGCAGCTGAGGGAGCTAATCCTGCCACACTTCCCATCTCAGAGGCAAAGCCAAAGATCCCTCGTATTGACCTATACAAACCAGCGTGGCCTCCATTGCCTCCGTAACATTGCCTCCTGGCGCCTTTCCATTTTCTAGCCACGCTGACCTTCTTGCTGTTCCTGGAATACAGGGCACATTCCCTCCTCCAAGCCTTTGCATTTCATGTCCCCTCTTCCTGGAACTCTTCTTTGAGACAGCCATTCTCATCTCTTTTAAGACTTGGCTCAAATAGGACCTTCTAAGCTCATGAATTCTTCAGCAGTGTCTCATCTGCTCTTTTTTTTTTTTTTTTTTTTTTTT
>NW_006781198.1:117912-132272 GCF_000442215.2 Lipotes vexillifer
TCCGAGGCATGTGGGATCTTCCCGGACCGGGGCACGAACCCGTGTCCCCTGCATCGGCAGGCGGACTCTCAACCACTGCGCCACCAGGGAAGCCCTCATCTGCTCTTTAACACATCTGTTGAGCTTTTGATGAGCAAAAAATGTTATCTTGTTATTTTTACACCTGTGCTTGGTTATTTTTCAAATCTGCCAGGGTCTTTGTGTGTGTGTGTGTGTGTGTGTGTGTGTGTGTGTGTGTGTGTGCAGATCTTATACCTTACGTTTTCTTTTCTTTCTTTAAATATTTTAAGCATCTTATTTTATATTTGTGTGCCATGATTTCATTATTTGAAAAGCTCGGGGACCTGATTCTCTTGTCTTTCTTTTCTATTACCTTTCTTCATGGTGCCTATGTATTTTGTAATTTGGAATTCTAAGCTCATGTTTGTCTGGGTTCTCTTCAGGGGTTGAGGAGAGTTCTTCCAGAAAGGATTTATCATTGCCTCTGCCAGGTATGTGTGGGAATTACCAACCCAGGACCACTTAAAGGTAATTTCTCCCCTTGGGATTAACTGGACTAAACTTGTATGGAGCAAACCTGTGGTTGTCAATTCTCAAAGGAGAATTATTTCTTTCCACAGAGCACAGTGGCCAGATTTTTTTTTTTTTCCTAGTTCATCCTTTCACCCACAAGGATGCATCTCTTAAAGGTTCCTGGTTTTATGAGGCACCTTAGTTCCAACACCTCATCTCTAATGCACCCAAGGCTCTAACTTCTGTCTGTGTTGTAGCCATGAAACTCGCATCTCTAGGTTCTAGAGATCAGCAGACATCCCATGCAGCTGCTGCCTCAGCATCGGCTTTCCAGCTTTCTGTTTATTTTCAGTCTTGGGGGATTTCGCTTATATTCTTGTGAATGCAGTTATATATTTAAAAGGTGTTTGTTATATTTCCCCCCAGTAATTTCAGTATTTTGCTGTGTTGCCATTTTGCTAGACACAGAAGTCCAGACTTTCCCCATGCATGTGTAATACTGTTGTCTTTTTAAAATCTGCATCTTTCATGTAGTACTGGACCATAGACTTCATAGTAATAATACATGGATGTTATACATCCATGGGTTATACAATAATATTTAATTATACCCTAATATTGGATATTATTGCTTTTATAAATTAGAAGAAAACCCAATTAGCTTTTTTTTTTTTTCTTTTAATGGAGAGAGACACATGAGGCAGTACAGAATAGTGGAAAGAACATGTTCTCTGGTGTCAGACATACCTGGATTGGGTTCCAGTTCTTGGACATTTTAGCTTTTCTGAGCCTCAGTTTCATAATCTATAAAATGGGATAATAATATGCAATTGGAGGGGTTACAGAGGATTAAAATGAGTGCATGTAAAGTGCCAGGGACATTATGAAATAAATGGAATTTTTACAAATGTTAATGTACTTTTCATACAATGTTATATTTGTGGTGATAATGTAGCCTTGGGATGTGTCACAAGGGGATGGAGCAATGACTGAAGCTTGGAGGTTATGTTTGGGAAGCTGAGGAAGGCTTCTTAGAACTGGCTTTTGAGCTGGCTATAGGCAGGGTACGGGAGGCTGGTTGATGCTGGAAAGAAGACTGGGAAGAGGAGGACATGAAGAGTCGTGTGATGAGTTTGCTCTCCTTTCTCAAGGTGTCCTGGCATATTTCAGGGATTTGTAATACTGTCTGCAGTCGTCATCTGAACTGTCTGTGTAAGATGCACGCAGTCACCGTAGTCCCAGGATGCCTGCCTGGGGCCACGGGATGCTTCCTACTTGGTTGACCTGAGTTTATTGGTCATAGCTGCTACAGTGACTTTTTTTCTTTTTTTTTAACTAAACTTATTTTTTTATTTTTGGCTGCACTGGGTCTTCGTTGCTGTGCGCGGGCTTTCTCTAGCTGCGGTCAGCGGGGGCTACTCTTCGTTGTGGTGCGCAGCTTTCTCATTGCTTTGACTTCTCTTGTTGCGGAGCACGGGCTCTAGGCCCGCCGGCTTAGTAATTGTGGCTCACGGGCTCTAGAGCACAGGCTCAGTAGCTGTGGCGCACAGGCTTAGTCGCTCCGCGGCATGTGGGATCTTCCCGAACTTACCACATGACCCCACTGTGCTGCCGGGGGTGTTGGGAAATGTAGTCTTTTAGCTAAGTACCCTGGTGCCCCAAATAATTATCTGAATCTTATTACTAAGGAATAAGGGGAGGACACTCACTGAATAGACACCAGCAGTCTTTGAGCCTCACTTTTCCTGCATCCTTGACCCTCATCCCTTTCTTGTCCAGGACAAGATGTGCGCCATCATTACTTGTTGAATACATTTCTGTGCTTTGCTCTTCTCTGAGCTCAGCCCATTTCTAGGACTCATTCGCTCTCTAACACCATCCCTGAGCCTTACGTCATCTCTGAGTCAGTGATGTCATCACCATCATCCAAAGAGAAAGAACAGTTGGGGTGAGGCTTCCAGGATGGTCACGGATGACAGGAAGCTCAGAGATGGGGTGATGTTCAAGAACAAGATTAGGCCAGAAATATAAGGAATCAGAAATAACCGTTTTACATACGGCTTGGTAATTTTTTTTTTTTAAATGGTATGTTAGAACAACCATGGCAAAATACCTAAGCCTTCTTTAAAAATGAAAATATAATTGTATTTTATTAATACAAAGGTAAGATGTATTCATTGTATTAAAAAAATAGAAAATACAGATAAGAGAGGAAGGAAAAAAGGAAGAGAAAAAAAACAGCAGAAGGGAGAAAAAAATTACTTTCACCTTGGGAGGGGCATTTCTTTCAGAACTTTACGTGTATAAAGTTGATCCATGCAGAGTTTATGTAAGGATCTATGCATTTGTACTATTTATAACGTTTTGAACTTGTTAAGCCTTATTTTAAAAGCCCTATTTTACTGCTCAGATTCAGCTCTATCTTTGACTGAAATTTTTAGGAAGCTAGTGAGGCTTTCTATGTGAATTCTTTAATATTTTTCTTTCCCTTTAATGAGAACATGAAACAACGGGAAGGTAGGCAGAGGCAAGCAGCAGGAGAGGGCATGATTCTATCAAGAGAATCAGGCAATTCAGAGATTGAATAAGGAAAGAGGGGAGGTCTTCTTAAGTAACCCAGAGCAGAATGTTCTTACTTCCGAGAACCGTAGAGGAGGACTGGGGCACCTACAGGGCAAGTCTGAGGTCCAGAGCCTCAAGACTGACTCTAAAGCTCAGTTTCCTTTTGTGTAAAATGGGAATAATAAGAACTCCTACCTCAGAGAGAGTTATTATCAGGGTCAGAAGACGGTTTTTCCATGGATGGGCGGGGGATGGTGGATGGTTCAGGAGGTAATGCGAGTGATGGGGAGTGACGGGAACCGGCAGATGAAGCTTCCCTCGCTCGCCACCTGCTGTGCGGCCCTGTTCCTAACAGGCTGCGGACTGCCACCAGTCCACGACCTGGGGTTTGAGGACCCCTGCTCTATATGCATATATATAAAAAAAAAACCTAGGGACTTCCCTGGCGGTCCTGTGGTTGGGACTTTGCCTTCCAATGCCGGGGGTGTGGGTTCGCCCCCTGGTCGGGGAGCTGGGATCCCACATGCCTCGCGGCCAAAGAGACAAAACATAAAGCAGAGGCAATGTTGTGAAAAATTCGATAAACACTCGGAACATGGTCCACATCAAAAAAATCTTTTAAAAAAAAAAGCCTCGGGTTTCCCTGGTGGCACAGTGGTTGAGAGTCCGCCTGCCGATGCAGGGGACACGGGTTCGTGCCCCGGTCCGGGAGGATCCCACATGCCGCGGAGCGGCTGGGCCCATGAGCCATGGCCGCTGAGCCTGCGCGTCCGGAGCCTGTGCTCCGCAACGGGAGAGGCCACAGCAGTGAGAGGCCCGCGTACCACAAAAAAAAAAAAAAAAAAAAATAGCCCCTGTAAACTTACAGCTAAAAAGATTTTTGATAACATGAAGTCCATACGCCTTTTAATGTTGAGGAAATGCAGATCCATTGTTTGCTTATATTAATGTACTGAATAAAGGAACCTTACAGATGACGTTGAGAATAGGAAATGCTTTTGTTGCTGAGCACTGTAAGTTTGCACTAAGATAATTGCTTTCCAGAGCTTTACAGGTACAATATGTTTGTGAAGGTACATTGCACAAGGGCATCTGCCAAAGGGTCAAGGGTTTGGAAATCTGGCCCACAGCCCATTTACCAGGCTGTGTGCCTTTGGAGCAGTGTCTGCCCAGAGATGCACCTTTTATTAATTCGGCTTAAGGTACCCTATGGTAGGGCAGGGGCCCAGTCTTTATCCGTGGGGTTCCTGACCAACTGCCCCCGACTGACCGCACCTTTGCTACCGTGGGCAGCGTCCTGGCAGCTGGCTGAAAGCCATCACGGGAGGGCCAGTTGCTCTTCTGCCTTTTAGGTAGGGCGTGGTTGATTACTGCAGACAGGAGATGGCCAATCTTTTCTTCTATCCACTTCCCATCCCAAACCACACTTTCCTTGCTGCAGGGCAAGGAAGTTATTAGTGGCAAACTGTTTGCACCAGCAGGCGGTCTCTCTCTGGGTTGTTAGGCACGAAGCTTATGGGACGCTTACTGAACGTTCACATTCTCCCCTTTACCTTATCGGAAGCTCGTGTTCTGATGGCCTCTGTTATCCTGACACAGAGAAACGTTATACCCACCTCCTGAATTTACATTCGGTCACCTGCACCCTGGTTCCTTTCCGGTCTCTTGACCTAACTCGGCTCAATCACACAGAACCCCTGGAGGCCTCTTTGGAACTCCGCCGGGCACTGGCCAGTGATGCTTGCAGGCTGGGCAGCAACCTTGTTCCAAGTGGTCAACGACAGAGCCGTCAGCGCAGTTCAGTGGGAGGCCTTCTTGTGATTTGAGTTGTTTCTTGAGGAAGAGTCAAAGCAAGGTCCAGCAGTTTCCAAGCCCTCCTTCTATAGGATGCTGGGTTTGACTGTTTTAATAGGCTCCTTGTTCTTTCTGGTTGCCTCTGACAAAGCTAATTCACATATCAGGACCTTCAAAGTGGAAGCTGCCCCGGTGGCCCGGTCCACATCACAAATCTAAACCACAGTCAGCCTGATCTCAGGTGGCCTTGGCCAGCAGCGGCTTGAAGCAGGATCTCAGTTCCCTGACCAGAGATTGAAGCCAGGCTGTGGCAGTGAGAGCCCTGAATCCTAACCACTAGACCATGAGGGCCAGTGGCTAGTGACAAGGCCCTGGCTTGTCTACTTTGTAGAAATGAATTTCAACAAAGAGATGGAAAGTAGTGAAACAAGTAAAGTGTTTATTAGGAGGAAAAAAAAAGTGCATGTGAATAGACACACATGGGCGGGCTCAGAGAGATAGTTGTCCCTTCGTGGTAGTTTAAATCACTTATATGGGGCATTTCTTCCGGGTTTCCTCTGGCCAGTCACCTTACTTTGCCTGGCTCTGAGTCCATATTTGGTATAACTCAGGGTCCTCCCCTGTGTGTGTCTGCATCTCTTAGCCAAGATGGATTCCAGCTCAGAGGCCTGTGGAAAGGTTGACATCACCTGTTATGGGGTGGCGACCCCTCCCTTTTGGCCCCTCCGAGGAGCCTTTCTGCACAGGTGTAGTCAGGAAGGTCTTCTTGACCTCCAGAATGAGGAATATGTGGTCTCTTTATCTCTTATCTGGGCAGGGCTCAGCCTGGGGCCCATCTATCTCCTGCCTCAAGCTGCATTTATGGGAAACGCCTGTCACGGAACCCTCAGATACACCAATCGCAATCCTCCAGCTCAGCTTAGCTAGCTCACCTTACCCTAGAAAGCAGGACCTGCTTGCCTTCTAAGGAAATCCCCGACCTCCTAGCCAGTCATGCCCTGTTTCCACGTTGCCACTTCTAATGTTCTATAAAACTCACTCTTGCCCAAAATCCCTCAGGAAGAGTGGTCCACTGCTTATGACATCCTGTAGTCTCCCAATCCGCGGATTGTTTTTCCTTGAATAAAGGACAGCCAACTCATCACTAAATTGTTTGTTTTGTCATTTGATACCCCTCACCTCCCCTAGATTACCACATCATTTCCCCCCCCAAATTTTGTGTATTTTAATAACATATATATAGAAAAATACACAATATATTGGTAAAGAGGAAAAAAAATCACCCAAACTTCAATGTATGAACCTAAGTACTGTTCAGTGTGTGAACCCAAGACTGAGTTCCTTCCAGTCTTTCTCCAGTGATAATAGTTTTTCTGGTTGTAACCATAGCAAAATGTAAATTTGTGTCTCTGGTGGATCTTTGTCATTGTGTTTGAACACAGGGTATCCAAAAAAGAAAACCTCTGGCTAATTTCTGCAATATAAGGAATTTATTTAAACAACATTAGTTTCTGGGGAACTGGGAAAACAAGGCTGGAAACTACACAACCAGGAATGTGGCAGACCTAGTCCAAGGAAGATGCTACGCTGTTGTCACTGGGCACAAACATCTCACCTGCAGGGCCAGCAGTGCTAATGTTGGGGTCTCAGCACAAGCCTGGAATCACTTCTGCTGCTCCTCTGGAAATTAAATGTTACTGTATGACACTTCCACCACCACCCCACTGGGTGGAATCTTGCACTCCCTGTAACCTCAAGTCACCAGTTTCTGAGGGTGTCTGGTTGTTCCAGGACAGCACTTTGGGTTCAGAGGACGTCATGAAAGCAAGGATGTGGCATTTTCAACTACTATAATGGGAGGAGGACCCTGTCTGTTATGGAATTCTCCATGTCATTCTTAAATGACTAACTGGGAGGCCTCTGCTGGGGTGTCCCACTCTTTGTCATCCCTAGTTCACGTGTAAATTTCTAAATGTACTGAGATGCTTCTGGAAAGGGGGCGGGAAGAGGGAAGGTGATGAGTCTTGTTCTCTCCTAAAAGAACAAGTGTAAGCTGTGTGGGCGGGGAGGGGACAAGGGAAGGGCGGGGAGAGAGTGGTGTGCACTGGGATTAAACTCTAGTTTACCATAACATACCAACTAGTAACTCACAGCATGGCTCTGGCACGCTCTAGGAAGCCCTCATCTGGGTGTGCTTACTCCTGGAAGCCTTGTTACATATTTGAAATAACAAATACTTGGAGTCCAGACCTCCTCATACTGGTTCTCCTTCAGCCTTGAGCAAATCAGTGAGCTTTTTTGAGCGTCAATTTCATCATCTTCGCACTATCAAAAGCGTAGATTATAATATTGCCTGGGTTGTTGTGAAGATCACATTGAAGAAAGTGCCAGGCGAAAATAAAATGCTAATATTACTCTAGTTCATTGAATCTAAGATGCTAATGATTGGAAGGGCCATCATTATTTTAAATACCTTGAAGGAAGGAAGAAATCCTGTCAGTTATACCACAGCGCATCCCTTTCTTATCCTGTAAACTGTTTCTACGTATTGAGAGAGATTTTGGGGGGTTGCTTCGGCAGACTTTCATCCTGAGTCTGTCTTGTGCATATATAAAAAGGAAATATAAGTGAATATACATTAAGGTATTTTTAAATTTCCTGACAATATTTGTCCATTTCTGCTGAATCACTTGTCAAAGCATTTAGTGAGGTCTGTGTTTTTTCTGCACAATTTTGCCTCTCTGTCGTCACGAGCACCGGGGATGCAGCACTTCTGAAAAGGGTGTTTCACATTTTGCCTTATTTCAAGCCTCTGACACCAGTTCTGCAGAGTCCACGTGTGTGTACAAGCAATGGCATTATCTTCTGCCCAGAGTTTGGCCAACTTAAGACATCCCAATTTCAGAGATGGTAAAGCATGAAAATATTTACATGTTAGAACTGATGAAATATAGTAGTATGATTGACTCTATTTCACTCCCTAGGTTTGGCTTATAAAGGGAGAAAGCATGAGAAACCCTTTGCCCCTTCTTAGGAACTGTACTTGCTATTTGAACAAACTTCAGTGGATGGTTTGCCTGAGATATGGTTGTCAGGGTGGGGAAATTTTCCCCCTTCCGCTCTTGGTCCTTTTGCCTGGTCAAATAATTAAAATGACATAAGGCAGATTAACAAGAGAAAATCAAATTTAATTGCTTACGTACAGGAAATCCACATAATGTGAGAGATTCCAGGTAAAATGAGAGTCAGGAAAATGAGGTATATACGTCATCCTGGACCAAGGAGAAGGGGGTAGGGGTCTGGGACTTCAAAGGGAAGGAAGGCAATTCACAGGAAGATGAAAAAGAGCACATGTTTGGTAAACAAATGTTTGCTGCATCATACAGAGACAGAAGAACACAGAGAGGAATTTTAACAAACAGACTTTGCTAGGTTCCTCCCTGTCTACCACACCTAGTTCACATTATACTGTATTTATTTATGGTGAGAGGTCCCTTCCTGGAACAGGTCTTCTATCTAAATCCTTTTGGGCAGTTAGGGGGAAGGTCAAAGATTCTTCCTGAATCCTTTAGACCTTGACTAGTTCCAGCTTGAAATAATCCACATGCCAAAGTGGCACATCTTGGCGTGTCCTGCCCTGAACTCCACTATGGCCCTGGGATGTAAACAAAACAGGCTTCCCATTGCCATGAATAAATAATAGAAGCAGCTTTGTATGTTTCTGTGTTTACCTGTTCTTTTCTTCCTTCCTGTCTCTTTTCTGTTTTTCCTTTGAAGTTCTTGAGGCCGAATCTGGCTCCTAAGAAACGTCAAAGGAAGCCTGCACCAAAGACCCCTCAGGGCCATCTCTGAAGCCTGCTTCCACCCACCCTGTGAGTCAAAATGGCTCCCCCCACAGGTGCGCTCTCTTCATTGCTGCTGCTGGTGACCCTTACAGGTAGGAAACCGTTACCCTGGAGACACCACCAGACATCACACTTGGACGTCCTATCTTTGGCTTAAGTAACTCAGATCAACCTGAGGAGGTGAAGGTGCTGTGTGTTTGATTTCCAGTAGACTTATTTCACATATAGAAAAGCAGACCTCGGGTTTCCCTGGTGGCTTAGCGGTTGAGAGTCCGCCTGCCGATGCAACGGATGCGGGTTCGTGCCCCGGCCCGGGAAGATCCCACATGCCGCGGAGCGGCTGGGCCCGTGAGCCATGGCTGCTGAGCCTGCGCGTCCGGAGCCTGTGCTCTGCAACGGGAGAGGCCTGCGTACCACAAAAAAAAAAAAAAAAAGGCAGACAGACCTCATGCATAAGTGGTTTCTGGAAACAGGCATTTAAATTTTTTATCATGGCTATTTTGGGGGAAATAAAATCACATTTCATATATACTAGGAAAACTTCATGTATTTATTTAAAAGAATTGCATAGTAGATCTTTTTTGGAAAGCAAATGACAGACTTCTTTTTTAATCGTAAATCTTTATTTTCGTATAGTCTGTTTGCTTATTGTCGACACACCATGGCATAAAATCATTGGTGAGCATCAATTCTGATGATTCATGCCCCAACTAGGCCAGCCAAGCCAGCCGAGCCCCTTTGAACTTACCAAAGATTGAGGATGGAGATATGGCCAGGGAAACTGGTTTTATATCCGGGGTTTGTCCAAGTATGGTAAAACCATGCTGAGGCTTCCCTGAGAGTGACCCTGGTTAAAATGTGTTTTCCTGGGTCCCATCCAGACCTACTGAATCAGAACTTCTAGTGGGTGTGACTCAGGAGTCTGAAGCATCTAAATTTTTATAAGCACAGTTTTAGATCATACAAGGGCCACTTCAGGAAATACTACAATCAGGAAAGCCCTATCATTTCCTGCAGATTACTCTCCCCACGCCATCCGTCCATCTTATTAAATTCACCACTGCTTAGTATGCAAGGCAAGATGTTCCTTTATTCCATACTTAGTGTACTCTATACTCTGGAAAATGCTGTTGTTAATGTTTGAGCCCTCTTTTCTCTCTCTCTCTCTCAAATCCCCACTTTTTCACTGCTTTTCGTCTTTTTCTTATGAGGTGTTTTACATTAATTCAAAGTTCCTGAGTTACTGAGCCCAAATAATGTTATTTAGGGTTTGTCTGTCTTTTCTCTCTATCCTCTTTACCTTTGATAAGATGCTAACCGGTGATTTTATTGATTTGTCAACAATCATGGAGTGCCTACTGTGTTCATGGATTGGGCTGGCATTTTGTAGAGGGGACAAACATGTGAGTGTTTCCGGTCTCTTCAAGAATGTTCTTGAGTGAGTCTAATAGATTCTAAAGTAATTATGGCAACTTGGCCCAAAGGGAGAATGGTTTAGTTGTTGGGAAATCCACCTTTTCAAACTTCTTTCTTTAGCGTTCAGATCTCTGCTTAAGGTATGTATCTCTAAACAGCCCATTCAGGTGATTTTTTGCAGAACAAAATGATGATCTGTCCCAGAGGTATTGGGTTGGCCAAAAAGTTCCTTTGGGTTTTAAGTAAAAATAAAAGACACATTTTTCATTTTCACCAAGAACTTTATTGAACAACGTATTCACCATTTTGTTCCACTACCTTTTGCCATTTTTCAGGCAACTTCATAATTCCGTCTTCCCGAAACTTTTTATTTTTTTGAGCAAAGAACTGTTCCAGGTACCTTTTACAGTCTTCCAGGGAATTGAAATTTTTTCTGTTAAGAGAATTTTGTAAAGAATGAAATAAATGGAAATCTGAAGTTGCAATGTCTGGTGAATATGGTGGATGAATCAGAACTTCCCAGGTAAGCTGTAACAGTTTTTTCCTGGTCATCCAAGAAACATGCGGTCTTATGTTACCCTCATGGAAGATTATGCGTTTTCTGTTGACTAATTCCAGACTCTTTCATGGTGTGCTGCTTTCAATTGGTCTAATTGGGAGCAGTACTTGTTGGAATTAACTGTTTGGTCTTCCGGAAGGAGCTCATAATCGAGGACTCCCTTCCAATCCTACCATATACAGAACATCACCTACTTTGGATGAAGACCAGCCTTTGGTGGGGTTGGCAGTGGTTCATTTCGCTTGCCCCATGATCTCTTCTGTTCCACATTATTATACAGTATCCACTTCTCATCGTCCATCACAATTTGTTTTAAAAATGGAACGTTTTCATTACGTTTCAGTAGAGAATCACGTGCAAAAATACAGTCAAGAAGGTTTCTTTCACTTAACTTCTGTGGAACCCAAACATCAAAGCAATGAACATAACCAAGCTGGTACAAATGATTTTCAACGCTTGATTTGGGTATTTTGAGTATGTCGGCTATGTCTCGTGTGATATAACATTGATTGTTCTCAATTAATGTCTTAATTTGATTCCTATCAACTTCAACTGGTCTACTGGACCACGGAGCATTATTCAGTGAGAAATCTCGAGCACAAAACTTCGCAAACCACTTTTGACACGTTCGATCAGTCACAGTACCTTCTCCATATACTGCACCAATCATTTTTTGTGTTTCAGTTGCTTTTTTCCCTTTCTTTTTTTTTTTTTTTTTTGCGGTACGCGGGCCTCTCACTGTCGTGGCCTCTCCCGTAGCGGACCCCAGTTTCCGGATGCGCAGGCTCAGCGGCCATGGCTCACGGGCCCAGCCGCTCGCGGCATGTGGTATCTTCCCGGACCGGGGCACGAACTCGTGTCCCCTGCATCGGCAGTCGGACTCTCAACCACTGCGCCACCAGGGAAGCCCCATTTTTACTTTTCTTGAAATAATAAAGCACAATATGCCGAAAACGTTGCTTTTTTCTTCCATCTTCAGTATTAAAATGGCTACACAAAAATTCACCAATTTTGATAAGATTTTTTAAATGCACGCTATGACAGCTGTCACAACTGAATCTAACAAAATTGTTTCCAATGAACTTAAAGACAACTAAGTGCTACTACAGCCATCTTATGGCAAAAAAACAAATGAGCTTTTTGGCCAACCCAATAAATGGCGATCTCCACCTTCAACCTGATGGAAAACTGCTTTAAGCTTTGTGTTGAAGGTTCCTGCCATGCTTCTTACCCACGTGTAACAATTTGCTTATTCCAGGATCACAGCCTTTTCCCTGTATGATGGTTTCTGTGACACAGTTTTATAAGTTGGCTTTTAAGCTTCTGGTGGCCAGAGCCAGAAATGAAACATGATAGTTCTTATGAATCATATTGCCCAAAAGGAGAGGACCCAACAGTTGCTCAAGGGAAATAAAATATATCCTGGCATTTGTGTTTGAAAGAAATTTCTAGTTTGAGTCTTCATTTAAAGTCCCCTTCATTTAAAGGAATGTAGTGATATCTTTACAAATAAGGATACTATTTTTGAGAGCAGAACTGGGAGTTGGAGATTACCTGCCTATTTTATACGCTTCATCGTCTCTTGACCTTAATTAGAAATGCTATTTTGTTATGTTCGGCAGAATTATTTTTTTTTCCTCCTCTCCATATCTGAGACTAAGCTTTTCTTTAGAAAATAGAAGGCTAAAACTATTAAGGTGATTTTTTTTTTAAAAGTAGATTTGGTTTGAGAAAATGTCATTTCAATTGAATTAAAGTGGTTTGTTGCTAGCTTATTCATTGGGAAAGATGTTTATTTATTATATCTAATTCTTATTGAATTGGACCAATTAGACTTTCCTGTAGAGTCAGTGTTAGTCATTGAATGATTCTTAAAAATTTATAACAATGATGATATGTATACAGGTAAAAAAAAAGAGGATGATTCTTATGCTGTGTTTAACCATTTCTCTTACCTCCAGTTAGAAGTGATCTCTGACTGTCATTATGAAAAATGTAACAGTTATTAAGAGAATGATCAGTGATGAGCCCTCACTAGAAAAGAGATCCTTTGCTGTTCTGAGTTCTGCAGCAGAACAGTGCTCATCAAACTATATGTGGTGAGGGACCAATTTGTTTTTATTTCCAATCTACCACCGACAGATTCTTTGGTAAAAAAAAATCAACAAACAATTTCTACTGAAAGAAAAATGCACAGTGTAAAAGTTGTGGGTTTCAGTTTTATTCAGGGACCTTCCTGGAGACTATAGCCCAGGAAACAGTCTCTCAGTAGCTCTAAGGGAACTGTTCTGAAGAGACAGGAGGAGAAGCCCATATATATATGATTTGGGGCTAGAGAATTCATGCAGTCAAGCACACATTTTAGTAAACGATTACTGCTAGTCACAAGGAACAGATATCTCAGCTGATGATTTTAGTGCTTTTCTATGTATGGGAAGATACAAGAATCTGGGCTCATTAAAATTCCTCTAAGATATGCATCTAAGTATCTATGGGGCCTGTTTGTCCAAAGCACAGAGCGCCTTATCCTGTTTCTCATCCTGAATTCATTTCTGGGTGCACTGTCAGTGACTGCAGTGGGTAATGACTTTATCCTTGTAGAACTGGGTGGTGGGCAGCATTCTTTGTTTTACAAAATAAACAAAAAAGCAGGAAAGTGATTTTTGTCCTTGGATGTCAGGGAATGACAAATTGCTGCAGAGCTTTCTAAAATCCCCAGTTGCCCTTGTTCTTTATGGACTGGTCACAGCGTTTGTGGCCTGCCGATCACACTTACGTAGCACTGCTCTCCTGCCTGCTGTATTTGCCAACTGGCAACATTTGTAGTTCATGGTTTAGAATGTGCTTAAAGCTAGTTGTTATAGACCTGTATTTAGGACAAGTTTCTCTCTCCTTTGATATGTCATCAGAATTGATCTATCATCAGAATAACCTGAGATGTTTAAAAATTCAATTAACAACATGACATTGTTCCTAAAGCAAACCTTTATAGCTGGGTTTTGGGTGAGGAGCAAAATATTATAGTGTAAAAGCAAATACGCACGTAGAAAAGAACGCCTCTCTTCGCTGAGTGGAGTAACATATAAAGAGAGAGGATGGACGGTTAGATGGACAGGTGGGAGAATCTATGGATGGATGGATGGCGGTGAAAGGATGGGAGGACAGATGTATGGATGGGGCTGTTGATGGATGGGCTCTAAAGCAGTGGACTTTCTATAGGAGATGCTGGTGGTTTATTTGCTTGCCAGAAGTGATATGCCTCGCTTCCTTATTGGAGACTGCGTGTTTGTAGGTTGTGCCTGTACGCAGTGCAGTGAGGGGAGGACGTATTCCAATGCCATCATTTCTCCTAACTTGGAAACTAGCAAAATCATGCCAGTGCCTCAAACCACGCCCGTGGTAGACTGCACATCTGCCTGCTGTGATCTGTACAGCTGTGACCTGGCCTGGTGGTTTGAGGGCCGCTGCTACCTGGTGAGCTGCCCTCACAAAGAGAACTGCAAGCCCAAAAAGATGGGCTCCATCAGGTCTTACCTGACCTTTGTGCTCAGGCCCGCCCAGAGGCCCGCACAGCTGCTGGACTATGGGGAGGTGATGCTGAACAGGGGTTCCCCATCAGGAATCTGGGGGGACTCATCACCTGAGGATATCAGAAAGGACTTGGCATTCCT
>NW_006781198.1:132288-160139 GCF_000442215.2 Lipotes vexillifer
GCATTCCTGGGCAAAGATCAGGGCCTGGAGGAGATGTCTGAGCACTCACATGCGGAGCTGGAGCAGAGCCTCTTCCGGCCCATCGGCAAGCAGGAGCCCAGAGGGAGCGCCAGGTACACGGATTGGGGCTTGCCGGCCCGTGGCAAGGGAGGTTCCAACTCCTCTGCTGGAGGCAGCCCAGCGACATCGGCGGAGAAGCAGCAGGAGGGCCCACAGCACCGTGAGCTGAACGAGTCGGCGGGGACCCCGGCCCCGAAACCCTCCGCCGGGGGAAGGTTTTGGCTTCCCTTGGTCACTACTCCACCTTCCGGAAAGGAACTGGAGAAAGAGACTTTTCAGCTCCAGGAGCAATCCAGCAACAGCTCTGGAAAAGAGGTGGGTGTCGCTGGTGCGTGTAGGAGAGGGTGGGAGGGGCTGAGTTCACTTTCAGAGCCCGGCCCTCATTAGGACACACGTCACGCGAAGCTTCCTTTTGGGGGCACCTATTAAGATATCGTTTAAAAAATGACTCTCAGGGCTTCCCTGGTGGCGCAGTGCTTGAGAGTCCGCCTGCCGATGCAGGAGACGCGGGTTCGTGCCCCGTTTCGGGAGGATCCCACATGCCGCGGAGCGGCTGGGCCCGTGAGCCATGGCCGCTGGGCCTGCGCGTCCGGAGCCTGTGCTCCGCAAATGGGAGAGGCCACAACAGTGAGAGGCCCGCATAACGCAAGAAAAAAAAAAAAAAAAAATGACTCTCAGAACCTTCCAAACAAAACATCCTCTTCCTCTGTTGTGCACTCATGACCAGCCTGTTTAAAAGAGGAAGTATTTCTTCTGCCTTCACAAGTCAGCCGCCTAATGATGATTTAGTGTTTCTCCTTAGAGATGCCTCTACCGGGGTCTCAGATGAATGAGGTTTTATAGAAGTTTCTGGAGCCAGCCCATATACACAGCGCGTGTGGCCAGAGGCTTTACAAATCTCTCGTGGTAGGTTTTGTAGGAGCGGAAAAAAATTTTCTCCTTTCCTTCTAAGTTTTTTGGTTGGGGTAATAATTAAATTGACATAAGATAGATTAACAGCAGAAAATCAAATTTACTTTGGTATGTATTGGAGACCCCATAAAAATATGAGAGGTGACCAAAGCAGGAAGGCTTTGTATCTTTTAAACAAAGAAGCAATCAGTCTGTGAAGAATTGACAAGCCAAAGAGGATTAGGCTTGGGGTAATAAATTGGTGACAAAGTATCTGTTAAAGATAAGTATCTGAAGCATATTAACATTTTTAAGAGTTTGAGCAAAAATGCATTCAAATCAGACAGCATCCAGTATAGCAGATATAAAGGAGCTCCGAGGAGCTGTACAAAATGAAAAACTTTTTTAGGCAGGAGTGGAAACAAGGAATATAAGGCAAAAAAGTGGGTTGGTTATTACAAGGTTACTTTCTTTTAAGGGGTAGTAGGGGTTTATCAAGCAGATTACCTCAAAATTATTCCTGATTGACTGGTTTAAGATTCCATTTCTGGGAGAGCTGAAACTGTAATTAAGTCTTGGTTTGGGGGCTTAACATAAAGGACTCTACTTGGGGCCTGTTGCTTTAACACGACGTTTGTTTCTACAGCCTTCTCAGCCCTAAATTTCCCCTGCATGGTGATAAGGATACCTTCTATCCTCCTGGTACAGTGTTTTATTTTCCACGAAAGTACATAATTTCCCCTATAGTCACAATTAAATTTTTTTTGAGCTGCATTAAGTTGTAGAAAGTCCTTGGAAAGAAGGGTACCTTTTGCACGGGAGATTTGTCTCTTGCTTTCAGGGGGGACAAAGGAGGGTCAGAGTGTCCTTCTTGCACTGGCTGTTTCTCAAGTACCTTTCATTCAGAATAATCAGCATGCCAAAGGGCTATATTTTATTTATTTTTTTTTTTTATTTTTATTTTTTTTGCGGTACGCAGGCCTCTCACTGTTGTGGCCCCTCCCGTTGCGGAGCACAGGCTCCGGACGCACAGGCTCAGCGGCCATGGCTCACGGGCCTAGCCGCTCCACGGCATGTGGGATCTTCCCGGACAGAGGCACGAACCCGTGTCCCCTGCATCGGCAGGCGGACTCTCAACCACTGCGCCACCAGGGAAGCCCCAGGGCTATATTTTAGAGTGACATTCTGACCCCCTACAGTTTCTTCAAGACCCAACAGGTTCTGAGGTTGCTTGAAACTCACCAGTGATAAGAATCAGTTGGATAGGAGGAACAAGATACTAAGGAGAGAACATAAGCTGTACAGAACGTTCCATGAAAAACACAGGTGAAAAGAATGGGAACCTTTGGGAGAGCAGACATACCCAAAACAGAGGGAAGGTTCAAGTGCTAACAGCAGAAGGTCAGGGAGATAGAGAAGGAGGCTGCACTGTGGGGAGAATAGTTGGGAGCTCAGAGACTGCTCATTTGGGAAAAATACCAGGACAAGGCGAGGATGTAGTGAGTGTGTTGATCAGGAAAAGCCGAATGCAGTTGGCAGTAAAGTGACAAAAGGACAGGTCATGGGAGAATTTAGTGTATTTCAAGATACAAGAGAGCAAATCAGAATGTAAAGGGATGTAAACCAATTAAGTTTTTTTTTAAAAAAAGGAAAATATTATTTAAGATATCAGTGCTTAGGTTAGAATAAGTGAAGAAAGCTGGATTGAATTGACTAGACATTATAATCTCAACCATTAAAACTTGCTAAACATTCTTTTAAGCAGGGAGATTATCAGCTTTTTTCCTGCTTTGATGTATTTTTCATTTCAAAGTTTTCATATTTTTCTGTCCTTGTACTTATCTTAAACATTCTTAAGACTTTCAATTAAAAAATAAAGTGTCAAAGATTAACGGTGTTCTTTTCCTCCATCCCCGAGTATTAACACATTTTACCTTCTTTTATGTGGCTAAGTGAACTGCAAAAAAGAGTAGCTGTGTTTTCAATAAATACCAACGTCCCCCTCTCGAGTTAACATTTGAGTTACAGCTTTTCTTTCTGTGGATCTCACACTCAGCCGCCCCTTTGGGTCTCCTATCTTCTTAACCTGAGTTTTACTTATCTGGCTCCATACAGGCACTGGCAGTTGAAGCTCAGAAGAGCATTTTATTATCATGTTGTGAGATTTTCCCCCGGCACATAATATTTAATTTAAAACTTTAAGTTGGATAACCCTGTAACCATAATCTTAAATTATAAATTATATACAGTGGATGGTATGAATAGAGATCATTTACTCTAGAAACCTGTTCATTGTTGAATTATCTGATTGTCTTCAATTATTGCTACTCTAAGTATTTTCTCTCTTTTTATCTTGAATGTTTTCTGTATGTGTATAATATGCCTATAATAATTCTCCAACCTAGAGTTGCCTTACATTTTTAGCAGGTAGCAGAGAATATTTAAAAGAGATGGTCTAGAGTTCCAGTGGTTTGCAATGTCAGACATGGTATTTCAAATGCTACTGAGTCTAATTTTTGAAAATGTCAGTGACATGGTGTTGTCTTGAAGAGTTCAACCTTTGTTTTTCCCCCATAACAACTTATGCTTGTAATTGATCTCCTAGGTCCTAATGCCTTCCCATAATCCTTCTCCAACCAGCCTGGAGTTCAGCCCAGCCACCATGGAGAAAAGCCCAGCTCTCACAGTCACCCCATGGAGCACAGAGCGTAGCATTTCAACCCTTCCCGCTAGCACCCTCCCCACTGAGTCCGCCCCATCTCAGCAAGCTGTATCTGCTCCTACTGCCCCCAGGACAGGTAATTTAAAAAATATAACGGGAAGAAATGTACTGAAGACACGCTGTAGAATATAGTAGTGACAACTTTGAAAGGTTACTCATTCCCTCCGGGCACGTTTTTGAGCATCTATCCTGTGCCAGAAATGATGCTAGGCGCTGGGAATAATAAGATGAATAGATATTGTCTTTTCCCTCCTTGACTCTGTAGTCTAGAGGATGAGGCTGACAGACAAATGGACAGTAAGTGCTTTGAGAGGCTGCTCTGGGAGCAGAAAAGGAGCAGCCCGGCTGACCGGCTCAGAGAGGCCACAGAAGCCTTTCCAGAGGTGGTAATGCTAGGATAGATGAGCCAGCAAAAATGGAGTCAGCATGCTGTTCAGGTCGAGGGAGCGACATGTGTAATAACAATAATGATAATTACATTTACTGAGCACTTACCCAGGGCCAGGCACCACGCTCGGCATTTCCCGCCCATCCTCTCATTCACTGCCTGTGCCGGGGAACAGAGGGACAAGAGCTCAAGGGGCATTTTGGGAAGAGCTATAAGGGGTTCAGTATGGCTGGCACTGATCATGTAAATGGAGTGGAAGTGTCAAGGTCTGAGTCTAGAGTGGTGAGCAGGGCAGTATTTTGAAGGATCCTGTGTTCTGTGCTAAGGAATTTGTGCTTTATTGGATGAGTAGAGAGAATCCCTGAATGATTTGAAGCAGGAAAGTGAAATGATCAGACTGATATCAAGAAGATAGTATGGGGTTGACCTGAGGCAAGAGGATCCATTAAAAAAACTGTAGTGAGTGGTTGCAGGGATGGAGGGAAGGAACCAGATTCAAGCGATATTAGAAGGGCAGAATCATTAGAATTTGATAAATGGTTGAAGGTCACGATGAAGGTAAAAGGACTCTAAGATATATGAACATGTGGAACTGAAAATTAGATGAGTGTTTGGGCTGAAGATAAAGGACTAGGTGTCTTCCGTGTAGAGGTGATAGTTGAAGGTCCTCCAAGGAGAGCCTCGGGGTGGGCTGGGGAGAGGCCTGAGGGGTGGAACTTTGGAGGCGTCATTGTATTAGGAGCCGGGGCCTATAGAGCTGACTGAGTGGCCGTGACAGAGAGGTAGAGAAAGAGGAGAGCGTGGACTGAGAGAAGGAGAGAGGAGAGGGTTCCACGTTGGAAGAAGTGATGAAGGGGCCGGGTGTTACAGGAGGATTGAAAAGCTCCCATTGGATTTAATACTAAAGAAGTTACTGGAGACTTTTGTCATGTTTGCTGAGCCTTTCTGTGGGTAATGTACCTTGAGGATTACCCTCTCTTCTTTGGTTATTTACTTTGATCCTGAGCTTCAGTAGAGGGAAGGATAATGGTGGAGGAGCTGTACAGTATATGGAAAAGGAAACTGGCCTGGGAATTAGCATCCTTGAGTTCTAGTGGCACCTATTGCATAGAGTAGTTAGAGGATGAAATGAATTGATAATCTTCAAGTCCTTGGAACAGAGCCTGTCAGAGTTCAATCTTGTAGATAAGTGGCTGTTGACATAAATACAGTTTAAATTAGTTAGATATTGGTGGATCTATTGCTAATGATCCACATAGTCTCAAGCAACTTATATTGCCTCTCCAGGGCTCAAATTCTTTATCTGTCAAATGATGGGTTTGGACCAATATCCCTTTTAGGTCCACAATTGCTGATTTTTCTTGAAAAGAGTCAGTGAAAGTGACAGGGACGAAGAGCCAGAGACGGCAGCGAAGCCTCTGCAGCTGGTCTAGGAAGGCACTGGAGGGACTGAGTACAGACTGAGAGAAGTAGGTTTAAATGAGCCACATCTCCATCTAACATCTCCAAGCAGCTAGGACCTCTAGAGAGCACTCAGCTTTTCTTTAAATCTTTGCTTTTCTCTATGTGATATCTTGATGATCTCAACTGAATTTTACAAAGGGAGACTAATGTCCAGTTGAGTCAAGCCAATTGAACGTATCAGTATAATCCTGGTTATAGAGCAAGGAAACAAGCATTGTTCTGAATGCTGATTTAGTGACTGAGTGCTCCTGATGAGAGTGGATGTGCTTGCTGCTTGAGTTAAAATAGCCTTTTTATATTGAGGTTGACTGGCTTTTCTCTTGGAAAGGTTCCAAGACCAAGACCATTGCAGTAATTCATGGGGTTACTATCAGAACTGAGTGGTATGTGATTAATGCTACAGAAACACTTATGATTACACTCCATCTTTTTAAGACTAAAAATAGCACATACCAGGGGGTCAAGCAAAGCTGGAAGCAAGAGAGAAAATAGACCCAGTCCGCAGTACACTACCTGTTTTCATGCAACTCTTGTCACCGACACCTTGTTCAGTCAATCTGAAGCATTATTTTCTCCACAGTGCCTACTCACGTTGACGGTTTTAAATTTATGAAATCTACCCTGCACATAATATAGGGCACAGTTCAGTTACTAGCCAGAGGGAAAAAAGTATCTTAGATAAAATCGCATGAAGAACTATTACAAAAATATGGGTTATTTTATGGATACTAAAAACAAATCTATCATAGGGCAGTAATTTAACATCACTGAAGTATATGATGAAATGTACTATTTCTAATTAACTTTTAGTGAAAGAACTCACAGTGTCTGCTGGTGATAACCTAATAATAACTTTGCCGGAAAACGAAGTTGAACTGAAGGCGTCTGTTGTGCCAGCTCCACCTGCAGGTGAGAGTTTGACTTTCCTCTGGGACCAGTAGGGGCCCATTAGCTGGTGTGTCCTTAAGGTGTCTTTACTGGTTATTTACAACTTTGATTCATTTTCACAACATAGTGAATGTCACTCTCGAGTGGATGACAAGGCTTTGATGATCATAAGCTTTAAAGTTTATTGAAATGGTTTAAAATGGACTGAGAGGATAGGAATTAAATACAGAACATTTCCTTTAATTGGTCAGGATAAAAAGTCATACATTTCTGATGATGCAAAGCAGAGTGATACCTTAGAACAGGAGAGGTTTCCATATACCAGCTTTTGACTTGTAATAACCCACAGAGCCTGGGAAAATGCCACTGTCAGGTGAGGGAGGCAGCACGTGCACAGAGGTCGTTTGCAGATATTGTAGTGGCAACACGTCTCTCAGGTTCTCAGGATCCTCACACCAGTTGTTCAAAAAATGTTTAAAATACTCTTTCTTCTGCTGATCCAGCACTCTGCTCTTCAGCAAACATTTGACCTATTCCTGTGACCTGTCAAATGCATTCTTTCTTAAAGTATATTCATTTTTAAGGTGTTTGAATATTTCTCATTCAGGTTAGTTCCTTTATTCATTTTTCCCTATCACACATGGATCAAAATTTAAGCATAGATGTTAATATTTGTCATTTGTCATTTACTCCTTTCAGCTGAGGTAACTCGTGCTTTAACTATTACTAGAATCACAAGGTGGAAGACAGCTTCATCTTAATATAAAGAGATTTAATCTGTTCTATGGTCTTATATAAACCCCTACGACAGATGGAATGAATTTAAATCTCCTTGCCTTTTATTAAAAGGAGAAAAGTACAGTGGGTTATACTATGTTAAAATTTATATATATAGTCAGGTGTAGCAGTCTGGAAGGAAAGTCATCAAATACTAACAATGAAATTAGGGCAATTTTTAAATTTTCTAAATTTTTATAAGTTGTATGTTCTTATAATAAGAAAGAAATTTTACATTAAAGAGATATAGAGGGCTTCCCTGGTGGCACAGTGGTTGGGAGTCCGCCTGCCGATGCGGGGGATGCGGGTTCGTGCCCCGGTCCGGGAGGATCCCACATGCCGCAGAGCGGCTGGGCCCGTGAGCCATGGCCGCTGAGCCTGCGCGTCCGGAGCTTGTGCTCCGCGGCGGGGGAGGCCGCAGCGGTGAGAGGCCCACATACCGCAAAAAAATATATATATAATAAAAATTAAAAATAATAAAAAAATAAAAAGATGTAGATACCTTACTGTTCCTTACTTGAATGATAGTTGAAAGTTGAGTGCAGTCTATCTAAATTAATTTCTGCTAGTAGATTGAAGACTGTCATTTTCCTCCCTCTGCCCAGGTTATAGTGACTTCTAAGAGTTTATAACTACTCATATTTTTCTTTGCTCTCAGAAACAACCTACAACTATGAATGGAGTTTAATAAGCCACCCTGAATACTACCAAGGTGAAATAAAACAAAGACACACACAAACTCTTAATGTCTCTCAGGTAAGTAACTGGTAACCGGTAGTAACTGACAGCATACCTTAGAATTCAGGTAACACCTTCTTAGCTGTTGAATCTAGAAGTCTCTCTTACGATTAAGATTAAAAGAAGAATATAAATGAATCAAGTTTCAAGCATGTAGGTAGACAGGTAGATTTAAATAAAGGGGCTTGCGGGATCTTTTCTTTATTTGACTTACTTGGCATATCAGCCCAGGGAAGAGAGGCTGGCCCAGGCTGCTATGGGTCTCTGTAGTGAGGTTAAAGCCTGTGTTCCAACTCTTGATCCCTTTGCAGTGTTAGAGACATGCAGATCAACTCTGATTCTTAGTCAGGCACATTTCTAGGACTGCCAAAAATTCCATTCCAGTTCACATATGGTTTGACTACCAAATATTGCTCCAAGATATAAGCCCTCACAAGAAGAAATGTTCCCTCTTCTTGGCCCAAAGATGATTATGTTCTCTTCATTTCTGATACTGCACAGCTACTGGTGCAACATGAGTTAGCATCACCCCCCTGCCACTGAGCGCTGTTTCTCGAAGTCTGGTACCCAGACCATTGACAGCTGACCCACCAGAGTTACTTGGTAACAATGCAAGATTCCCATACACTCAAGTTTGAGGACTGCCGCCCTCGGTTGGTCCATGTCACATACGCCTCTGTAAGCCCCGTGAACATCTGTAACTAAGCTGAAGGCCTTCCTGGGTGATCTTCAGTGTTCCAGCGTATAGGCTTCAGACATGTGGCAGTGTGCCCACAGGTCCCAAGCCCCTTTTCTATGCTGATTCCAGGAGAACGGCTTCTGGAATATTTCTAGGCAGTGGACCCATCCTGTTGTTTGCATGTTTATCAGTATAACTTTTCTTTATCTTGCAGTTGTCAGTAGGACTTTATGCCTTCAAAGTAGCAGTTTCTAGTGAAAATGCCTTTGGAGAGGGATTTGTAAATGTCACCGTTAAGCCAGGTAAGCCTGTGTAAGAGGACAGCCTCCTGTTGTACAGGTTTATCTCAATTTTTGGTGCCTGAATAATATGGTAATATATTTTTTTAGTTTTACATTAGGCTCCATTGTAGAGAGAACATGCAAAGATTATACGGGTTTTTTTCTTTCTTCTTTCTGTATAATTCTTAGTACTTGCTTGACACTGCTGTGTAAGGTTGCAAGGTTATTGCTTGCTGTTCTTAGGTGTGGCAATAGCCTCCTCCGTCTGACATTTGCTGCGTTCACCCTTCTACCTCCATTCCCCGTGACTCAGCTTGTCCTTAGGTGAAGGGAGCAACTCAGGGGTCAAGGGAAATGTATGCCATGGGCTTTCAAGCCCCCTGGTCCTTTCAGGCCACCACTAGTCCATAGGTCAGTGCACTGGTGTGAATTAGAAATAGTGGTCCTTTGTCTGGGTGGGCACAGCCCTGGCTCAGGGCATGGAGCATGGGCCTTGAGCCTCTGCCACCCCCTCCTCTGGGCACAAGGGATGTGGGCCAGCTCAGTGCCAACCTCACCTCCAGCCTCTTCCCCAGGGGCTGGCAGCTCCCCATTTTGCACATTCTACCTGGTTATTCTTCGAGCTAAACGTGGTTGGCGGGGGTGGGGCCGGGGGGGGGGCAGGGCTTCAAAGAGTCAAGAGCCAGCTAATCGTAGGAGCTGGAACCCTACTCCGTTGCTCCTCTTTTGCAGTTGCTGCTCAGGTTCTGTGACCAACCCCTTGCTTGTTATTACATGTGTTCATTGAGCCTGGGCTTTCATACAAAAATCTAAACCTGCAGACATGCTCCTAAAGTGTACAGGGGGTGTTCCAAAGCATTAAAAGTACTTTCCATAGTTGAGGCCTGCAGGATAAACACCTTCCGGACAGGATATTTATAACCAATTTTTGAAAATCAGATGGTTTATTTGGGTGGTGACAACTTGGGCTCAGCCCGTATCCTTTTTTCTGTCACACAGCCGGAAGAGTCAACCTGCCTCCCGTGGCAGTTGTTTCTCCCGAGAGACAGGAGCTCACTCTGCCTCTGACGTCGGCCCTCATCGATGGCAGCCGTGGGTATCCTGCCATACTTCAGGGGGTTTTGCCCTCTGCACTATGAGACGTAATGGGAGGTCTCTATTGAGGCTGTGAGGACTTATGGGCTAACTCACCAATAGATGAGCATCTATCTGTATCTTCAAGTCCTTCAGCTCCTTTAGCACAACTTCTCTGTCTTAGGATGAATTTCCCTTCAGTTATGTCTCATTTGTCTATGAAAAAATTCTTTTAGGGTCTAGCTGTTTGATCAGAATTAAAGCAATCATTAAAGAATCTCCTTTCGATTTAGTATATGTGATGAGCAGTTGGAAATCCCTTTTTTAAAAAAATTATTATTTATTTTATCTATTTATTTTTTTTGGCTGCGTTGGGTCTTCGTTGCTGCGCACGGGCTTTCTCTAGTTGCGGCGAGCGGGGGCTACTCTTTGTTGCAGTGCACAGGCTTCTCATTGCGGTGGCTTCTCTTGCTGTGGAGCCCGGGCTCCAGGCACGCAGCCTTCAGTAGTTGTGGCACGAGGGCTCAGTAGTTGTGGCTCACGGGCTCTAGAGCGCAGGCTCAGTAGTTGTGGTGCACGGGCTTAGCTGCTCTGCGGCATGTGAGATCTTCCTGGACCATGTCCCCTGCACTGGCAGGTGGATTCTTAACCACTGCACCACCAGGAAAGTCCCTAAAGCCTGTTTTAAATGAAAATATTTACATGAGAAAATACATTACGTTTTGATTCCTCTAATTCAGTGCGATTTAGTTACAGGAAACTGTTCAGGATTATTAATCTGTTGCATGAACTTTTCTTTCCTTAAGTGAATTAGATGAAACTGGCTCCCTTCCAGGTCTAAACTTCTGTGATTCTACTTAGTACATGTTGTTTGCTGTCTTTTAAAGTAGAAATAGGAGGTTTTCATGTAGGATACTACCTTTATCTGGATTTACACTTAATGATTAGGGTAGGAAAAGGTGTTTTGTAATTATATAGAAGCATCTCAATTCTTTATGAATCTGTCAGTTCAGATACCTATTTGAATTATCAGTAAGACATCGTGTGCTGTAGTTGAAGTGAGTTAAAAAAAAAAAAGCAGTAGTGCCTGTCACTTTGCTTTTTAAATTCACAACTGAGTCGAAACACCCTCACTCAAATCTGGTGGAAATCCAGGAGAAAAATCATGATGATACTTTAGAGAGAAGAAGTAATCCTCCTTCTAACACATACTATTTGGCCATTGAAATCTGTGCAATTATATAATTTCATATAAAATCAAATGCAAACCCCAATAATGTAAATTACAAAATTTATGTTTTAATATTCTTGTGTTTAATTCTAGTTTTCATTTATTTGTCAATCTTTCTAGACAGTACAGATGATACTAAAATAGTGAGTTTTCGCTGGGAAGAAGTTAATGGGCCCTTCCAAGAGGAGAAGACCTCAGCTGATACCCCCGTCTTACATCTGTCTAACCTTGTTCCTGGAAACTATACTTTCAGGCAAGTGGGTTCGCTTTCCAGCACTGATAATTTGACTATTTCCGATAGATGCCGATAGAACATTGTGCTTCTTTTCATTTTGATCAGGAGGCAGGGCAGATTTGGTTTCCTCTGGGGTTTTGGTTGTCAGCCACTTTACACTCTGATACCATCATCAGTAATATAAATTACAATCCAAAGGTTGGAAACCTTTGGATTTGGTTGTCAGGAATAGTATGGGATGGCATCTATTTTGCTGTGTTGAGATACGTGAAAGAAAGTTTCTATCTTCAGAGTGAAGGTGAGGCAGGTTTATATGATTTCTTTATCTTTTTACTTTATCTTTTTACAACTTTTAAAGATATAACTGAAATGTAATAAACTGAACATATTTAAGGTATAAGATTTGATGAGTTTTGACATTTGCATACACCTGTCAGAACATTGTCACATTCAAGGTAATAAACATTTCCATCATCCCCAAAAGTTTTCTCATGCCCCTTTGCAATCCAAACCTCTCTCTATTCCTGTCCTTGGGCAACCACTGACCTGCTTTCCCCCACTTTAAATTATCTTGCACTTTCTAGAATTTCACATAAATGGAATTGTACAGTATGTGCTCCTTTTTGCCTGGCTTCTTTCACTCAGCAAATGGTTTTTGAGATTCATTCATGGTGTTGTCTCTATTGATAGTGTGTTCCTTTTTGTTGCTGAGTACTATTCCAATGTATGGATATACCACAATTTATCCTTTCATCTAGTATGGACATTGGGTTGTTTACAACTTTGAACTATTACAAATAAAGCTGCCATGAACATTTGTGTACAAGTCTGTGTGGACACGTATTTTCATTTTTGTGGAGTAAATACCCAAGAGTGGAAAGGCTAGGTTCTACGGTGAGCTTATGTTTAACATTTTAAGAAATTGCCAAACTCTTTTCCAAAGTGGGTGTATTAATTTATATTCCCAGCTGAGGTGGATGAGAGTTCCAGAATCCACATCCTCACCAACACTTGGTGTAATCAGTCTTTTTAACTGTATCTAATTTGATGGGTGGTTGTATCTCATTACGGTTTTAACTTGCATTTTCCTGTTGACTAATGATATTAAGCATATTTTAGGTGTTTACTGACCATTCATATAACTTCTTTTGTGAAGTCTCCATTCAGATCTTTTTCCTGTTTTAAAAATTACATCTTACTTAGTTGTAAGTTTTTTATACATTCTGAAACAAGTTCTTTATTTTATATATGTGTTGTGGATATTTCCCAGTATGTGACATTTTGTTCTCTTAATGGTATCTTTTAAAGAGCAAAAGTTTTAAATTTTGATTGTCTAATTTATCAATTGTTTCTTTTATGTTTCATGCTTTTTGTGTTCTATCTAAGTAACCTTTGTTTAATCACAAGATTGCAAAGATCCTGCTTTCTTTCTAAGTTTTATAGGTCTAGGTTTTATTTTTAGATCTGTGATCTGTTTTGAGGTATTTTTATGTATTGTGTGAGATTTTTGAATGTTAAATCGACCTTGCATTCATGGGATAAACCCTATTTGATCATGATATTCTTTTTGTTTGTTTGTTTGTTTGTTTGCGGTACGCGGGCCTCTCACTGTTGTGGCCTCTCCTGCTGCGGAGCACAGGCCCTGGACGTGCGGGCTCAGCGGCCATGGCTCACGGGCCCAGCCACTCCGCGGCATGTGGGATCTTCCCGGACGGGGGCACGAACCTGTGTCCCCTGCATCGGCAGGCGGACTCTCAACCACTGTGCCACCAGGGAAGCCCCCATGATATTCTTTTTATGTAGCATGGGATTTAACTTGATAATATTTTTGTCAGGATTTTTATGTCTGTCTTCACGAAAGATTTGGTCTGTACTTTCTTCTCTCTTTCTCTCTGTCTCTCTCTCTGCATTGTCACAAGGTTTTGATATGAGGATTATACTGGCCTAATAAAACAAGTTGACCAGTGATCCATCCTCCTTTATTTTCTGAAATACTTATGAACAACTGGTGGTATTTCTTCCTTGAAAGTTTTATAGAATTCACCAGTAAAATCATCTGGTCCTGGAATTTTCTTTTGGGGAAAGTTTTGTTAACAAATTCAATTTCTTTAATAGATGTAAGCCTATTTAGATTTTCTGGGGTTTTTTTAATTTTTCTTTTTTATTTTATTTTATTTTATTTTATTTTATTTTATATTGGAGTATAGTTGATTAACGATGATGTGTTATCTTTTTTTTGCTTGTGTCAGTTTTTAGTAAGTTGTATTTTTCAAGAAATTAATCCATTCCTTCTAAATTATCATATTTTTTGGCATAAAGTTGTTCATAGTATTTTCATATTATTCTTTCATGTCTGTAAGATCTGTACTGATAATCTCTTTTTCATTTCCAATATTGGTGATTTGTGTTCTTTTTCTCTTGATAAGTCTAATTAAGGGGTTTGTTAATTTTGTTTATCTTCTCAAGGAACCCTAACTAGAACTGTTTTAATTATATTTGCCTGTTTTCTAATTTGTTCTTTTCTGCTCTTTACTATTTCCTTACTTCTGTTTGCTTTTGATTTACTTTGTTCTTTTTCTTCTAACTTCTTAGAGTAGAATCTTGGTTCATTCATATTAGAGCTTCCTTAAAAGCTTATAAATCTTTCACAGGTATAATTTTCCTCTAAGTGCTGCTTAGCTGCACCCCACACACTTTAGCTTATTATATTTTTAAGACCTCATATACTGCTTTAAGAATCTGATGGTTTCAGAGAAGGAGCCCATACATATGTATTTATGAATCCTCAGAAGTCTAGCCAGGTTAAGAAACTCTCAAGCATCTGACTGGATTCATCTTTGACTAAAAAGTCCACAGAGGTGCTCTAAAGTGCTTTAGATTTTACACATGTTGTAAAAACATCTGTTTTGGTTTATTGGAAATCTCAGCTTAAGAAGCAGTTTACTCCATTAGGATAGCTATTATTTAAAAAATGGAAAATCACAAGTGTTGTGAGGCTGTGGAGAAATGGGAATCCTTGTGCATTGCTGGTAGGGATGGAAAATGGTAGAGCTGCTGTGGAAAACAGTTCGGCAATTCCTCAAAAAGTTAAACATAGAATTGCCATATCTGCAATCTCACTTTAGATATATACCTCAGAGAACTGAGAGCAGAGACTCATATAGATGCTTGTACACTATCTTCGTCCATTCAGGCTACTATAACAAAAATAACCAGAGACTGGGTGGCTTTTAAATGACAGAAATTTATTTCTCATACCTCTGGAAGCTGGGAAGTCCAAGATCAAGGTGCTGGGTAGATTTGGTGTGTGGTGAAGGCCCTGTTCACATGGTTTATAGACAGCCATCTTTTCACTGTGTCCTCACATGGTAGAAGGGGTAAGGGAGCTCTCTGAGGTCTCTTTTGTAAGAGTACTAATCCCATTCAGGAGGCCTCTGTCCTCATGACCTAATCACCCGGAAGGTCCCACCTCCAAATACCAGTCGCATTAGGGATTAGGTTTCAACATATGAGTTTTGGGGGAACAGAAAACATTCGGTCTATAGCATACTCCAGTGTTAACAGAACAACACAAATGTCCATCAACCAATGAATGAGTAAACAAAATGAGGTATGTACATAAAAGAAATATTATTCAGCCTTAAAAAAATGAAATTCTGAGGCATGCTACAGCATGGATGAACTTTGAAGACATTTGGTTAACTGAATGAAGCCACTCACAAAAGGTCAAATATTGTATGATTCCACTTAGTTAAGGTGCCTAGAGGAGTCAAATTCATAGAGATAGCAGAATAGTGATTGCCATGGGGTGGTGGTAGGGGAGAAATGGGGAGTTCGTGTTTAATGGGTACAAAGTTTCTGTTTGGGATGATGAAAAAGTTCTGGAGATGGATAGTGGTAATGGTTATACAATAATGTGAATGTACTTAATGCCACTGAATTGTGCACTTAAAAATGGTTAAAATGGTAAGTTATATATACTTTACCCCAATTAAAAAAAAGAAATTTACCTAGCTCTGAAAGCTTATTTTATTATTGAGTGGATTTCTGGGAATCTATAGGCCTTGTAGGGGTAGAGTGAGTAGCCACATGGGGCATCCAGTGCTCATGTGTGGGGTTTTTTTTTAAACTTTATTTTTTTAAGAGCAGTTTTAGGTTTACAATAAAATTGAAAGATATGGAAATTTCCCATATGTCCCCTGCTCCCCGCGTGCTCAGTCTCCCTGTTATCAACATCACTCACCAGAATGGTTCATTTTTTTTTTTTTTTTTCTTGCGTTATGCGGGCCTCTCACTGTTGTGGCCTCTCCCATTTGCGGAGCACAGGCTCCGGACGCGCAGGCTCAGTGGCCATGGCTCACGGGCCCAGCCGCTCCGCGGCATGTGGGATCTTCCCGAAACGGGGCACGAACCCGCGTCTCCTGCATCGGCAGGCGGACTCTCAAGCACTGCGCCACCAGGGAAGCCCGAATGGTTCATTTTTTACCAAGGATTAACCTACATTGACACATCATAACCACCAAAAGTCTATAGCTTACCTTAGGATTCATTCTTGGTGTACACTCTATATGTTTGGGCAAATGTATCATAACAGATATCTATCATTATAGTATCATACAGAGTATTTTCACTGCCCTAAAAATCCTCTGTGCTCTGCCTATTCATCCGTCTCCTTTTCCCCCTCCTCTGGTAACAACTGACCTTTTTACTGTCTTCATAGTTTTGCCTCTTTCAGAGTATCATACAGTCGGAAGTGTATAGTAAGTGGCCTTCTCAGATTGGCTTCTTTCATGTAGTGATATGCATTTAAGATTTTTCCGTGTCTTTTTATGGCTTGATAGCTCATTACTTTATAGTGGTGAGTAATATTTCATTGTCTGGACGCACCACAGTTTATTTATTCACTCACCTACTGAGGGACATCTTGCTTGCTTCCAAGTTTTGGCAATTGTCCATAAAGCTGCCATAAACATTCATGTGCAGATTTTTGTGTGGACAGAAGTTTTCAACCCCTTTGGATAAATACCAAGAAGCATGATTGTATGGTTAGAGTATGCTTGGTTTTTGTTTTGTTTTGTTTTGTTTTGTTTTGGTGGCCTGTTTTGTGGCTTATTAAACATACATTGTACATTTGGTTTGGCCGTTGAGGAGGAGAATGCATTTAAAAGTCAAAATAGAGTAGCTTTTGTTTGTTTATCCAAGGTAAAACTAGGTGGCCATTGTGGACGTGATTTCAGACATGTTCGTGTATTGCTGAGAACTTGAATTTTCTGAACTGTATGGGATCTAAGGACACCACCAGTCATTCTCAAAACAATATCTGCTAGTAGCTTCCAGCTGCAACCTTATTGTCTGAAAGTCATCACCTCTTATAGAGTATGTTTAGTTTTGTAAGAAATTGCCAAAGTGGCCTTCCAAAGTGTCTTCCAAAGTGGCCGTGCCATTCTGCATTCCCACCAGTAATGAATGAGAGTTCCTGCTGTTCCACATCCTCTCCAGCATTTGGTGTTGCCAGAGTTTCAGATTTTGGCCATAGTATAGGTGTGTAGTGGTATCTCATTGTTGTTTTAATTTGCATTTCCCTGATACTGTGTGATGTGGAGCATCTTTTCGTATGCTTATCTGCCATATTCTTTGCTGAGTAGGTATTTTTACTAGTTTGATCCCTGGTTGGGGAACTAATAAAAACATGTCATGTATTTATTTTTAGTTTACCACACTGGCTGCCACAGCTTGATCCAGAAGAAATATAGGTTTCAAGAGACAAGTGACAATGCAGTTGTTTAAAAAAATGATATTTTCTTCTTATAATAAGAATAATGCATGTTTGCTATAAAAATAAAAAACAGAATGTATCTAGAAGCAGAAAGAAGGAAATTAAACACCTCCCATAATTCCACTACCTAGGAATAAACATCCTTAAGAGTATAGTACGTATATTTATGGTCCTTTTTCTATACACCTAAATTTAAAACTTTTTTCTTACTTGGATCAAAATGTATAAGATGTTTTACAAGCTACTTTCTATATTTTCTTCTAAAATTAAAAATTTTGTCTTTCATGTTTAAATTTTATCCATCTAGAATTGACTGCATGTCTACCGTGGTTAGATCCAATTTTATTTGTTCCCACATGGATAATCAGCCTATTGTCCCATTACTGATTATTGTCTAGTCTGTCCTTTCTCAATCTGTAAGACCACATCTCTTCTATATCAAATTGTCATATATGAGTGGATCTGATTTTGGATTCCCATTAATTATGGATATCTGTGTTATTAAATATTCTGCAATGTCATGTTTGTTGCTAATACATTTTAGAAAATTAACTTAGCCCCATTATTCAATGTTTGGGGGAACAATCTTATAGTTAAATTTTGGAGTGCAAGTAAAATTTCTGGGTCAGAGGCCTGTATGTTTTTCAGGAGTTTGATATATGTTGCCAAATTATTGTCTACTTCTTATCTGAGGGTTTTGCTAAGGTAAACTTGTGGAAACTTTATGACATAAAAGTCTAAGGGGACTTCAAAAAAGTTATTTTTAAAAGTCTTTGTATAACACTTTATTTATTTATTAGGGTAAAATTTATATACAGTGAAATGCCACTTTATGAGGTTCTTTTAATTAATTTTAATTTAATGACTCTTTACCTGTCTCATTGAGACAGGCCTACTTTGTTTTTATGTTGTTGTTTGTTTTTTTTTTAGTTCCCCAACCAGGAATCAAACCTGTGCCCCCTGCATTGGGAGCATGGAGTCTTAACCACTGGACCGCCAGGGAAGTCCCAAGGCGGGCCTACTGCTAACCCCATTTTACTAGGAAGAAATTCCCTTAGGGGCCCAGAATGTGTCCTGACTCAGCCTGGTTGAGGAGGAAGGACCTTAGGTGTTTGGTTTGCCGTCAGAGCGAGAACTGGAGTTTGGACCCTGGTTGTATGGAGTATGTGGGATAGAGGCCCAGAATATGGGGGCGCCCTGTACAGGTACCTTACCTACAAATAGGGCCTGTGTTCTTTCCAGAGCTTCATTCTCATATTCCTATTTACACCTGTTACACATGCATTGCTGCTCCAAACTAAATCTTGGCCCCAGAAGAATGAAGTGACCTTATTTCACTGAACCAGCTGCCACGTCACCAATGAGTTTACTACAGGAGGGTCAGTGCAGCTCTCTGTGTTGTTTGTGTAGGCAGAGTATCGTTTGTATTTCAAAGTGCTTAATCCTAAAATTGCTTTGCAAGGAGTGTCCTGAAAACACTTAATATTAGAAAAGAATGAGAAAATTAAAAAGCTTCATAGCTGAAAATTCAGGAGTGATTTGCTGTCTCTACATGCTCAGGCCTGAAGGCAGGACTTAAAGCTGATGCATTTTGAGTCTCAGGTGGTAGAGAGAGGCTTCTGTGTTGGCTGAGGATGGTTTCTTCATCCAGCATCTCAAAGAATAATGAGAAACCCATATAAAATAAAACTCTATCATGTGAATATATTACTAGCTAAAAATAAATCAACAGAAACAAAGAAAAAAATATAGCCTCAGGTCTCTGTTCTTTCCTCAGCTTCATCCTCAAATTTCTATTTACACCTGCTCTCAGTTGTTCTGAGAAATGTGCCATAGGCAGACTAAATTGACCACTTGCCTTGAGATTTGGCATATTCACGCAGTGTAATAGCTTCCTCTCCTTTTCATAGACTGACTGTTACAGACTCAGATGGAGCCATTAGCTCCACAACAGCAGCCCTAATAGTCAACAGTGCTGTGGACCATCCACCAGTTGCCAATGCGGGACCAAATCAGACCATAACTTTGCCCCAAAACTCCATCACTTTGAATGGAAACCAGAGCAGTGATGATCACCAGATTGTCCGCTATGAGTGGTCCCTGGGGCCCGGGAGTGAGAGCAAAGAGGTGGCCATGCAGGTGAGTTTTCCATCCTGCCTTCAGACTTTTATTTGTCTGTCTGTGTGTTCATCCGTCCGTCCGTCCATCTATCTATCGATCTATCTAAAATATTGGTACAAGGGGGCAGCTAAATTGAGAAAACATGTTTTATAAAGTTGTCTGATATATTACAACTAATAGAAGAACAGCTAAACTCACAAATCTTCCAAATTTATGTCACTTTCCTTCACCCACTCTATATAAGCCCAGGATAGCAACTAAGCAGCTCCTATACAGACAACTTCACCTTGAGGTTAGTTTAGGAAAAGTCTGACCTAACATTTGCTACAGAAATATTATTTTAGTATTAGGATAAACCTTAGGAATAATCTAATCTAAACCTCATTATCAGAAAATTCCTTTTTATTTTGTTTCTCCTATTTTTAGAAACTGCATGTTACCTTTTCTGGATCCAGTGGTCTCTTGTTAAGATCTTTTTGTATTTATCTTTTGATTTGTTCAGATTGCAAATATATCTGTCTAAAGTCATAATAACCTTGAAACATTGCTGTATTTGTATGTGTGAGTGTGTGTGAGCTGTTTGCTTACTCTACTTCCGGTGATGGCCAGAACTAACTAGCTTGGTATTTTTGAAGTTATGTTATTATTTAAGAGTTTAATGGAAGAAAGATAGCACCTTACATTACCACCTTCCCCTTCTCCTTCAAACTCCATCTCACCAGTCCAAGACAAATTTCTCATTAGTGTTTATGGTGAAGTCAGACATTCCATGAAAACTGACCTACTTTACTTTTTGATATTTCTGGAAAGTGCTTTGTGATTATGATGAATTAAAAACGACTGGTTGGATGCATGGGTCTTCAAAGAGCCGTGAGTCCTCTAGATACCCTTGGAGAGCACTTGGTATAGAGTTCATCTCTACCTAAGAGTTGTGGCAAATGCTATGTTTGCTTCTGTTAGGTTAAGAATTCGCATTTGGTGGGGTTTGGATACAAACAGGAAGATGGGTATTTTGTATTTTCTCAGTTAAAAAATATTCCAAATTTGCTTTCCCTAATTACTGGGAAGTATGTGCTCAGAGCTAATGCCCCAGTACATCCAAGTGTAATGAACATGTATCCAAAGGAAGTCACTAGTGCTGGGCTGCAGACCTAGCCTCGCTGCTCTGAACACTTGCCCATCTGCTGCAGACACTCTTAGATTATCCACAGTAACAATGTCACTGCCTTGTGATTGACTGATAAGATGTCAAAAGGGGTGCTTTTTATGAATTGGGGCAATCGCAAAGATCAGCTCTTAAACCAGCCTCTTTCACACTAGTCTAAAAGTCGCCAAGGCAAGCTGCAGAGGCTATGCTTTGCGCTGGGGAGGTCACTGAAGGTCACTGAAGCCTGTGCAGCTACCTGAATCATATGGCTGCTTTGAGGGCTCTCAGTGAATTAGTCTGCTCACTTCACATTTGCCACAAGATTCCTTTTTATTGTGTGCATAAGCATTCATGTAACCATATTAATTTTGAGGCACACATTACTAGGAAATTATACTTTATAGAGCTCTTCAGAAAAAAAGTACTTTGCTCTATTGAGTCATAGTAGGGAAAAGCCCTTTTTTTAAGTTCTTAAAAGAATGCATTTCAAATTTCAGAAGTTCCCCTTGTGATAACACACTTGATTTTCTATCCATTTTTTTTCCATTTTTCCACTAAAACTCTAAAACACACACACACAGGGATTTCCCAGGTGACACAGTGGTTAGGAATCCGCCTGCCAATGCAGGGGACACGGGTTTGAGCCCTGGTCCGGGAAGATCCCATATGCCGCGGAGCAACTAAGCCCATGAGCCACAACTACTGAGCCTGTGCTCTGGAGCCCACGAGCCACAACTACTGAAGCCTACGTGCCTAGAGCCCCTGCTCCGCAACAAGAGAAGCCACCGCAATGAGAAGCCCGTGCACGGCAACAAAGAGTAGCCCCCACTCATCACAACTAGAGAAAGCCTGCACAGCAACGAAGACCCAACACAGCCAAAAATAAATAAATAAATAAATAAATAAAAGAGATACATTTATCTTTAGACAATCTTGGGATCTGTGAAAATAAATAACTTATAATAGGACTTAAAAATCCTTTTCAGGATGCCATGAACTTCAAACATAGGCAATAACTGGAAGTATTACCAACAACACAGCAGCAACAAAATGAAAGGGTATTAACCTGTAGGCAATAAGTAGCTAGCTACTATATACTCAATTGAAAAAATGCCTTATTGAAAAGTTTTGTTGTCCTAGCATTAAAAAAATTTATTTTTACAGCAAGGACTTACTGTATAGCACAGTGAACTATATTCAATATCTTGTAATAACCTATAATGGAAAAGAATCTGAAAAAGAATATATATATATATATATATATATATACACACATATATATAACTTCATCACTTTGCTATACACCTCAAACATTTTAAATCAGCTATACTTCAGTAAAAATTTTTAAAAAAGAAATACATGCAAAACATTCAATTCAAAAGATAACAATAAATGGAGAAAAATAACAAAATTTATTTATTTAGGGCTTCCCTGGTGGCGCAGTGGTTGAGAGTCCACCTGTCGGTGCAGGGGACACGGGTTCGTGCCCTGGTCTGGGAAGATCCCACATGCCATGGAGTGGCTGGGCCCGTGAGCCATGGCCGCTGAGCCTGCGCGTCTGGAGCCTGTGCTCCGCAACGGAAGAGGCCGCAACAGTGAGAGGCCTGCGTACTGCGGAAAAAAATATATATATATTATTTATTTATTAAATTTATTTTATTTATTTATTTTTGGCTGCACTGGGTCTTTGTTGCTGCGCGTGGGCTTTCTCTAGTTGGGGCGAGCGGGGGCTACTCTTCGTTGCGGTGCGCGGGCTTCTCATTGCGGTGGCTTCTCTTGTTGCAGAGCACCAGCTCTAGGCACGCGGGCTTCAGTAGTTGTGGCTCACGGGCTCTAGAGCACAGGCTCAGTAGTTGTGGCTCACAGGCTTAGTTGCTCTGCGGCATGTGGGATCTTCCCGGACCAGAGCTCGAACCCGTGTCCCCTGCGTTGGCAGGCGGATTCTTAAACATTGCGCCACCAAGGAAGCCCACAAAATTTATTTTTGATTATAAAAGTAATACATTAATTACTTCCTGTGGTTAAAAACAAGCTCACGTTCTGATAAAGTGAAAATACACCATGACCTCATCCAAGTCCCTTTACTCAAGATAATTACTTTTATGAGTTTAATGTGTGTGCATACAGAATCTCCTCTGTGTGTTTGCATACATGTATATGTGCATGTAGCAAATATCTGTCATGCTGTATCCATTGTTTCACAGCTTTCCTTTTTTGCTTCGTAATGTCTTTGACATCTTTCCACTTTATTCTTTATAAATTTACTTAATTCTTTTAAACTTCTTGTTTTTCAACTAGCATCCCACAGTGTATTGTGATGGGCTTGGCCATTCCCCTGTTGATGATTGTTTAGATTGTTCCCATTTTTTTTTGGTGTCATAGGCAATGCCTCAGTCAGCACCTATGGGCGAGTCTCCATAATTGCACACGTGGGCGTTTCTCTAGTGTAGATACTCAGTAGAAATGCTGGGTTGAAGAGCATGTTCTTTTAACATTTGAATGGATGCTGCCAGACTGGCTTCCAAAAAGGCCATATTAATTTATATTCTTTCAGTAGCATCTGAGGGTATACAATGGACTTTAGATCCCATTTTCCTGGGACATGCACATTTTTTTTTAAAGCAGAATCTCCACATTTAGTAAAATCACTAGTTTTTCATTATGTCATGCTAACTACTTGTGCTTCTTTAATATTATTTTTTCTTTTTCATTTTTGTATTTGCTGTTACTTAGGGAGTAGAGACACCGTACCTTCATTTGTCTGCAATGAAGGAAGGAGATTATACATTTCAGCTGATGGTAACAGATTCTTCAAGGCAACAATCCACAGCTGTGGTCACTGTGATTGTCCAGCCTGGTAGGTGAGATGAGAAAGGGATTTAGCCCCAGAGATTAAAACAGAAATGACATCTGGGCTTCTGGGTTTCAGACCAGACAGATTTGGTACAAATTCTCTAAATCTTTGAACTATCAAGAAATCAGCGCTGCAGAGCTGAATCTTAATATCAAGGCAGTTTGCTTTTTGGTTCTGAATTATGTCCTGGCTGTGTCTCCAAACCATGGCATGAAGGACAAAATGAGAGCTATCTCCAGAATCACTTTGGGCTCTGATGCCATGCCCCACTCTGCTGCAAAGCTCTAGGGAATTCTTGAAGAGGCTGGTAGTTATGTGTGGCTTGATACTCAGATGGTTTGTGGCCAGACATTGGGGAATTAACTACAGTTCCACTCCATGACTTTTAAGGTATTTTAAAGAAACCAAAGACGTACATATTAGGGAACAGTATTTCTTGCTGCCTGTAACCCCCATCTCAAACTTAGAATGTTTAACTCCTGGGTCAGCTAGGAGACTGCAGTGTTTCACCCCAGGATTCCCAAAGGACAGGGCATGCTCTAGTAGCTGCCTGAGCTGAATATGAGTAATTTGCTTAAATAAAGAAATCAGGGGATGGCAGACTTAATGCAAAGAGATAATATTTCTTCACACCGTTTCTATAATTCTAGAAGACAACAGGCCTCCAATGGCTGTTGCTGGCCCGGATCAGGAGCTGGTCTTCCCGGTGGAAAGCACCACCCTGGATGGGAGCAGAAGCAGTGATGACCATGGCATTGTTTTCTACCACTGGGAGCATGTCAGGTAGTCAGCCCATCTCATCACTGAGTGCTGGGTTCACTCCCTGGATGAGAGCTAATATTACCCCTGCTCTGGAGGGTCTACATTAAACACTCAGCTTAAGAGTGTTGAGGAGTCAGTATTTAAGCACATTTGTAGAAGTGGCCAGGGAACTATTGATTGGATTCTGTATCAGGTGTGAATGGACAAGATGGACATTCCTTGACAGTGGAGAGAGGTGGAGCTGGGGCAGGTGGACAGGGCAGTCTTGGTGTGAGGTGAGCTTCATGACAGAAAAGGTGCAGGGGAACCTGGGTGGGGTCCTCACGAGGCCCCAGAGTCTACACTCACTCAGACCACGTGCAGTGACTGTAGACAACAGAAGTGCAGAGTTCAAGGGGATTCCTTTATCCTCCAGCATTTTCTGTGCTGTACATGCTTAATCTCATGGAATCCTAGGTCATTTCTTAAGAGGTAAATGATAATATTATTCCCATTTTAAAGGTGAAGAAACTGAGGCTTGCAGAGATGAGTCAGTCACAGGGTCTCTGTTTGCCCAGATAGTAAGAGCAAGAGCTGAGGCTCAGTCCTGGGTCTTCCTGAGTACAAAGCCCACGATCTTCACGACTCCGCTGTATTGAATAATTCCTCTTGAGCCAATTACCTGGCCAATTACCTGGCTTGCTGTCTCCTCCTCCACACTCTCTTGAAAGATAACTGAGGATTTCAGCTGATTTTATTCAAAGGAGAAACAGGAATAGTTTATAAGGCTCCATTCTGATCATTTCACTGACAGTTCAATTTTAAAAAACCAAAGACTCCAAAATCCTCTTCCCAGGAATCCAGCAGCCTCTGTCTGAAATAGGCTTTAACTTGTGACTCTTACATAGAACTAGAGAATCTAAATGAATACAAAATTATCTTAGAATTCTCTAGATGGTATATATTATTGCTGTGAAAAGAAGCACTTATAAGGCCACAAGCAGCATACCTGCCGTCGTCAGAATCCCACGCCCCCTGCCTTTTGTTAATGACTGTCCTGTTTCATAGAGGCCCCAGCACAGTGGAGATGGAAAACATCGACAAAGCTATAGCCACAGTAAGCGGTCTTCAGGTGGGTACCTACCACTTCCGTTTAGCGGTGAAAGACCAGCAAGGACTAAGCAGCACGACCACCCTCAGCGTGACCGTGAGGAAGGGTGAGTCAAGGCAGAGGGCAGGTGCATCTGCCAGTGGAGGAGGTTGGGCCCCTTCTGCTTTTCAGTCTCACAGACCCTAAGCCAGGCCATGGTTATCCGGAAACGTTAGTGTTTGCTTGTTGGCTATAGCAGGTACCGAACTCTGCTTGGCCAAGCAAAGGTCACTTTTCTTCCGTCCATGTGCACAGCATTGCCTTTTGTTTGTGGAGTGTGTGTCCTAATAGCTTCATTCTCCTTCTGCGACTACTGGCAACTAAAGCCCCATGTCCTAGTGACCGCATGATGCTTTGCTTTCCCTCTTCCTTGGAAATCTAAGAGCAGAGACGGTTTCAAATTCCATGTTGTTTCTAATATGAAATGTGTGGTCCAGTCTATGACATCCTGCTTTATGTACTTGTCTCTTTTTTCTTTTCCATTTGACCGTGAGCTGGTTGAAGACCTTTGTTTCAGATATTTCTGTCTCTTCCATGTGGCACAGTGCTAGACTCATGGCAAATCAAAGATGTTGGTTACTTCAGTGAATGAATAAATGATTATGATGTATTGAAGATCAGAGGTGTAAAAGAGCATGGCTGGATGGGAAAATCCATTCACCAGTATTATGGACCAGCAAGAGTGTCAGTTCATTGGGGAGGGTGGCTGAGACAAAGGCAGAAGCTCAGCCTTGAGGTATTGTACGTGTCAAGTGTCATGCTGAGGAATTTGGACTTTATTTGCTGGGCAGTTGGGAAAGGATGAAGCAATTTTATCAGCACAGTGACATCGATTTGAGTTTTTTTCAAACGTTTTATTATGGAAGTTTTCAGCCATATATAATAGTAGAGAAAGTATGGGGACCTGTGCATAAAAGGGGGTGGTTGTCCTAAGTTCCAGTTCTGAAGCTCGATAGGGTCTAGATATTGTTTTTTATAGAAGGATTTTTGGGCTTACTCAATTTACTGCCAGTCTATTTCTGTTCTTTCTAGCCTTTCCCTGTATCGACAATGGAATTAAGCCTCCTCAGTGCCAGATTCTCCCCACTGCCCTGAATCCTCCCTCTTCAATTTACTTAGACAAGCAAGATTTGGCACTGTTAGAAACAAAAAGATTTCTGTGACCAGATAGTGTGGACCAGTACAAAATAATCCATAGCATATTCTAAACCAAAATATTTTCATTTTCCAGACCCCGAACATAAGTAAGATCATGATTTCTCTTTTTTAAAAAGAGAAAAAACTGTAATGATAATAGAAAACTGTCCAGCACATAGGCTGCCAAATTATAACTAGCTAAGTGCAAAAAGAACTTTAAGAAAGTCTGTATGTTATCTAATGGGTATTTGGGGCAGGAAATGATGCTTTTTGGATATTTTAAATCTACATATCTGCAAGATGGAATAGTCATGGATAGTTTGTGATACACTTCTATCACAAGTGTTTTAAATCAATTTCTTTGCTTTCATTTTTGCTATATTTGACTTAGAAAATAATAGTCCTCCCAGAGCCCAGGCTGGTGGCAGACATGTTCTTGTGCTTCCCAATAACTCCATTACTTTGGATGGTTCAAGGTCTACTGATGACCAAGGAATTGAGTCCTATCTGTGGATCCGGGACGGCCAGAGTCCAGCAGCTGGAGTGAGTACTTGAAGAGAATTGCCCCTGGACCACTAATCATTACATCTGTATTAGTTTGCTAGGGCTGCATAGCAAAATAGCATAGATGGGGTGGCTTAAACAACAGATATTTGTGTTCTTCCAGTTCTGGAGGCTGTGAAGTCCAAGATCAAGGTGCTAGCCAGTTTGGTTCCAGATGAGAGCTCTCTTCCTGCTTCTCAGACAGCTGTCTTCTTGCTGTGTCCTCACAGGGGTGGGGTGGGGGTTGGGGGTGGCAGGAGAGAGAGAGGAGAGAGGGGAGGGGAGGGGGAGAAAGAGGGCTCTTGGGTGTTTCTTCTTATAAGGACACTAATCCTATGGGATCAGGACCCCACCCTATGACCTCATTTAACCTTAATTACCTCTTAATAGACCTTATCTCAAATAGAGCCATACTGGGGGATTAGGGCTTCAACAGATGAGGGAACACAGTTAACTCCATAGCAATGTCTCTGTTATGACTTCATCTCCCTTTCCATGGTCCCCACTAAGGTGTTTATGCTTCTAGGTTTCTTCTGAGGGCTGGAGGCAGCAGGCTACTGTTCAGTTTAAACAAATCTGAAGTCCCTTCCTACTTTTTCCTTGCCCAGACTTTGCGTAGGGTCAGAAACCATAGCCTGGAGGGACTTTGAAACCATGTCTTCTCATGGGACTCATTCTGCTCCTTAGCTTCCCCATTGTTCCTCTTCTGGTCCAAATGGATTCTTTCCTTTTCCTCAACATTGTACCAGATAGGTCAGTAGATCGAGGATTGCTATTCCCATTTCCTAAGTACAGAGAATGAGATGCAGGGATGGAAAGAGACTTGGCCAAGGTCAACTAACTCATCCTTAGTCAAACAAGATAGAACTAGGTTTTTAGCTCCTGGCAGGCCTTTTTCCCCATTAGATCACTCTGCCTCTTAGGCTGTAAATTTAGGTACATCTTCATTCCTGC
>NW_006781198.1:160192-161725 GCF_000442215.2 Lipotes vexillifer
TTCCTGCTGTTGCTAAGGACTTGGGAGATGCAAATTTACTCTTGGAGATGTACTGAAGGAGTGGTCCCAGGGAAAGAACTGAAAATGCTTTATAATTTCTAAAGTAACTCTGGAATGAATACTGTTCAGCCAAGATGGTGGGTTAGCCTCTAAGTGTAATTATAACAGCTCTCTGATCAGAGCCCTTGTTACCACCCTCTTCTGTTAGCAAGTTCAGAGCGAGGGTCTGGGAGATTCTTCTCGAATTCTTTGAGCAGAGATGTTGCTATTCAGGCTCTTGGGTCATTTGAGAAGGTGAACCTGATACACCATGAGGAAACCCAAGATGAGAGCATTGTAAAACTGTCTTTAAAAATAAGACCCAGAAAGCTCTTCAAAGAGAGTGCTTCACCCTCCAGGTCTCTGCCCTAATTTCGGTGGTTTCCCCCTCTGTAGGGTGGAATTCGGTAATTCCTAGAGAGCCCTCGGGAAGCAGCTCAGCTCACAAAGTCCTGTCTGAGGATTGTGCCTCCTGGTGCTTTAAAAGTGGGAGAGACGCTGAGGATTACCTGGACCTTCACTAATCCACCACCTTGCTTCCTCTTCACCCTGCCCCTTAGAATCATGCATGTGTGACAAAGACGGGACCCCGAGGTTTGGGCTCAGCAGAGGCCCAGGTTGGGAGCTGACTATTGAATCATGAACTGGGTTATTTCTCAGGATGTCATGGATGGCTCTGACCACAGCACGGCCCTGCAGCTCACCAACCTGGTGGAGGGGGTCTACACTTTCCACCTGCGAGTCACTGACAGTCAGGGCGCCTCGGACATGGACACTGCCACCGTGGAAGTGCGGCCAGGTGCGCTCACAGGCTTCCGGGCCTGGGTTTGTGGGGCTGGTCCGTGAGCTGGGGCGGGGGGGAGGGGTCAGCCTTTGGGGCTCCTTGCAGGTGACAGTGGAACCCAGTGTGGGAAGCTGGGCCCACTTTGAGGTTTTCTCTGCCTGTGGTTATCTATCCCCAAACAGATCCAGCCTTCTAACTCATTAGGGAGAATTGGATCTGGCAGCAGGACTCCCTGATCACTTTGGTTTTCCTGCCAGAAGACAAAGACCTAATGTGAGGTGGACACGAGGCCTTCATTCCTGGGAGCGTGGAGAGGGCGGCTCCAGCAAGGTGGCCACACAGACCCCCGGCATAAACTGGGCCGGGCCCACAGCGCTCGGAGAATAGTTCTCTTACCAGGCCCGAGGAGGTGTGTGAGGTCACAGAATTTCACGTGAGCCCAGAGGCAGGTTAGGCACACCTCCTTATCATCTGGAGAAAAATGAACAGACAGCAATAAGCTGATACAAAAGACGGAAGAGTACTCTCAGATAGTGGCCCCCGTGGTACTTGGAAGAATTGACCTGAGCCCTAGAACCTAAGCGTAGAAATTACACGGGTCATTTAAAGCTCTTTAACTATTACACAGGCCTTGCTCCTCCTACTATCAAGCCTGGGGTTTCCAAGTGGAAAGCCCATGTCTTCTCATTTCCCCAGACCCGAGGAAGAGC
>NW_006781198.1:161738-167310 GCF_000442215.2 Lipotes vexillifer
GAAGAGCGGCCTGGTGGAGCTGATCCTGCAGGTTGGCGTTGGGCAGCTGACGGAACAGCAGAAGGACACCCTTGTGAGGCAGCTGGCGGTGCTACTGAATGTGCTGGACTCGGACATCAAGGTTCAGAAGATTCAGGCCCGCTCGGATCTCAGGTAGGAACTGCACCGTCCAGCCTGAAGCTTGTCATTTCCTCTCGTTCTGTGTCTTTGCACGCATGTTTATCCCATTCATATTCTTTTTTTTTCTCAAAGGGAAGCAGTCAGGACAACATCATTATAGGTCCTTCCCACAAGTCTTGGTAAATGTTTGTTGATTGAGAATGTTCTGAATGAAAGCATAGGGAACGTCAGAGGGAGCTGGGTTTTAGTTCTGGTATCATCAGAGGGCATGCGCACGGTCTGGGGCACGCACGGGGGATGCCTCACGGCCAGGCTTCATCCCTGCCCCGTGTTCAGGGTGTGAGAGGATTATGGGTTACCGTTGCTGTCTTCTGAGGGTCTATAAGGTTAAACCTCTTCCTTGATTTCTTATAAGATTTACAATTTTAATTGAGTTTTTAAAAAACTCTTATCCAACCTATGAACAGTGAAGTGGGATGGGGAGAGAGGGAGAGAGAGACAGAACATGGGAATAAAAACCTACTTTTCATAGTAAATCCATCTGCCAGTTATTGTCAGCTATTCTGTTTAGGTTTGCTTTTCAGATAACTGAAATTTACTTAGAAAAATAATAAATTAAAAATACTAGTTATTTTTTTACGGAACTCTTTCAAAAATGGATCATACATTTCCCTTTCTTATATCAAACACTGAACCAAGCACATCTGAAAATCAATAAAACCAAAAGTTGTTTCTTTGAAAGATCAACAAAATCGATAAAGCTTTAGCTAGAATGACCAAGAAAAAGAGAGAAGACTCGAACTGCTGAAATCTGGAATGAAAAGGGATATCACTACTAACCTTATAGAAATGAAAAGGATTATACTATGAACAATTATATGTCAACAAATTAGTTAACCTAAATTAAATGGACAAAATTCTAGAAAGTCACAACTATAAAAACTGACTCAAGAAGAAATAATACATTTTAATAGACCTATAATAAGTGAAGAGATTGAATCAAAAAACTTCCCACAAAAACTAGGACCAGATGACTTCACTAGTGAATTCTACAAAGTTTAAAGATTTAGCACCACAGTCACAAACTTTTCCAAAACATAGAAGAGGGAACACTTCCCAACTCATTCTATGAGGCCAGTTTTACTCAGATAGCAAAACTAGACAAAGATCTCTCTCTCTCTCTCTCTCTCTCTCTCTCTCTCTCTCTCTCTCTCTCTCTCACACACACACACAGTTACAGACCAATATGCCTTATGAATATAGAAGCAAAAAAATTCAACAAAATATTATCTGCATCCAGCAACATATTATTATTTATTTATTTTACTGAGCTATGATTGATATATAACATTGTGTAAATTTAAGGTGGACAACATGTTGATTTTGTACATTTATATATTGCAGTTGATTACCACCTAGAGTTAGCTAACACCTCTATCATGTCACAAAATTATCATTTCTTTTTTGTGGTGGGATCTAGTGCATGTGCAAGAGATCTAGTCTCTTAGCAACTTTGACTTTATAATACAGTATTGCTGTCTATAATCACTATGCTGTGCATTAGATCTCCAGGACTTATTTATGTATTGGTTGCAAGTTTCTACCCTTAAACATCTCCCCAATTCCTCACCCCCTACCCTCAGCCCTGGTAACCACCATTCTACTCTCTGTTTTTATGAGTTCAGCTTATTTAGATTCCACATATAACCGATATATAGTGTTTGTCTTTCTCTGTCTGGCTTATCTCACTTAGCATAATGCCCTCAAGGTCCATTCATGTTGCTGCAAATGGCAGGATTTGCTTCTTTCTCATGGCTGAATAATATTCCATTACGTATACGTACCACATTTTCCTTATCCATTCATCCACTGATGGACACTTAGGTATTTCCATATCTTGGCTATTGTGAATAATGCTGCACTAAACATGGGAGTGCATATATCTCTTCGATATCCTGTTTTCATTTCCTTTGGACATATGCCCAGGAGTGGAATTGCTGGATCCATCCAGAAATATTTAAAAGGATTATACACTCTGGCCAAGTGGGATTTATCCCAGCAATGCAAGGGTGAGTAAATACATGAAAATCAGTACATATAGTAAACCATATTAATAAAGGACAAAAACTGTATGATCATCCTAATAGACATGAAAAAGCATTTGACAAAATTTTTTTTGATAAAAACACTTGTAGGTTGAATGGTGTCTCCCCAAAAGATATGTCCTGCCCTAACCCCTAGGACCTGTGAATGTGTCCTTATTTGAAATAGTCGTTGCAGATGGAATTAGTTAAGATGAGGTCATACTGGAGAAGGGTGGACCCTTAATCCAACATGACTGTGTCCTTATAAGAAAAGAGACACAGAGACAGACACACAGGGAGTCTGCCATGTGATACTGGAGGTAGAGATTGGAGTGAGGTGTCTACAAGCCACAGAACGCCAAGGATTGCCAGCAACAGCAGAAGCTAAGAGAAAGGCATGGAGCAGATTCTCCCCTAGAGCCTTCAGAGAGGATGGTCCTACCAACACCTTGATTTTGGAATTCTAGCCTCTAACACTGTGGGAGAATAAATTTCTGTTGTGTTAAGCCACCCAGTTTGTGGTACATTTTTATGGCAACATTTGGAAACTAATACAGATTTGAATAAAATCTCTCCAAAGAAAATATACAAATGCCAATAAGCACGTGAAAAGATGCTCAGCATCACTAGCTATTAGGGAAATGCAAATCAAAATCACATTGAGATACCACTTCACACCCACCAGGATGGCTGTAATCCAGAAGACAGACCATAACAAATGTTGGCAAGTATATGGAAAAATTGGAACACTCATACGTAGCTGGTGGGAATGTAAATGGTGTAGCCACTGGGGAAAACAGTTTGTCAGTTCCTCAAAGTGCTAAATGTAGAGCTACCATGCGACCCAGTAACTCTGCTCCTGGGTATATACCCAAGAGAAATGATAAACATATGTCCATACGAAATCTGGCACGCGGGAGACTCAAGAGGGAGGAGATATGGGGATATATGTATATGTATAGCTGATTCACTTTGTTGTACAGCAGAAACTAGCACACCATTGTGAAGCAATTATACTCCAATAAAGATGTTAAAAAGAAAAACAAAGAAATCTGGCACGTGAACATTCACAGTGGCGTTATTCATATAGCCAAAAAGTAGATACAATCCAAATGTCATCGACTCATGATGAGTGGATAAATAAAATGAGATATATTCATACAGTGGAATAATATTTGGCAATTCAAAGGAGGGGGAAATACTGATATATGCTGCAACTTGGATGAGCTTTGAAAACATTATGCTAAATGAAAGAAGCCAGATGCGAAATGCCTCATATATATTCCATTTATATCAAAAGCCCAGAATAATTAAACCTACAGAGACAGAAAAGTAGATTAGTGTTTGGCAGGAGCTGAGGGGCGGCATGGGGGTGGCTCTTAATGGGTGTGGAGTTTCTGTGATGATGGAAATGTTCTGGAATTATTTATTTATTTTTATACTTATTTTTGGCTGTGTTGGGTCTTCGTTTCTGTGCGAGGGCTTTCTCTAGTTGCTGCAAGCGGGGGCCACTCTTCATCGCGGTGCGCGGGTCTCTTCACTATCGCGGCCTCTCTTGTTGCGGAGTACAGGCTCCAGACGCGCAGGCTCAGTAGTTGTGGCTCACGGGCCTAATTGCTCCACGGCATGTGGGATCTTCCTAGACCAGGGCTCGAACCCGTGTCCCCTGCATTAGCAGGCAGATTCTCAACCACTGCGCCACCAGGGAAGCCCATGTTCTGGAATTAGATGGTGGTGTTGGTTGCACAACTTTGTGAATATACCAAAGCCCACTGAATTGTACACTTCAGAAGGGTGACTTTTGGGAGTTCCCTGGTGGCCTAGTGGTTAGGATTCTGGGCTTTCACTGCCTTGGCCGCAGGTTCAATCACTGGTCTGGGAACTGAGATCCTGCAAGCTGCACAGCACCGCCAAAAAAAAAAAAAAAGGTGACTTTTTATTGTAAGTGTATTATATCTCAACAAAAAGGTAAAAATGAAGATGTGTCTGAAAGTTCTCATTCTGTGTGTGGTTATGTCTGTTTGCACACACATATACATTGCTTCTTTTATCCAAAGGTCTATCTATCATCAGCTAAACTCTGGGACCAAAGAGCCTTTATTTGTGAATAGAAACCGATCAATCCCTTGGCCCTCAGAATACACCCCTATGTCCTTTCCAAGCGGCAGAGCTGTGGCCGTCTGTGTTTTCAGCCCCACGGGTCACATGGCTGGAGTGGACGTGTCACATTGGTCACTGCATAACCGTGTGGCTGGCCTCTCTGTCTCCTCTGCAGCACCGTGATTGTGTTTTATGTACAGACTGGGCCACCTTTCAAGGTCCTCAAAGCTGCGGAAGTGGCCCGAAATCTGCACAGGCGGCTCTCAAAGGAAAAGGCTGATTTCTTGCTTTTCAAAGTCTTGAGGATTGACACAGCAGGTATGTCCCCATCAGAAATATTCTTTTTTATTTTTATTTTTAAAGTTCAAGTAATGTAAATACCTAATTGTTGTATATTCAGAATTGGATTCCACTGGACTAGATATCCCATCCAATTAAACGCAATGGGAGTCTTATAGAAACGTAACTACCCAGGTTAAAGGAAAAGGTTTTTCGGAGAAGGTGAAATATGACTTGGTTCCTATATGGTGGGACAGTAGCCGGGTCTCATAGACTGGTTTTTTTTTTTTTTTTTTTTTTTTTTGCGGTACGCGGGCCTCTCACTGCTGTGGCCTCTCCCGTTGCGGAGCACAGGCTCCGGACGCGCAGGCTCAGCGGCCATGGCTCACGGGCCCAGCCGCTCTGCGGCATGTGGGATCCTCCTGGACCGGGGCACGAACCCGTGTCCCCTGCATCGGCAGGCGGACTCTGAACCACTGCGCCACCAGGGTAGCGCTCCTAGTCTTTTTTGACTTAAGTAGGAATGAAGTTCAATATTTCATTATCTTTCCAATTTCGCCATGTCAACCCCTACGGGAATATTCTAAAAGAATCAGATTTGCTGATTGTGGCTATGTTTTACTGGCACAGAAAGAGGACATGTGGACATCTTTGCTTTAGCATCCAGGGATTTGTTTTGCATTTATGTCTCCAGCTGGTTTCCTGAAACATACATTTGCCAACTATGCTTTGTCTTTGAGGGAAACTGGAGAAAAACAACAGTTATGGTCTGTTTTTAAAACCATACTCTTTTGTACTGGTCATGGTCAGAGATTTCATACTTAGATGATCAGAACAGTATTAAAAGACAGATACGTGTTATTGGTTGGAAAAGCCATGTTTATATAATTTATCGACCTGGGACATCGTGCCTTAGGTTGTGAACGTGGTGTTATGTAGACTCTTGGAAATTTAAGATAGCTTTTTTTTTTTTTTTTTTTTTTTTTTGC
>NW_006781198.1:167320-169423 GCF_000442215.2 Lipotes vexillifer
TTTTTTTTGCGGTACGCGGGCCTCTCACTGTTGTGGCCTCTCCCGTTGTGGAGCACAGGCTCCGGACACGCAGGCTCAGCGGCCATGGCTCACAGGCCCAGCCACTCTGCAGCATGTGGGATCTTCCCGGACCGGGGCACGAACCCATGTCCCCTGCATCGGCAGGCAGACTCTCAACCACTGCGCCACCAGGGAAGCCCTAAGATAGCTTTTTAGTGCCTTCCAGTGGCACCTCTTTTCTTAGTGGCTTGCCTGCTGCCTCTTCCTGGCACCAAACTCATTCATATGTGTGGATGGAAATGTGGTCTTTATCCCAGGTCTCCGTCCCCACCTTCCAAGGAACATGAATCCCTTATTATGTTAAAGGGGTCATTTCAATAAACACTGGGGACTGTGATACCATTGGGGGAGTAAAATTTAATTTGTTTCAGATGTATAGCTATCCACAATTGACTTTCTTTGTAATATGGATTAAATTAATTTTTTTAAGAACTCCTTTTTTTCTAGCTACAAAAGTAATATTTATTTATTGTAGGAAATTTGGAATATCCAAGAAGACAAAAAAAATTAGAATAATTCTTTAGATTCTAGAGTCTAGAATTCCCGCCATCCAAAGATAACTTCTGTTAATATTTTGATGTTTTTCCATCTAGTTCCCCCATCTCTAGAAACATGTAATACAATCAGGATAATTTGATATATAATTTTTTAATCTGGTATTTAACTTCAAATCATATTATGATCATTTTCTCAAACCTTTTAAAATTCATCCCTCAATAACATATTCATGACCTCACAGTACTCCATCCTAGTTATGTTCCACAACTTATACAACCAGTCTTCTACTCACAGAATGTCAGGTTGATTTTAAATAATGCTGCAATGTAGATAAATCTTTGTGCACATCCCCAGTCGTTTTCACTGGATAAATTCTTAGAATTTCTCTTTCTTAAGCCAAAGGGTGCTACGTTTCTGCTACATGATTAAGGCTTTTGTTTCACAGTGCAGGTGTTGGCATATTTCTGCCATTTGCTTCCAGATGAGATTGTCAATTCGAGAGACTTTCCCTGGGACCCCTGTTCTTAGCGTAAGAGTCTCTTGATTCAACGAGATGCCTCTGTTCAGGGTCTATGCTATGAAAAGACAGAGCTGAAGCCAGGGAGCCCCTTTTCTCCATGGTGACCTCTGCCCCACTCGCCTCCTTGCAGGGTGCCTCCTGAAGTGTTCTGGCCATGGTCACTGTGACCCCATCACAAAGCGCTGCATTTGCTCTCAGTTTTGGATGGAGAACCTGATCCAGCGTTATATCCAGGATGGGGAAAGCAACTGTGGTGAGTCCTGGTGTGGTGGTGGCTTTGGGTGAGGCGTCTTCAGACAAATCATTCTGGACTGTCAGAAAGGTCTGCCTAGCTTTGCAGCTGTAAATTCAACCCTTTTCTCACCTGAAGCCAAGCGAACGAGCTCACGTGGTGATGGGTTAAGATCCTCCCACAGTTCACCTTGGGGGTGTGTTTAAGGCTTTTCGTAAAACTTCCCGATGAGGAGATTCACCTTGGCAGAGCAGATTTGGCTAATCATCGCTAGCATTGCTGAGAAGGCTGCTTTGGGCTACATGGTCCCCATTTCCAGATTGCACCTGCCGTGTCTTGAGCTGAGTGTGACCTTCTGGTGAAGTGGTCCCTGGTGTGGACCTGGCTGGAATCAGATGAACAAGAAAATCGGCCCATTCTTCCAGGCTGTCTGCCCAAGCAGACACCAAAAATTGGAACCACCGCCTCAGCTGGCCAAGCTGGTGCCCTTAAGTCTCTTCTGAGGAGGGAACTGTATTTCAGTGCCAGTCTATTCCTAAGAGTAATTTTGTTTTCTTGGGGACGTAGATGGACATAATTGGCCGAAAAATTAGGATGAGCTGACTGCCAAATTATGTTCCCACTCTCTACTACATAAAAATTTGAAAATAGCCAGCCCTTGGATTGTTATTCCAAGGAGCGTATATAACATTTAATAGAGGTAAACCTTTTGTCTTTGCTCCATTGGTTTCTCTGTTCCTGAGTTGCTGGTGCAGAACTCTTTTTTTTTTTTTTTTTTTTTTTTTTTTTCTTT
>NW_006781198.1:169479-184718 GCF_000442215.2 Lipotes vexillifer
TTTTTTGCCATACGCGGGCCTCTCACTGCTGTGGCCTCTCCCGTTGCGGAGCACAGGCTCCGGACGCGCAGGCCCGGCGGCCATGGTTCACGGGCCCAGCCTCTCCGCGGCACGCGGGATCCTCCCGGACGGGTGCACGAACCCGCGTCCCCTGCATCGGCAGGCGGACTCTCAACCACTGCGCCACCAGGGAAGCCCTGGTGCAGAACTTTTTACCCTGGATTTCCACAAGGATGTGGGGGAAGTGAAGACCAGGTAGCTTCTGAGTGGCTGTCTGGCTCTGTGAAAAGCGTCTTCATGTCATAGGCGACCATACAAATAGTTTATTTGCTTTATTCAAACCAGGCCAGAGCTAGTTTTGAGGTTCTGTGATTCTGGAATGAATATTTTGATGTGACTTTCGTGGGTGTTTAAGAGGCCTTACTTCTTAACTGATGAATTTATTTTTTTCAGAGTATTCTGTTCTCAGGTCAGTGTGAAATATGTGCTCCATGAGGTCCCTGAACCAGTTGGATGAAAGTCGGGTGGTTTTAAGTTGTTCTCGATTTATTTGTATTTCACCTTGCTTAGGCTCTCGACCAGCCTGGCAAGGTGGTAGCAGCACCACAGATGGCTTTGCTTGTAAGGACTCAGAAATATTCACTGTGAGTCATTGAAATAAAGCTGTTTTGCAAATGGTATGTAACATGTCCACTCTGCTTTTCTTATTTTTCAGAGTGGAGTGTGTTCTATGTGACAACATTGGCTCTAACTCTTGTCGTGCTAACAGGGGGTTTAACTTGCCTTTGTATCTGCTGCTGCAAGAGGTACCTGGCATGCTTACTTATGTCTTTGAAATAAAGACGCAACATTGAAGGTGATATGACAGTTTTAGCGGCTTTTGCTCGGGTTTGTGAAGCTGCTGAACTGTTTGACAGTCACTCTTTTTATGAAGAGAAACTCGACTTTAAAAGTACTTTATAATGCATTCTCCCCCACGAAGCTTATGTGCCTAGTTAAATAGAATACTACTAGAGACAGCTTTTTTTTCATTGCAGCTCTCATATTTTCTAGAAGAGTCAGTGATTCTGTATCAAATCTAATGCTCTTTTCTATCAGTCTCGCATTACGTTCACTAGAACAGTACCTAAGTGGCCTGACTAATCCACCCTCGGTAGAGAAAGGAGCTGTGGAAGTAGACCGATCCAAATGCTAGATTTACATTATTTTACGTATGTGAAGCAACAATCTAATCTACCTGAATTCTATTTCGTAAATGCAAAACTTTAAGCAAAGTGAATACTGTCACCAAAGAGAGGTTTTGCTTTAGATTTTTCCTTCTTTTTTCCCATGGAGCTGACCGCTGAGAAGCCCCAGAGCTGCCTAATTGTCTGAACCTTCCATAACCCCATGCTTGACCCTCTATAAGGAGATTTGTAGGAACAGTGATTACTCAAGTCCTCAGAAGACAGCACTGGGTCCACTTTCCTATATGGAACTCTATAAATGCTCTCCAAAGAAGACATGATAAAAAGAAATAACGGTTATACCATAATAATAGTTATTTTTCAGAGATCACTTATCAATTTTTTTAGTTTTATTTGTGGTTATTTTCCCAAAGCTAGGACTGGTGAAAGAGAGCACAGACACTTAGAGGCCTCCATCCTATTAAGTTTTCCCAGAACCATCTGGGATGATGGTCACCCTGCTGTGCTTGGCTTTAAAAATTCTGCAGCTTTATGACATTTGTATCAAGTAGATGAGGATGATGATGATGAGAGTGATTGACTGTGAGCATTTATTAAGTATTTGCCATTGTGATGAATGGTTCTAAGTGCTTTCTGTGTATTATCTTATTTAGACCTCCTATCAACCATATGAGAAAGGGACTATTCTTACTCCCATTTTACAGGTGGGAACATGGAATCACAGAGGTAACAAAAAATGATCTCAAAGTCACCCCGATAGTAAACACAGGGTTAGAGGCCCATGCTGTTAATCACCAAGCTATCAGAAAATTGCCTTTGTTTGTTATCTACATATCTTAACCATAGTGTTGATGTGTACCTTCAGATTATCCCCTGAAGCGTAGGATGAGGTACACAGGATCAGCCCAGTTGTTTTTATGTGTTGACTGAGTTATTGCTTATTCCTTTGGGGGAATTTATTATAATTTCTGTTGGTTGTTTTTTCTGACTGCCATTTACATCGTCTTTTCATTCCTGCATCTTTGGACATCTCAGGATAGTATAGGTTCAGGGGAAAACTTGCTATATCCAGGTTTTTATGAGGAAGGAATGACTTATGGAGAAAAGCTTGCTAGGCCAACACACAGGTATTGAGAGTTTCTGGAAAGGTCCCTGGCACCTCAGCCTGAGGATTGGGTGAGAGCCTGCAGTTAGGAGGGTGATAGCAGTATGGCCCTTCTTACTCTGACATGTGTTTCTTCAAGATGCATGATGTACCTCAGACTCACCGAACTCAGATCTGGCTGTGTATGCATATCCTTAATAAAAGATGCCAATTAATAGAATGTAATAAATTCTAAAGGCAAAACATTTCCCTTGGTGTCCTCCACGTGTTTTAAATCCTGGATCCTAGTTACCCTTTCTGAGAATCTGAGTTGACCTTTTCTTTGTTCTTTTCAGACGAAAAAGGACTAAAATAAGGAAAAAAACAAAGTACACAATCCTGGATAACATGGATGACCAGGAAAGAATGGAGCTGAGGCCCAAATATGGTAAAAGGCAGCCTCCAAGATGATTTCCTGATGCCTTTCCATTATTTGATCCAGGTGTCTGAGTGTCACCGTAGGTGAAGGGAGAACAGCAGTCTGGAGTGGGTGCTTTCACTGGGGAGGAAGAGCGAGACTGGGATTCTGTGAAGAAAATCAACCTACTTCAATCCCGGGGATATGCTGCCTGGGAGGCGATAGTTGTATTATACACGTAATGAAATCTTGGCAAAGTGCTTTGAGGCATGAATGGGTGAGGGATAGGAAATGCCTATTATTGGTCGAACCAAATGACCCCAGGAATAAGACTGCTTTTCAAACAGGTGTCCCCAGTGCCTGGCTTTTCTCTACTCATAGTTGGAGGGTGGGGCCTGTGATGCTGTTTCACCCTGGCTCATCTCTGAATGCTGTTCCTTTTAGGCCTGCCACACACAAAATGCCGCAAAATAACATTTGGACTTCAAAACCAAACATTTTTCAGCGTCTGCATTAGCTAATCAGCCATGTGTATGGATGGACACAAAAGCTTTTACAAACAATTGACTTTGTTCACAGCATGAATTGATCCCCATGCTGAGAACTACCTCTTGCCCACCTCAGTTAACTCTCTGATTCTCACTTATTAACTCTTGGAGACTAAAGGAACCTTCTCTGGCCCTCTGAGGCTGCTTAGCACTGATTCTAAGGACTTGTCATAATTCTGGATTGATGACCAAATTGATTCTTCCAGAGGGCTGTAATCACTTTCGAAGTTGTGAGATGCAGAACGTTGTCCACGGCACTTGTCACGTATCTACCCTCTGCACGGACCCTGAGTTAGGCCCTGGAGATGGGGAGGAGAATGAAGCATAGGGCCAGCCTTGGGGCACTCAGAGCCCAGGGGAGGAAAATTACACCAGAGTCAGGGTCCTACAGAAGCCGGACGATGCCCTGTAGGAACACAGAGGCCAGAATAACTGAGCGTGTATGGAGAGTGTGGTTCGGGCCTTTGGCAGGGGAAGCTTCTCAGGAAATTCACATAATAGCGTGCATTTATCAAGTGCTCACCATCTGTATTACATAACTAATATCAGAGATGTTATAAAGAGACTTTGTACCTAAGAGCTCAAAGTGCTTTTGGGTGCATTGTCTCATCCACCTGCCTCCTAAAACACACTCCCCCTTCTGGCAGTCCTGTTTCTACTCACAGCCCCGCTGTGTTCCTCATTACCAGGCTCTAAACCTCAGACACTGGTGCTTGGTCCAGGATGCCTTGTCCCCACTCCAGCCACTCCATCTTGCCTAATCTCTTGCCCTCTTTCCTCATCGTTCTCACCACCACCCTAGTTCAGACCCTTGTGATCTCACCTGTGGACTAATAGTAACAACAGTAATAGTTAGCAGGATTTAACGTTTAATATGTAGGAGGTACAATTCTCTGCACTTTACCACTGAATTCCAATCCTGCCAACAGCTCTATGATTATCCCCATTTTACAGAAAGGGAAACTGAGGCACAGAAAACTTTAGCAACTTGCCCAAGTAACAGAGCTAGTAGGCACCAAAGGCAGGCGGGACAGGCCGTCTGCTCCAGAGCCTGGGCTCCCTTCCTCCATGCTGCGCTGCTCCGGGTGTGTGGCTGGCTCTCCAGCTACTCCTCTTTCTTCCTTCTGTCCTGCCACTGGGTTTTAGTAATATCTTAAAACAGCATTTTAATCGTGTCACTCCTTTGCTAGTAGGACAAAATCCAAGCTTCATGGCTTCCCTTGGATTCATGTGCTTTTCTATGAGGTCCCAGCCTCTTTTTTTTTTTTTTTCATTTCCTACGTGAATCATTTGCTCCAGACTGCTTTCTGCAAATATTTCTGGATGCCTCCGCATACTCCATGCTCCTCCACTGTCCTCCTGTCCAAACACTTCACTCTCTTCAAATCCCATCCTGTGTGAACGATCCCTGAAGCTTCTAAGTGTGTACTTATCTCTTCTTGATTCATGTAAAATTTATTTTTAAAACTTTCTTGCCTGTCATGAACCCTCATCTCGTCTTTGTCTTACATCCTTAGCTAGACACTATAAATTCTTGGAGAGCAGGGGCCACATACCTGTCCCTTCTCTTATTTTAACTCCCAGCAATCAAATATACTACTAAAGATATTTGTTGGGAACAAGTGGTAAAATCATAATGGTTTTCATTTATTGAGTGCTTACTAAGTGGTGAATGCCGGCAGGAGCTTTACATGCACGAGTTCACTTAACCCTCACCATAAACCCGTGGAATAGATGCTTTGTTATCTCCTAATTTAATAGATGAGGAGACTGAAAGCCCAGAGAGGTTAGGTACCTTGCCCAGGGTCACACAGCTGGTGAGTGACAAAGCTTGGGCTCAAGCTCAGCAGTGATTCCAAAGCCCCTGTTAATACTCACTAGGAAACCCCAACCGCCTGCTGCGTTGTGAGTGATCGTTTTGCATGTGCAGAGCGCATGACTCCGTGCATGGGATGAGAATGATGGGCAGCTGAGAGGGAAAATGCCCTTCCCCCCAAGAGGCACCTGTCTGCTTCTCCCTAGGTATTAAGCACCGAAGCACAGAACACAACTCCAGCTTGATGGTGTCTGAGTCTGAGTTTGACAGTGATCAGGACACAATCTTCAGCCGAGACAGGATGGAGCGAGGGAATCCAAAGGTTTCCATGAATGGATCCATCAGAAATGGAGCTTCCTTCAGCTACTGCTCAAAGGACAGATAATGGAGCGGTTGTGAAACGGAAGGACGCCCACAGGAATCCTTTAATCCAGGACAGTCAATGGGAGTTAAAAACAAAACTAACTCTTGTTAGAATAGCGTGTTCCCATCCCTTCACACTGGGCTGGAGGTGTGTCCCCATATTTTAAAAGACCTGTCTTCCTGGGGGTTTTGAGACACAAACCAAAACAAAAACATTGCTCTTTTAACTGAGATGCTTGTTAATGGGAATAAAGGTTGGGTAAGACGCTAAGGTATACACTTAAAAGAGTTTTGTGTTTTTGTAGCTGGCACAGTGTTATGTTCCTATGTTAAGAGAAAGATTAACCTGTTCCTATCTGCAGACCCTTGCAGAAGATGAGTTCAACATAATGTAAAGAGGGCCAATTTCTCTTAGGAGCTGTGATTGCCTTTAAAGACGACTTTCCAAGCGTGGTTCCTGTTGTAGGACCCTTGGAGTCTGAGGGCTGTGTGTCTATATATATACATATATATATATATATATATATATATATATATAAGATACTTTATCTGAGGAATGGGGTGTCCTCTGTCCAGCAAGTTTCTCTGCTGAAGAGACACCCATACAGAGCCCAGCTCTCCTGTTTTCGCTACGGCCAACCGCCATTTCTGTGCTCTCTCTACAGAGCAGCTCTTGGAAGTTCGAGAGCTAAATAAGAATTGTATTCTGAGGGCCGGAGGCAACAGAGAGGGAGGTGGGGTTTGCTGACTTGCAGGTTGAAGGTTGAAGGTAGCATTTTAGCATGTTTCACCTTTTCTTTCTCTGAGAAAAGCCACACTGAGGCCTCTCTCAGCCCCAGTTTACATGAAACACAAGAAAAGTGATTATTAATTCCTTAGACATTTATTGAGTATGTGCTATAGGCCATGCATTTGGACCTCTATCAGTAGGAATAAAGACTCAGCAACTTGGTAATATATACAGTCGGGCTTCCGTGTCCATGGATGCAGGACCCGTAGGGATGTGGGCCCCATGGATGCAGATGTGGGAGGGTGGGGGAGGGCCGACTGTATTCCCAAACTCTGAAATACAATCAGTCTTAATGAGGATGGTGTGCTTATGATACTCGGCCCCTACAGGTACTTTCCCTAATAACTTGACACAGATATCCACTTCATATGTTTAAAAATATATTAAACCATTTTCTACTAAATATCTTATTTTAAATATTTGAAAAAGACATTAAAGCATCCCCAACCCCAGAGCAGCACCCCAGAGTAAGGACTTGGAGTTAATTGTAGCCTGACAAGTTGGTTAGCTGATGATTGTTCCCCATCCACCCATGGTCCTGAGGCTGGGGGCCTGGGTGGTGCCCTTGGCATTCTTTGTGGAGAGATTAGAATGAGAGGTGGGGCCCGTCACAGACAAGCGTGACCACACAAGCGTGACCACACCTAGGCAATATTCTGTTGCACAAGCTTCTGTCACACGAGGGGAAAACTAGGATTGCTTTGCTATGACTAAGTGGAGAAGCAAAGTGATTAAACTGTCAGGTTTAAACCATCAGGACAGGACAATAGAGAAAACAGTTCCCATGGGCCTTGGAAAAAAATTAAGCTTTCCGGTGCTTTTGTTCTTGCTGCTAATATTCATTCTCATGAGACCGTCTTATTTCTAATTATTCTGCTTTATAGGGAGTGGCAAAAAAAAAAAGTAAAAAGCACAGGAGTGTGATTTTATTTTTAAAATAATTTCTCTGCTTATGTCTACACTTTCTGTATATCCAGCCAGTTCAGTACTATCAATGGTGTTAGAAGGAAAATGTAATGCTTTTTACATGAACATTTAGCTTCATACACTTAAAATCTGCCCTACCCAGTGGCCAGGGTTATATTATTTTTGTGCACAACTGGAAATTTCTGGCACAGAGGATGGCCGCCTAAATATGAGGTCAGTAGAGCACAGTGATGGAGAAGGGAGTGATCGTCTGTTAAGTGCTATGTACATAATACACATATTTTACATACTCCATTGACCCTTACGGTCATCCTGGAAAAGTAGATATTCTTCTCATGTTGCACATAATGAAGGCCCAGAGAGTTTAAGTAACTTGCTCAAGGTCACGGCCAATTAGTGGTGGGTCTAGGAATCGAATGTAAATTTTGTAAGCTGCAAAGTCCATGCTTTCCACCCTTCCTCCCCTACACAAAGAACTCCCACCTCCAACTGTTGGAGGGCAAATTCTGGTGGACCTTTTGGACCACTTGGAAGATCTGTTCCTAGGACCAAGAAAGACAAAGGGAGATCACCCCCAGAGCCACCCCTCCAGGTCACTCCTCCTTTTCTGTCTCCAGCCCTGCTGGTCTGATCTTTCCACCACAGATGGATCTTGAATCTATGGTGGAGCAGAAATAAAGACCACACCAGCGATCAGAAAGTGGGTCCTCTCTTGTTATTGGAGGAGCAGAGCATGAGGTGGAATGGCAGCCAACATTCTTCTCTTGTGCACTTTGCATTAAGGGCCTTGGGAAGATGAAGCTCACTAGCAGCTCAGGATAGATGAGAAAAGCAGGGCCCGAGAATGTGGGAGAGGGCGTTGGTAGGGCTCCCAGGCTGACAAGATTCTTAGCTGCTTTGGCAGAAGTCTTGGTTTTATTTTTTTAATGTTATCTTTTTCCCATGTATTGACAACGTATCATTTCCAATATAACACTATTAAACATATATGCTAATCTGAATAAAGGTGTCTGTAGTCTCTGTAATGCCTCCTTGTTGTTGTGGAGGATGGGAATTCTTATTCTTTATGCTTCTGTGTGGAGGGATTTCCCTGGAGTAGGAGGCAGCAGGCTGGCCCACGACCTGTTTTTGTGCAGCCGGTGACCTAAGAATGGTTTTTACATTTTCAAGTGGTTGAAAAAAATATCATATTCTGTGACACGTGAAACTCACATGGAATTCAGATGTCAGTGTCCATAAATAAAGTCTTACTGGAACACAGGCACACTCATTCATTCCTTTGTGCTACAACAATAGAGGTGAGTAGTTTCAACAGAGACTGTGTCTCAAGCCTAAAATATCTACTATCTGAACGCTTACAGAAAAAATTTGCTGGAGCCTAGAGTAGCACCCCTGGCTCCCTCCTCCCCGTGGGGGACAGGATTTGGGGAGCCACTGAGGGTGCTCAGTGCTGCCTGTCTTCTCTCCCCTGCTTAGATTCGGCTGCCTGCCGGCTGCCAAAAGAGTACATTCCCCTGGTTTCTCTGACATTAATGGGTAGTCTACCCTTTGCTGGAAAATGCCTTCAGTTGGGGGAGGTGCAAATTAGATTAAGGTGTGTGTGTGCTTAAACTACATCCCTAATCTAGTTTCCATCATCCGTGTGACTCTTGCATGGAAAAACTGGTGAAATTGGTATAAACATCGTATGAATGGTATGTATTTCCTGATTTTGATATTGTGTTAGTTATGTAAGATGTTAAGCTCTGGGGGAAGCTGGGTGAAGGGTACACAGGAATCTATTACTTTTGCCACTTCCTGTGAGCTTATAATTACACTGTGCCCTCTGTATCCGCAGATGCAGAACCGCGGATTCGAAGGCCCGACTATACAGTGCTATTTTACATCAGGGACTTGAGCATGGGTGGATTTGGGGATCCATGGGGGTACTGGAACCAATCTCCCACGGATACTGAGGGACGACTGTATTTAAAAATAAAAAGTCAAAAGATTTTGAGGGGAAACATACAGATTCATGATTAATCGCGAAACACTAGAAGCGTTTCCATTAGTCGGGAACAAGTTTTTAAAAAAGGCAAAACCATCATTTCTCCTACTAAATGGTCCATAGAGCCTCCCTTTTTGAGATGAGCTTGGCGAACAGCCAAGCTTCCTTTATTTGAAGCCTACATGGTGAGAGTTACTACCTCTGTTCTCCTGAAGATGAGCTCAGAGTTGCAGTGCTGAGTCTTAGCACAACAGGAAAAAGCACATAGCCTTATATAACCTGACAGAACATCTGAAAAAACATCCTTGTCCACTAAACCACCAGGACAGTGGTGTTGCCTGTGGTCTAAATTGTGGCTACTCCTTCCTGGTTAGCTGATAAAATGGATGGATTATAGGTAAACTTACAGACCACCAATTTCCAAATCCATTTCCACTCATTTATAAATAGCGCAAAAATAGAATATCCCTGTAGCCTTTCAACACTCAGACCATGCAGGACCTGTTCTTTTTCCAGACAGGTTTCCCACATTTGATAACTGAAAACCACACTAATTTGCTTTTTAAATTTGTTGCAAGCTAACTCAGAGATAAAGCAGCTGTAACAGGTGAAAATTTCCTGTTAGAAATGGTACGAAGATGAAAATACACTTGCTTCTAAGCAGACGCCTAGGCCAAGCATTGAACAAACCCACAAACTGAGAGTATAAAAAATGAACAGAAACTTCAAGTAAATAGAGTCGGGTGACCAGAAGGGGGAGCTCTCACACCCTGTGATGATAGTAAAGACCAACAGGAAGAAGGAAGACTTCTCTTTCCTGGTAAGGACTCAGCCAATGAAAAGTCATGAAGGTTTTCATTATAACCCTCCCAACTTCCCTTTCCTCCCGATAAAAGTGTTCTTCTTCCCTGGTTGGGCAGGGGTTTGCAAGCGGCTCGCCGTGGGTGCGGGTACTGTGTTGCAATTCTCTGCCGATACCAGATAAACCCATCTTTGCTGGAGAAATATCTGGGAGTCTGTTTATTTCAGGTCAGCAAGAGGTAAGTGGATCGTTTCTCCTGGTAACAAAGTAATTTTAAAAATCAAAAGCAGGTTAGGAGAAATGCGTGCAATAAATGGAATGACCGAGAGAGATGTGTATTCTTTCTTTCAGAGAAAACCTTATCTTTGTTCAAGGCCTTCTGCTACAATTTGGATTCAATGAGACCACGTGAAATTTCTTAGGATATAAATGAACACTGGATGAAAATATAAGATATGCTGTTTAAATAATTAACAGTGATTATATCTGAATGGCAGGGTTTCAAAAATGTCTTTCTCATACATTTCTGTATCCAAAAAACGCAACCTTTGAAAAAAGTACATAATGGATAACAGTGGCACATGTAGAGGAGAGAAGCTGGTGAATTTGAGAAAGCTGGAGGCTGCTCCTTTCTTAGGCAACCACACCTGCAAACCAGGTAAATCCTCAATTTAGTTCAACAAACATTTAATGAGCGCGAACCATACGACAGGCCTGTTACCAAGTCTAAGCTTGTACTGCTCACTGCACAACAGGCCAATAATCAAGAGACAAGGAATAAGGACTTTATTCGGAAAGCCAGCAAACCGAGAAGAACATGCCCCAAAGAACCATCTTGCCTGAGTTAGAATGCAGGTTTCTTTTATACTAAAAGGGGAGGGAGTAAAGTCAAACATTTCCTGGTTCGGGTCGGCCTCTGTAAGGGATATGTTAATTTCTTCCTCCCTGCAGTCATTCACAGGTGGGCCTGGTCAGGATGTTTCCTGTGAGCTAAACAAAGGTATTTTAGCTTAATGCTCATTACCTGGGAAGCAGGGTTCCCAGAGATGGGCTGTTATGTGTAGTTTAAGCTTATAGGCAACATCCCTTTAGTGATTAACTTGTAATAGAATGTAAAATGTTCTTCCCTGTTACAGGCCTTACTGTAGGAAGGTGCTAGGGTACCAAATTTCACAGGCAGTTTCCCTGCCCAAGAGATTCACGCACTAGTCAAGGGAGCACCATTTATACATGTAGGAGAGGAAAAATAATTTTCCCTCTACCTTTCTGAGTTCTTGGCTGAGACCACTGCGATGAAAGATTAACACGAGAAAGACAAACAGAAGTTTATTAACATGTATTATCTCATGTAAACGTGGGACACAGGGAGAAATGAGTAACTCGAAGAGGTGGCTTAAAACTTCAGCTGATGGAGCATTTCAACAAAGAACAATACATCTCTGGAGAAATGACAGGACAGAGGAAAGCAGCTGTAGGCTTTCAAGGGCAGAGATAAAAGCTAGTTAGTAAAATTTGTTATTTAGATTGCAGGCTGATTGGGCCTGAAGTTGTCTCTGGGAATTAACCTTTGTCCTTCCCTCCTGATGCGGGGAGGGGAGCAACTTTATAAATCTGTATCCTGCTTTTAGGCAAATGGAGGGGGGAAGGGAAGAGAGAGGGCTTTTCTTGTATCTGCTTCTTAATTGCCTTCAGCTCGCAAAAAACCTATGCCAAAGTGGCATCTTTTGGGCTGGCATGTTCTGAACTCCTACAGTCATATTTTGGGGTGGCATACATATCCAAACTGGTCTAATAATCTCCAAGGTAAACTCATATGATGAACCGGCAAGAAAAAAACCCACAAACCAGAATCCTTGACATAAAAAGAGGAAATTCTGTTAATTCAACCTTTATTAGTTACACATGCACAACTCTGCTGACAAGACTGACACACACATACAATTATCAAAAACTGGAAAAATGAATTATGTGCACATTTTAAAAACAAAATATTTCCACACTTCCAACTACACTTATTCCCAAGTTTTATCCCATAAAATACAGCACAAAAAAAAATCACAGCATAAATATCATTCAAGTAAAATGCTATCTACCATAGCTGCTCGTGAACAGTTAAAACCCTGGGCTCCAGCCTTCCGAGAAGGCAGTCATGTGGCACAGTTTAAAGTTAATGATACAAGTTTACAATAAAATAGTTATTTGCATTGTGCTTCTGATCTTTACTTTCACTGAGTCTTTACATAAAAATATAGGTAGATGAACCAGCGCTTGACATAAAATTGTATTTAAAAGCTACTCAAATGGATAAAGATAATAGGTACAGAGGAGCTTTTTAAATGAGAATCCCTGCATAGCTGGGGAAAGTAAATGGAGAAGTGTTTTTTTCAAGGCCAATAGACTCCCATTCTCTGGGTAATTTCATATGAGTTACGTGATAATTGCTGGTAAGTTCTTGGTGAGAATTCACTGGAGCAAGGCCCAGAAAAGTATTTTTTACACAGTAGGTGTTCAATAAAATGATATAATGCCTCATAAATGGGGGAAGGTCAATATCTCCCTCTTGGTTTAGATCAGGGGTTGGCAAATTATTTCTGTAAAAAGCCAAAGAGTAAATACTTCAGGCTTTGTGGGCAATACTGTCTGTGCTGCAGATACTCAACTTTGCCAAGAAAGTAGCCATAGATCATATGGTAAATGAATGGATGTGGCTGGGTTCTAATAAAATTTTATTTCTGGACACTGAAATCTGAATTTCACAAAATTTTCATGTGTCACGAAATAGTATTCTTTTGATTTTTTCCCCCAACCACTCCTTTGGGAATATAAAAACCATACTTAGCTCTGGTTGTACAAAAGCAGACGGCAGGCCAGATTTGGGCTGTGAGCCAACCCCTGGTTTAATGGTCCTTTTCTATTTCATATTATAACATACATTAAAAAAAAAATCCATCACATATGGTTACCTTATTGAAAAATAGCCCCCAAAATGTTCATTTAAAAATACTTCTGTTTTCCCCACAACCCAGAACAATTTTACTAACAGTAAGCTATTTCCTTTTCAAATTATTTTAATTCCAAAGTTAATCAAAGATATTGGAATGAGTGTCTGGCCCTCAATTTATGTATCTGGTGAGCCAGATATACTAGAAAACTCAAAATCTGCCACCCAGCCAAGACAGTCACTGATTTACAGAGTTACAAATGTATTTGAATGTATTCCTCCAAACATTTCAAGCACCAGTATTCCAGACTTCTAAAAACTAGTGTTAGAGCATTTTTATTGTTAATAGCAAACAGATGGACACACCTAAATATTAAGTAATTAGGGTGTTACATAAAACAACCCTAAAACTAAAAAGTAGAAATTCACTGTCAACATGATGTGTACGTGATTCTGGACAGGGTCTGAGCAACGCATGTTACCAGGAGGTGGATTTCAGCTCATTCCTTATTGGGCCTTAGGGGAGATGGCAGATGTAACCCAGGGCAAACACAAGGCAGCTCCAGGACTAGCCATGGTACTCCCCCCCGCACCCCCCCCCCCCCCCCGCTGGGTTCCCCCTCCAGCATCCTCAGACCGCCCGGCCCCCTCCCGCTACTCACCGGCGCCACGTGCAGCTCAGGCCCGGAGGCTCACACCCTCCCGCCCGGTACTTCCGCCGCACACGAGCCTCTTCTTTTTTTTTTTTCCCCCGGTACGCAGGCCTCTCACTGCCGCAGCCTCTCCGTTGCAGAGCACAGGCTCCGGACGCGCAGGCTCAGTGGCCATGGCCCACGGGCCCAGCCGCGGGGCACAAACCCGCGTCCCCTGCATCAGCAGGTGGTCTCCCAACCATTGCGCCACCAGGGAAGCCCTAGCCATGGTACTTTTGTGCACAGGGACATCTCAGACCTTTAGCTATTCAGCTCCCCATGGCTCAGTGAGGGACGCTACATTCTAGCTGGGTCCAGGAGTGACTGCCTCTAGCACTACTTTCATTCATGTTTTCCTTCTGCTCCCCAGAATATCTACAGAATGTCAGTGGAGTGTGCACACAGAGTGGAAATGGAGGTGCTTCATCCTTGTCTATTCCACCAGGAACAGCTTTTATTCCTTTTCCTTGTATATCAGGACAGACGGAGACATGATACAGAAAAGCCTAGTGTGTTTTTAATCAGAGTTTTCCTTTCAGAGTGACAGGCAACAGTGGTCATAGGGGTTTTTTTTTGTTTTTGTTTTAAATGATGAACTACAAAAACTCTTATTGGATAAAAGGTGCCTGAAGGGCAAAACCTCATGCCTTTTCCAATTGGCAATTATGGAAATTCTTTTTCCTTTTGGTATTATTGTCGTGAAAGTGCTTTCACTCTTTTGCAGGTGAAGGAGCAGAACTTCATAAGAACAGAAATAGCAGGCTGCAGGTGATGAGCCCTCACTCAGGCTCAGGTGCTGGGCAGGTGGGTACCAACCTCCGCTCACCTTGGCAAAGCCACTGCCGGACACCCAGGCGGGGCTGGGATGTGCTGCTCATAATAATGACGACTCCTGCACTTACACTGAATTTTTACTTTTTGGCAAACACTTTCACTTTCTCTGAGGCTCACAATAGCCCATGGAGCTAAATAAGGCATGTATAGAATCTCCACTCTCCTGAGGGATGGGGGCGGGGAGGGGTTGAATGGCACATCCATGGGGACAAAGCCAGGCCAGGCCATTACTTGTGGGCCATCCATCCCACCAAGCTGCTGCTGCTGTGCTTTATGCTTAGGCTCATTTCCTAACGGAAACAACATGACATGGAAAACAGCACAGAAATGAAAAAACCTTTAAGCAGTTAATTTAGGACAATGGAGACTTCAATTTAAAAAATGGTCGAAAAAGGGAGAGGGGTTCCTTCGTGTCTCAAAGAAACACAGGCAATTCCATGCTGTTTCTGCAGTCTTAAAAAATGAGTGGTTCAGCCTCTGCAGCAACACCCCGGAATACCCAGCAAGTGTCTTTAGTGCGCCCAGGCAGTGATCCAGCTGTGACCATGGGGCTGCGGGGGCCGGCTGGCCTCACGCTGCACTTTGCTCTGAGGCAGAGGGGGTCGTGGTGGGGTCCAGGGCTTCATTCTATAAACCCTACGCTGGTTCTCCGGGAGTCTGCGGCCTCAGGTGCATGGCATATATTGGTCCCTAGTCAGGTAGGGGGAGGGATAGGATTTGCATCTGTATAAGATTATGAGGATTGGATGAGCTTTAAAAAATTCTTAATTCAGGGCTTCCCTGGTGGCGCAGTGGTTGAGAGTCCGCCTGCCGATGCAGGGGACGCGGGTTCGTGCCCCGGTCCGGGAGG
>NW_006781198.1:184844-191199 GCF_000442215.2 Lipotes vexillifer
AAAAAAAAATCCTAATTCAGATACCCTATGGGCTTATGTAAAATAATGGATGGCATGTCCCCATACATGTGGCGAAGCTTCCTTTCTTATTTTTTAAAGAACTAAAGAATCCTATAAGCCTCCAAAGCACACGTACTTGAGCTCCAGGTACTCGTCAATGCCATACTTGGAGCCCTCTCGTCCAAGGCCAGACTGCTTCACCCCACCGAAAGGGCACTCCACGGAGGAGATCAATCCTTCGTTAACGCCAACCATGCCAACTTCCAGCCGCTCCGCCACCCTCCAGATCTGGGCTGGGTCTTGAGAGTAAAAATAACCTGTCATGGGGACAAAGGACATGGATGTAGAATAGTCATTAGAGCCAACGGTCCCCAACCTTTTTGGCACCGGGGGACTGGTTTCATGGAAGACAATTTCTCCATGGACAGCAGGGGGAGACGGTTCAGTCAGTAATGCAAGCGGTGGGGGGTGACGGGAACTGGCAGATGAAGCTTCCCTCACTCGCCCGCCGCTCACCACCTGCTGTATGGCCCGGTTCCTAATGGGCCGTGGACCAGTACCGGTCTGCGGCCCTAGGGGTTGGGGACCCCTGATTAAAGACATCATATCCACAGCTGAGGATGCCATGGATGACCATCTGCCTAGTCATGCGGGCCTGGAACCCTCCCTGCTCCCATGTGGAGCCCCGAGTGGGTCCTGTGCACGTCTTCATCTCAAAACCTTTGGAAATCAACTTTCTGCTTCTATTCCATTCTCGCTAGCGCTCTCACCGTCTCCTATCAGGACTGTAACAATAATGAACGCAGCTCCTGTGGCCTCCTGTTCAGTGCATCCTGCACATGTCAGTTAGATTATCCACATGATAATTTTTTTGTTTTGTTTTGTTTTTTGCGGTACGTGGGCCTCTCACTGTTGTGGCCTCTCCCGTTGCGGAGCACAGGCTCCGGACGCGCAGGCTCAGTGGCCATGGCTCACGGGCCCAGCCGCTCCGCGGCATGTGGGATCTTCCCAGGCCAGGGTGCGAACCCGTGTCCCCTGCATCGGCAGGCGGACTCTCAACCACTGCGCCACCAGGGGAGCCCCCACATGATATTTTTAATCCCAAACTTTCCAGTGACTCCTTGTTACCTATAAATAAGGTTAAATTTCTGGTGGGTATTTGAACTCTCCCTAATGTGGTTTCAGTCAACATTTTCAGCTTTATCTTCCACTATTCCAGGCACCAACCACTGTCACCAAACTTGTCCACCCAATCCTCTTTGTCCTATCTTACTTCTTAACACCCGTGGTCCCCCTCTGCCTAGAATTTCTCTCCTCCGATCTCTGCACAACCAGAATCCTGCCCATCTTTGATGACCTGGTTCAGAGTGTAGCTTCCCCCACCATCCATCCCATCGAGAAGGGACGAAAGGAATACCAAACTCAGCGTTATGGAGGCACTTGTGCACATCTTACTCCAGCGTTAGGCTCTTTGAGTAGGGGCAGACTCAGTCTCAGCAGCAGAGTAAGGGACCCTATGGTGTGCACGGCCTTCTTCTGGTTATCAACAGTTCTCTTCCACCCAGAGGGGAAGCTCCAATAGAGCACAGCTGTATCTTGTATCTTCGTCAGCACTTCATTCACTCTGGATGCTAAATACAGATGGGTTGAGTGCATTTTTTTAATGCCTTATTTTTTTTTATAAAGTCATTTATTTATTTTTGGCTGTGTTGGGTCTTCATTGCTGCATGTGGGCTTTCTCTAGTTGTGGCAAGCGGGGGCTACTCTTCGTTGCAGTGTGTGGGCTTCTCATTGTGGTGGCTTCTCTTGTGGAGCATGGGCTCTAGGTGAGTGGGCTTCAGTAGTTGTGGCACGTGGGCTCAGCAGTTGTGGCTTGTGGGGTCAGCAGTTGTGGCGCACAGGCTTAGTTGCTCTGCAGCATGTGGGATCTTCCCGGACTAGGGCTCGAACCTGTGTCCCCTGCATTGGCAGGCAGACTCAACCAGTGCACCACCAGGGAAGCCCTTGTTAAGTGCATTTATGCACATATAATTTTGTCAGGGTCATAGGGTACATTCTGTGGCCACCTTGTCCATGTCCAAACTGAAAGAACAGCAGTTACTCTGTGAGACTCCCTCTGCCTGTGCTGCCTTCGTTTCCTTCATCGCCCCTAATGCTCTCTGTGAGGTCGGGCGCTATCTCTTTTGTTCAGACTTCCAGGAGCCACACAAAATGGGAGGAAAAGCCCTTGGAATTTCCAGGCATCAGCCTCTGGGAACATGGGACTTACAGGGTGCGTGTGACTCTCCCCCTGAAACACGGCACTGCTTCTTCTCCCACGACCATACCCAGCTGCAACCAGGGAGCCCCCATCCTGCATCCGGGAATGAGGCAAAAGAACACGGACTTGCACAGGCCCACCCTTGCCCCTGGGAAAGCAATGAAACACATGCTCCAATGAAGTTGCCTTCTCAAAACCCAGGGTGACGTTTAAAAGGCCAGCCTCGCATCAGCTGGAGAAGTGATTATGACAGCTACCAAGCGAGGACGGACGCCTACCTGCCAGCCCGACGTTGGCCACGTTAGCGATCGCCACCGCCTCCTCCTCTGTATCAAACCTGCCAAAGTCAAGATGGGTCATCAGCAAAATCCCTAAGGGGAGAGTAAGGAAAACCAGCTGATTTCCTCCTGATTTGTTTCCCAAATAAGGGTGAGGGGTTAATCAGAGCTTTGCAGAGAGTACAGAGGAAAACACCATCACTTGCTGCAACCGTGCAGAGTTCAAGGCTAGCAAGCTCGGATCAATACCAGTTCATCTCTAATAGATTGGGAGACACACAGGGAACTGTGGAGTATTCAGAATGTTGAACAAAATGCCTTAAGAAAAGGATTAGGGCTCTTGCTACCTACTAAGAAGAATAATATGTACCGATCGGACTTCCCTGGTGGTCCAGTGGTTGGGACTCCACGCTTTCACTGCTGTGGCCCCCGGTTCAGTCCCTGGCTGGGGAACTGGGATCCCGCAAGCCACAAGGCGGGGCCGGAAAAAAAAAAAAAAGAACCGATCATAAAAACTACTTTAGAACCAGCCATAATGTAGGAGAAGGAAAACATCCAGAGGCCACTGGGGCCCAGGGCTCTAGTGTCGGCCCCACCACTTATGCTCTGAACAGTGTGACGGTGCTGGGGGTCTGTTCCCCTTGGAAATGAGACTGCTAGCATGGAAGCCTTATGCAGTCACTTCCAGCTTTATCATCGTTATTTCTGGAACAACATCTCAGAGGCCTTTTTCTGTTGCCCTAGAACTGTAACTGGGGGCAAAACATTGTCCGCATCCCAGATCTTCAATTCAGAGGTCCAGCAGCAGTGGCAGCCAGCCAGCCAGCCCTCTGAAGGCACTGGGCAGAGCTGGCGGACCCCAGTCAATGCAAGAGGACGGCTGGGAGAGAAGAGAGCGCTCTGGGGGAGGGCAGGTCAAGAAGGGTGACCCCAAGAGAATTATTTCTTCCAAGGATGACCAGCTGTGTCTCCCAGGGCTTGGCTCTCCACCTGTAGAGAGCAAGCCATTCTATCCGCCAGAGAACAGAAAACAGGGCATCACCCATGTCCTCACTGCCCACCTGTCCCTCGAAAATGCTGTCATCAGGACTTCCCTAGTGGCACAGTGGATAAGACTCTCAGCTCCCAATGCAGGGGGCCCGGGTTCGAGCCCTGGTCAGGGAACAAGATCCCATATGCATGCCGCAACTAAGGAGCCCACCTGCTGCTACTAAGGCTACGTGCCGCAACTAAGGAGCCCTGGAGCCACTAAGACCCAGTGTAACCAAATAAATAAATAAAAAGAAAATGCAGTCATCACATCATCAGTTGTGACATCCTTGAGGATTTTCACCTTTCTGTGCTAACGTGGGTGGTGCTCCCACCACCCTGTGTCCCAGAAGAAGTGTGAGACTAGAGACCCCTAGTAACAACTGTGTCCCCCTCCCTGACCTAATGCTTTATTTACACAACAACAACCATAATGATATCAGGCAATGTGCTAAGTGCTTTACGTACATTATGTCATTTAAACCTTACAGCTGTCCTGTGAGGCAGGTACTAGTTTTTATTCCTTTTCCCATCGAGGACCCTGAGGCTCAGAGAAGTTAACTTGTTCAAGGGGACACAGGTATGAGGTAGCAAAGCCTGAATCTACACCCAACTCAACTCCAGAGCCTGCATTCCTAACCACTGCATCCTCTTGGAAAATGTCAAGTTCATACTCCAGGTAAAAAAAATTTTATTAAAACAAAGAAGATGAAAGTTCTACAAGTGGTTCATTTCCCCAATGTCAGATTAATCTATAATTTTTTTTTTTTTTTTTTTTTTGGGGTACGCGGGCCTCTCACTGTTGTGGCCTCTCCCATTGTGGAGCGCAGGCTCCGGACGCGCAGGCTCAGCGGCCATGGCTCACGGACCCAGCCACTCCGCGGCATGTGGGATCTTCCCGGACCGGGGCACGAACCTGCGTCCCCTGCATCGGCAGGTGGACTCTCAACCACCGCGCCACCAGGGAAGCCCTAATCTATAAATTTCATTAGCAATAGAAGAGAGAGAAATATTTGGAGAAATAATGACCAAGAATTTCCCAGGACTAAACAAACACTTTAGACATTTAAGAAAGACATTAGGACCTCTGACTGAAAAAGCTCACAATGTGCCATACCCAAGCTACCATGGTAAAATCTAAGAACGTCAAAGGCCGTGAGAAATTTTAAAAGTCTCTAAAGAGAAAAAGCATATCCCTTCACAGGAGTAAGAACCAGGTATCAGCTTTATCAGTGACAACCCTGGAAGTAAGTAGACCAAGGTGTGACATCTTCAAAGTGTTGAAGCTAGAATTTTCTGCAGGTAAATTATTATTTACTTGTGACTGTGAGATAAAAGGTCACATAAGAACACACAGTTCATTTCCCACAGACACCCTTGAAAGAACTCTTAAAATATGTCCTTCATTACAAAGAAAAATGAGTTCAGCAGAAAGCGAGAGCGAAGTAGAGAATTTGGTAAATTTTGTGGTCTAAAGAGGCAATAATAGAAACAAAATTTTTTAAATGTTACGTTGAACTTAGTGCTTCCACTGATACAACCCTGCTCTCTACTTCAGCCCATCCCCCACCCAGGCCTCAAAGGACACGTGAACTGGATTTCTCTCTGGGTTTCCTTTTCCTTTCCTATCCTTTCTCCTGTCTTCCAACCCGCTGGATGACCTTACTTGATAACGGGTGCCACAGGCCCAAAAGTCTCTTCCTGAGAGCAGAGCATGTCTCGGGTGACGTTGCTGAGCAGGGTGGGCTCGAAGAAATTTTTTCCAACTTGATGTCGCTTCCCGCCTGTGACAACGGTGGCCCCTTTGGAAATGGCATCACTCACATGTTTCTCTACCTGTGTGAAGAGAAAAAGAAGAGCCCTTGGGAAAGGTGGTCGAGGATACTTGGGAAACGTTTAAACTGCAGAAAACCGTAACTGGGTTTCTTTCTTTTTCAAAAAAACTGTAACTGGGTTTCTTTCTTTTTCAAATTGGTTAATGTACCCTGGTCCCTTCTGGGTAGAAAGACCCAAATACACAGAGGTGCAGAGGCAAGCGTGTGTACACATGGTGTGCACCATGCTGTCTCCTCCCACCTCTGTGATTTTCTGGCTGTTTGCTCTTACAGTTTGTCTAACACTCTAATACACATATGCCCATGTCTTTGCAGGCCTGACGCTCAGCTGTCTTCCTGGGATTTGTTCTCATCTCCTTCCTGGATTAGTTCCAGGCTCTTGGATCCCACGTTGTTCTCCTTGGAGTTCACTTTCATTTTGTTCTAACACATTCTCCTCGAGTAGTTGTTTCAGAAAAGGCGCACTGAAAATGGTTTACCCTCAGAGTTTTCTGACACTGCATGTCTGGTGTTTTACCTTGCATTGGTTGGTGACGGAATTTGGATCCAAAGTAATTTTCCATCAGAACGTCGAGTGCAGGTTCGATCCCTGATCAGGGAACTTAGATCCCACATGCCAGCAGCGTAGCCAAAAAAAAAAAAAAAAGTCCTCACTCCTTTGTGGGTTTGTGGTAGCTTTTCCCGCCTCTGGAAGCTTCTTGAATATTCTGGTATGTTCCTGACAGTCTAAAATTTTAATGAAACATATCTGGGTTTTTCTTTTCATTATTCTCCTTGGCAATTGACGAAGTCTTTCAGTTTTGAAGAATTGTTGTTTTCCCCTAGCTCTGAGAAGTTTTCCTCTAGTATTTGATAATCCTATTTCTTCCATCTCAAGTCTTTCTTTCTAGAGTTCCTATTACTAAAACGGATACACCCCTCACCTCAGATCGATTTCTTTGTGCATTCCTGCC
>NW_006781198.1:191253-259970 GCF_000442215.2 Lipotes vexillifer
CCCCTGCCATATTTTTCATCTCTTTGTCTTTTGCTTTAAATTCTAAGAGCTCTCCTCGATTTCGTCTTCCATCTTCATTACTGAGTTTTAAAAAGATTTTGAGCGCCATGTTTTCAATTTCTAAAAACATTCTTTCTAGGAGTTCCCTGGTGGCCTAGTGGTTAGGATTCCAGGCCTTCACTGCTGTGGCCCGGGTTCAATCCCTGGTCAGAGAACTGAGATCCCACAAGCTGTGTGGCACAGCCAAATAAATAAATAAAAACGTTCTTTCTTGTTCTCATTGCTTCATTTTCATAGAACCTGCTTCTGTTTTATAGATGTACTACCTTCTTAGAACTCTTGGAGAATACTATTAGATTCCTAGAAAAAATCCTGTCTGTTCACAGAGTCATCTGCTTTCTTGAGGGTCAACTGTTCTGTTTGTTCTTCTTGACCCTCCTCTGATGTGCTATGGGTTTTCCTCTAGGGCTGTCATGATTCTTGGTTGTTCATCTTTCTAATGAAGGATGGGGTTGGTTAATTTCAATGGGTGACATGGGTGACCTCTGCTGTTTCCAGTCTCTTCCCCGAACGAGAGGGACAACGCCAAGCTTGGGTTTATCTCACTCAGCAGGCTTCACTTTAGGGGTGGCCCCACCTGAGCAAAGGGCAAAGGCAGGGGAGCTCCCTTCTGGCATGCCTACCCTCACTCTTCATGCTGTACTCCTTGTAGGCTGGCTGCTCTGTTTCTTCAGAGGCATTTTCCTGCCCAGAGCAAATTGCCTCTGTTACGTTGTATGTGTTGGTGGTGGGTGGATGGAAATGACCCAGAAAACTGTGCAGAAGTATAACCAATTAGCACTATTTCTCCCCTCCTCCCATTGCTACCCTCTACCCCAGCCATTTCTAGAAAAGCTCCATCCTAGAAATGACAACCCATTTCCTCTGCAGGCTTCCCCTGGGCCTGCCTCATCTGCTTTGACTTTTCTGTTAACACAATCCCTGCTGCCTTCCAGAAGTTCATCACAATCCATGGTCCACTGGAGTCTCCCCCTGCCTCCCATTCTCAGCGGAATATGCTGTAGGATTTCAGAAGAGATAAATAGAAGCTTGGGCACAGTCTGCCATCGAGATTCACCCTTTTGAGATCCTCACCCCTTCTAATGCTCTCATAGTTCACTGTCCGCGACAAATCCCCATTAGCTTCCTTTCTATGATTTATATCTCTAAAAATACCTCTGTTTAACATACAAGGTCCCATTCTATTTGACCTCAAGTAGAATATGCTCTGTCCTCCTCTTGTCACATTAAAAGTGATGTGCACTTTTTTCCCCCAGGTATTTACCCTGTGACTGTATGTACACTAAAGCCAGCACAATGGATTGTTTTCAGACAAGATGTTTTCTACTAAACTCTCAGAGGAAAAAAAACAAAAACAAAAAAACCCCTTCAACTGTAGTTGCTTGAGGTCCTAGGAAACAGCGTCCTCTAGAGAGCAATGTCTATACAGTCACTTTGGCAAGAATAACAACAAAATCTCCAGACAGGCGTCACAGTCTGCAAACTAGCAATAACTGGGGCACCAAATGCCTAGGCCCTACTCCAGACAGATTCACCCCCAATCTCCTCAAGTAGGACCGAGGCATCTGTAGTTGTTAAAGGTACTGGGTGGGTTAAGAACCACCCCTCTGGGACTTGAACCGTAGCTGGTACAGAGCCAATTTTCTTTGCTGGCTGAGTGCCCAGGGTCCAAAGGCATCTCAGAAATGCAGGTGGTACCCATGTAAACTTTAATGTATGTTCTTTATGTAGAGGTAGAGAATCCCAAGGCAAAAACTAGAAATGTTATCAAAGCTCTGTAAAACCCCAGTGCTTCCTTGGTGTCTACTGGGGAAGGCACCAGATGTGATCTTCAGCCAACCAGACTGCCCACTGGGTCAGGGCAGCCATGCCGGGGCTTGGTCCTCAGGCCCTCAGGAGGCCGACGAACAGCGACTGGGCTGTGCTTCCCACCTGGGTGCTGACCTGGCTCTAACTTGATTTTGGTTCCTCAGGTGAACCAGGAGGCTGGCTGTGCCCCCTTTTTTCCCCACACACAACCTCCAGCCTCCATTTTCTACTAAAATTCTATTGAAATCCTTTCTACCAAGTAAGGACTTATCTAGGGAGCATACCGGATGTTTGGTATTATAAGAAACCTCCTTGTAAGCAACTCCAAAGAGGATTATTTTTTTTAAAACAGTAGAACAAGAAGAGAAAACTCACCTCGCTAGTAGTCAAGATTGTGACATTATTTGAACAAACAAATCCTTGCTTAAGGAGTTTCCCTTTCTTGCCATCCCTAAATCTTAAAAATGATTTCTGTGGCTCTACATCTCCTGCCAGGATGTTTTCGCCAAGGATTCTTCTGCAAGGGCGTTTTGTTTTCAATGCCAGCCAGCAGTTCTGCTGAAATATAAACGATCTCAAAAACAAAGCCTTTTTCCTTTCCTTTCCTTTTAGGTGTTCCAGAAATTAAAGGATCTTAATTCCTGAGGCAGCAGGAGATAGAGTTAGCACCACTGTAAAAGAAAATTTAGGGAGGGCAGTAGGAGAACAGAAGTGACAGATCTCATGGGGACTCAGTGAAATGATGGAGCTGGAGAAGCTTATAACCACGTGGTGCCACTCAGTTTATACAAATTGGCAGAAACTCAGTTGTTTCCCCGATTTCTCCATTGTTTCCAAAACCACCTGGCTGCCCACCTTACCAGAGTAGTTTTGCTAGTTAAGCTTCTGATACTGAAACCATGACATTGACCAGATAATAAAACGAACTTACCTTTTCTACAGCTTTTTCATTAATTAATGGGCCTTGAGTAGTTCTCTCCTCAAATCCATTACCCACATGCAGGTTTGTTTTCATTGCCTCAGCAAATTTTTTCACAAAGGAATCATGGATACCCCTTTGCACCAAGAAACGGTTTGAGCAAACACAAGTCTAGACAAAAAGAAACAGACTCACACTGACAGTTTGTTGGAAGCTATTGACCCAACCAATAACCATGTGACTGCTGCTACCTCTGAATGTGAATGCACTTTCCCAGGTGATTCCTGTCCTGTGTTCTACCTGTTGTGTTCCTCCCCACGTGAGCTTGGCCCTAAAGACAAACGTGCTGAGTGCATGGACTTCTCCAAGCCCCTCTACACCCGCCACATCTCTGTGGTTAAACAGGTGAGCGAGGATAAATATCTGTGCACAAAAAACCAAAAGCCACCTAACGCAAGCTTTTTTGAATGGCTCCTATTGGAAAGAATAAAACCAACACAAGAAACCGTAACTCCCTGAGACAGTGATGCTGCAGTGACAGCAGAGCTAGAAGGAAAGGGATTCAAAGGCTAACTTACATCCACTAGCTTATTAAACCTTTCAAATGCTTGGCGGAATCCGAGCTTTTGAAAATGGATGCGAGACCATTCTTCCGTGTCAGCCTAAATTATTGAAAAGCCCTTTGCTTATTATTTTTTCTAATTAGACCTAATATTTTAAAAATATGTAATATAAACACATTACAGGAAATGTAGTTACCCTTGATACGTTTTCTTCTTGGCTTTTTTTTTTTTTGGCTTTTTTCTTAATCATGTATTTTTCTAATAGAAACAAGCCTATAGATAATTTTGTATCCTATCCATTTTTATTGGCTTAAAGCAATACACCCCAAAGTTGCAGCCTTATAAGTGTAACTCTGAAGGTTACACACCTTGCCGTTTTGTGTTTCTAAAAGGAAACATACCTGTTTCTGAAACAACCAAGCTTATTAGGTTATGTGAAAGGAGAAAAATTAATTACCAAAGGCCAAAACAAGGATGAAAGCTATTTAATATGGAATATTGTACAACATTTCACCCTTTTTTGCCCCCGATAACCTTTCAGGAGTTATCATTCCATTTCTGGAATGCATTTAAAACTGCTTAGTGATGGTACTCCAAGACAAAGTGCTTAAGAATATTGTATAAGAAGCCAGGATCCTGGCAACAGCTTGGATAGAAGTTGGGAGACCTGGCCCTAGGTTCACAGTTCCAGATCCTGAACCCAAGGATGTATGACTTCAAGTCAATTAGTCTTTCTAGAGTTTCATGTCTTCAGCTGTAAAATGCAAGGTTTGTGTCAGGTAACTGGGAAGGTCCTTGCTAGATCTAATGCTCCAGGATTCCCTACAAGGTGTGAGCTCAGGCCACCACTCTCCCAAGGACAACCTGGACCCTCCTTGGGCCACTGTAGTGTGTGCAGCCCTGTAGTGGGTGCCTGTCATGCCCCCTCCATCTCGGGAAGAATGAGATCCAGGCAGCAGGGTTTTGAGTTTTTAAAGGCTCCATCTCAACATTTTCCTCCCTTCTTTTCCTTAAGACTGTGGGCCTCAGACCCTAGGTGTTCAGGCTGTTTTGTGTCTGAGGAGATGTTTAAACCTGTTCAGCAGAGAAAAGCCCAGTGAGGTAAAACTATGAAAATAAGCAGATTCAAAGAGGAGATGAACGATGAGACGAGAGAACGATTTAATTAAAAGGCATCTGCTGTTCAGGAAATGCCTTGAAGCCAGGGATAATACCTTATTTCTCTTTGGACCCTCTGAGCCTAGCAGAGTCCCAGGCAAAGAGGGGGTGCTTACAAAACACCTGATGAAAGAGGGCGTGGACAAAGAATGAGGGGAGTGTCGTCCCAGGAGGTGAGGAAGGGGGTAGGATCTGTAAAACACACAACCCAGAAAAATGCCCTGGGACTCACCTGTCCAGAGTTCCTAAATTTAGATGCCATGGCCCCAGCGACAGCCTGGTCAACATTGGCACTGTCAAACACGATGAATGGGGCATGGCCGCCCAGCTCCATGGACACCCTTTTCACAGAGTTTGCTGCATGATGCAACAGGACCTGGGAGCAGATGAGAGGATGCTGTGAGCACCGAATCAACTACGTGGACCGGTAAGCCTTTGTTTAAAAAAATTACCCAGTAGTGGAAAAAGCCAGGTGCACAGTCGTGTATACGAGATGATAGTTTGTATAAGAAAAGGGGAAAATAAGAATATATGTATTCATATTTGCTTGTATTTGGTAAAGAAACACAAGAAAGATAAAAAAACTAAAAATTACTTATAAAAGGGAGGAAATCAGGGATAGGGGTGAGGGTGAAACTTCTGAATAGAAACATGTTTATACTGTCCCCGTTTTTGAACCATGTCAATGTATGACCTATTAAAAATTTATGATAATTTTGTTATTATAAACAAAAAATTATGATAAAATTATCATAGAGATATGCTAATAAAATCACGCATAACCCCATAACGCATAGCTTACCACTGATAAAATCTTAAGGTATATCTGTCCAGACACCAGGGACATGTGCCTTTTTTTTTAAAGAAAACAGGATGGTAGAGTTACACAGCTTTATAACCTGCTTTATCTTCCCAATTAGTCATATATCTGGAACATCATAACATGCTCACAACACTTTAAACACACCCATATCAGCATGTGTTTCTAGAACATCCTTTAGCTGCTTGCCTAGTATTCCACTGCAGAGCTATTCATTCATTTATTCAGCCCCCATCTGTTGGAAATTTAAGTTGCTTCCAATTCCTTGCTATTAACACAACACTGCAATTATTCCCTCAATATAAATATGTAGAAGTAGAATCACTATAACAACAACAAAAAGAAGTATAATCACTAGCTCAATGCACAACTGTAAGGCTTTTGTTTTGTTTTTGCGGTACGCGGGCCTCTCACTGCTGCGGCCTCTCCCGTTGCGGAGCACAGGCTCCGGACGCACATGCTCAGTGGCCGTGGCTCGCGGGCCCAGCCGCTCCGCAGCATGTGGGATCTTCCCGGACCAGGGAACGAACCCGTGTCCCCTGCATCGGCAGGCGGACTCTCAACCACTGCGCCACCAGGGAAGCCCCTGTAAGGCTTTTTGATACATATAACTATTAGGCTTTAAATATCCAGGAAGAGATTCTTACGACCTAGGAAAGCTGCCCAGGGATGTTTGCTTTATTACACGATAGTAGGTCTTCGTCCAACCACAGCTATGAGAACGATGGACCCACTAGGATGGTTCAAGCGCAATGAACAGTGGTCACAAGCCCAAGGTCACTCCAGGACTGGTCCCTGTGATACACAGCTGTGGGTTTTATGATAGGTCTCTTAGTCAAAATTCAGAAAAGCTGGAAAATTGCTTCAGTGCTGGTACTTCTCTATATGCCCAGATGTTAAGATTCCAGCAATGAACTAGTAAAAACGCTCTTCTCAATGAAATGTTACTATTCAACAAAGTAGTACAAGTTTTAAGATTAAACCTATTTCTTTTTTTTTCAAATTTATTTTATTGATGTATAGTTGATTTACAATGTTGTTAGTTTCTGCTGTACAGCAAAGTGATCCAGATATATATACATATATGTGTGTGTGTGTGTGTGTGTATACTTTTTCATATTCTTTTCCATCATGGTTTATCACAGGATACTGAATATAGTTCCCTGTGCTATGCAGTAGGACCTTATTGTTTATCCAGTCTATATATAATAGTTTGCATCTGCTAATCCCAAACTCCCACTCCATCCCTCCCTCAGCCTCACTCCCCCTTGGCAACCACAAGTCTGTTCTCTATGTCTGGGGTCTGTTTCTGTTTCGTAGATAAGTTCATCTTTCAGATTCCACATATAAGGAATATCATATGGTATTTGTCTTTATCTTTCTGACTTCATGTAGTATGATGATCTCTAGGTCCACCCATATTGCTGCAAATGGCATTGTTTCATTCTTTTTTATGGCTGAGTAGTATTCCACTGTATATACATACCACTCCTTCTTTATCCATTTATCTGTTGATGGACATTTAGGTTACTTCCATGTCTTGGCTACTGTAAATAGTGCTGCTATTAACATAGGGGTGCATGTTATCTTTTCGAATTAGAGTTTTGTCTGTATATATGCCCAGGAGTGAGACTGTTGGATCATATGGCAACTCTATTGGATCATAGTTTTTTGAGGAACCTTCATACTGTTTTCCATAGTGGCTGCACCAGTTTACACTCCTACCAAGTGTAGGAGGGTTCCCTTTTCTCCATACCCTCTCCAGCATTTATTTGTAGACATTTTAATGATGGCCATTCTGACCGGTGTGAGTAAACCTTTTTCTTTTGAATTTTTAAGAACTGCTCTCTGCCAGGCCATTGATTTTTCTGACTCTGCTCGCTCTTGGGTCGCTTGCCTCCACCTGTGTCCTCTGACTGCATCTTCTTGCTACTCAGTGTGCATGATGAGGGCTTGAACCTGCCTCTGGCCTTCATGACCCCTGTGGCACTGCCTGCAGTCCTGCTACGTCTTAAGGAATCCTTTCTGCTCCAGTTCCCCCTGCCGACCTTCTCAGGATCTCAGCTTTCAAAGCCCTAGAAAGGGAACGTGAGTGCCCAGCTCATCTCTCTATGGCCAGGTCACTCGTCCTAGTTCACTGGCCAGCCTATGAATCTGTTTTCCTCGGGTCAAATGACAACTCATGGTTGAATTCTCTGTCGGGGAACAGATGAGGTATTATGTGCTATAAAGCATGGCTGCTGTCCCCGCAGCAGGCCCCGGGAGGGGTGGTCCCCCTGGAAGGAGTGAGGGCAGGGCAGCATCTTCAGAACAGGCTGACCGGATGGGGTTCAGTAGAGGCAAGATTCTACGTTCCAAGATCAGGAGCTCAGCCACTGGTCCTCTGCAAAGATCAGCTCAGAAGAGGTCCCTGGCTATTCCTTTATCAGTGATTCCTATCACTCTTCCCTTTAAACCACTTGAAGTGAATCACTGTCCTGGGTAAATAATTTAAGAGGCACAGTTGGGCTTGGCAGGAACGTGGTTGACATTTTCCTTCGGGGTCTATCCAATGGGGATAGTTCACTGAGCAAAGCGAGGCTGAGTAATGAGTGGCTGGCCTTTGCCCAGCATCTGAGAATTTCTCTGGCTTCAATGGCAAAGGTTTACCACCCTTTTTCCCAGGCCTCTCTCTTTTTCTCTAACTATTGATATCTTGAAACCCTCTGAGAGTAAGTTTGCTCTGCGAGATCCATTGATCAGGGTGGTAGCAGTTTATGGATCTAAAAATTCCTGCTTCTGGAGTGAATGGCAGGCTTCCCAAGTGTGAGTTTATGGCATGACAAATGTGGTTATGGTTGGGAGCTACTAAAATTGCTTTATTCCCTCCTGTTTCTCATGGTGTCAAAAAATGACCAGTTTCGGGCTTCCCTGGTGGCGCAGTGGTTGAGAGTCCGCCTGCCGTTGCAGGGGACACGGGTTCGTGCCCCAGTCCGGGAAGATCCCACGTGCCGCGGAGCGGCTGGGCCCGTGAGCCATGGCCGCTGAGCCTGCGTGTCCGGAGCCTGTGCTCCGCAGTGGGAGAGGCCACAACAGTGAGAGGCCCGCGTACCGCAAAACAAACAAACAAACAAACAAACAAACAAAAAAAGACCAGTTTCACCAAAACTTTCAGATTAGATTTATATTATTTTTATCTGATATATGTTTATGTACGTCTCTAGCATGTGTGTGTGTGTGTGTGTGTGTGTGTGTGTGTGTGTAAATACCAGCAGAAAAAAGTATACTATCTGGAGAGAAACACCATAAATAAGAACTTTTGTTCTCCTCTGCTTTTTTTCTCTTTTGAACATTTAAAAGGATAAGTAAAAATGCACTCACAGGCACACAAATGAAGTTTTTGGGAAAGAATTTTTCAACATATGAGGGGGGAAAAAACGAAAAATAAAAAGACCTTTCTGTTTCTGTAAGCACTTTTATACTAAACACAATTTTTGTTCAATTCTAAGACATCCATTTCTTTAATTCTGGATTATGAAAGAAACATGCATTCCAGAGTTATGGGAATTCCAAAGTTATGGGCAACTTTCAGCTACTTCACATGCAGCAAATAATGGGAACCTTGTCTAACCCTAAACTTTCAGTTTTGTCAAATAGAAACCTGGGTCATGTCACAATAAGAAACAGCATCCAAATATCTCCAGAAAATGACTGGACGTTACGTTATGGGACAGAGCTTTTAACACTCTGCCAGAAATCTTCCTACAAATGGTGATCGAGATGAAATAGTATTTTGATACTCTATAAAGACAAGATATTAGAATGCCATTTGTTTTTTTGAGACTTGAGTCACATACCTTTCCGGTGGCTGTTGAACCAGTAAAGGAAATTTTAGACACTAGGGGATCCGTGCAAAGTGCTTCCCCTACTTCCTTGGCCTTCTTTTGAGAGCAGGGAATAACGTTGTATACACCCGGAGGAATTCCAGCCTGGTCTGCAAGCTGTAAAGAGAAACAGCAAACGTGGCAGCAAATGATCAAACTGGAAAAACAGAAAAGAGAAATAAATAGATGTTTTAATCTAAAATGTAATGACAAAAAAAAAAAAACAACAACAGCTAGGCTGACTTTAGGGACAGAATATATTTGGAACTGAATGAAATAAGATTCTTAATAGTGCTAATGTGATATTAATATGAATGTGTTGTTGGAAGTTTCTGTATGAATTTAAGCACTATTTTATTGTGTGAGTGTGTGTGTGTGTGTGTGTGTGTGTGTGAATACATATATGTATATTTCCTAGCCCTGACACTAAAAGGCCTAGAAACAATGACCAACTAGTAGCAGTGACCATCCCTAGTGCCCCAAATGTAGTCTTAAAATATAATTTCCTACCAGAAGAAATAAGGGCTTTCTGCAAAAATGGTTAATCCCAGGTCTGGGGCAAGAAATATATATAATAAGTCTAAAATATCTTGTCATACTAGCAAGGAAGGTCTCAAAAACAGTTATGTTAAAAGATAAAAGAGCCAACTCGAAGAGGCTGCCATTGGCCAAAAATGGGGGCAATCTGAGCTTCATGAAGGATAATAACCACAGCAAACTGAAATTCATCAAATACGTTAAAATCTACTAGCACACAATGCTACTAACAAACTAATTGGGAACCTTAGGCAGATGACAGGAATAGATGCATTAATTTGGAAAACTGTAAATAAAAAGAAAGAATCAAACATACTGTCTTTCCTATGGGAATTTACCATTGGGTAACCACACAGGAGATGATGGGTAGCTTTGATTTATAGAAGTGGTCTGGTAAATAAATGAAAGAAAAAGGGAAAGAATTCAAATATCACCATTTTTGCACTCCTAATGAATTAACAGACTGAGCGGCATTGCACAGCAATGGCTGCAAATATGAAAACAGAGACACCCAGACATTACTCGCCTCCTGACAAAAGGACACAAAATGGGATCGAACCCAAGTCTGAGGAAGCGTCTGGATGCAGCTGCCAATCTGTGGAAAGTGCAGCAGACAGAGGAACCCAGTGCATGGTGTGCCATCTGCAAAGCCCAGACTATGGGGACCTCTACCGGTCAAATGTGTCACTTCTTCAAAAGATAAATTGTAAGGGACAGAAAAGGATGAAGGGGAATGTGTAGAAAAGGAGAAACTCATCAAACATTAAAAAAGTGAAGGCCACTGCAGGAAGCCTGAATTTTACTCTGAGAGACATGAGAAGCTATTAGAGGGTTTTAAACAGAAGAACAAGATATGATGCAGATTGAGCTGGAGAAGGGAACAGTAAATAAGAGGTCCCTGAATCTGAGAAATGCCCACATTTTAGTCACATTACTATGACTTAATAAAAATGATGGCTAGATATCATTTTTAGGGTAGCCTAAACAATACATTGCCTACAGATGACAGAAAACTCCGTTATTTTTTCTAAAAAGAACATCATCTGGGTTAAAATAATGGCTAGTGAATTAAAACACAACACCATCAATCAGGAGACGCAGGCAAAGAAGGTTTCGAAAGCCTTTCCTTCTGTCCCAGATAACATCCTTTTTTGGACTCTGTGCAGAGAGGCTCACCGCGGCCAAGGCCAGCGCAGAGAAGGGCGTGTCCTCGGCAGGTTTCACCACTACCGTGCAGCCTGCTGCCAGGGCAGCCCCCACTTTCCTCGTGATCATGGCGCTGGGGAAATTCCACTGGATCAGAAGAGAGAGGAGGTAAGTGAGAGGAAGGACTGCCCCCTGGTCCAAAGGCAGGCAGGTAGGGAAGTCAGCCAGCAAATTCCAGTGCACAACTGCCTGGCAGAGCTGTTCTTGCACAGGTGAGCTCTCAGAACACCTGGTACCTGCTGACTGCAGGGACTGGGGAGACAAAGGCTCATAGAGACAGGAAACATCTTCAGAGTTTAAAACAGTACAAAACCATCTACACTCGGGACAGCCAACTTTCTCTGTAAGGGGCCGAGTAGTAAATATTTTAGGCGTTGTGGGATGTCCAGTTTCTGTCACGAGGACTCAAGACCACAGACAATACAGTATGTATATGAATAGGCGTGGCTCTGTCCCAATAAAACTTTATTTACAAACACAGGCAGCAGGCTGGATTTGGCCTGAGGGCCATAGTTTGCTAACCCTGTGGGGGGAAAATATTAGCAAAGGTGATTTTGAAAATGGTAGATGATATATTACTTTCCTCTCTATATTTATAGATAGATAGCTCTCTGTACACATCTGTGTATCTATAGTAACAATGTTTTATTTCAGCAAAAACTCATACAGTGCTTATTCTGTCCCAGGCACTGTTCTAAGCACTTTTAAACTATAATTAATTAAATCCTCATCACAACCCAATGAGGTTGGTATTTTTCTCCTCATTTGCAGGTTTGGACAAAGTGAGACAAAGCAGTTAAGTAATTTGCTCAAGGTCACACAGCTAGTGCAGAGTCGGCTCTGAGTCAAACCTGGTCAGTCTAGGCAGTGAGGGGGGCAGTTCTCTGTAACTATGGGGAGCAGGGAAAGATAAGCAATCTTGAGACCAGCTGGCAGACACTGTAGAGAAGTTAATATGGGATCTAGAAGGTGGACCCAAGAAAGGCAGTTCATGTAGAGAAAGCTGGGTGCCCCACAAGTGTACTGCAGCCCTATCCAGGCAGACACAATATCTTATTTTTTAGCCTTTTTACTTTCAGAACCTGGCCCAGTGCCTGCTGGTAGATACATAAATACTTTGCTGTTGATGATAACCATAAATTAAGCATAAAATTTTCTCAAAACTATAGCACATTTAAAAATTGTCAAACCTTAAGTCTTTTTAAAAAATGATAAATACCAAAGATCTTTTTAGATGTACTAGGCAATGCCAAGAAGAAGCCTTTATGCTAAGTCAGAGGAGCCCCTGGGTCCTCCAGTGGGTCAATCCCCTTCTGCAGGCATTAGAAGTGCCCCCTGGCCACCACCACACCTCTCACACCTATCACAGAAGACCAGGAAGCACACCTCCACATGCAGCAATGGCATCAGGAAGCCAAGAACAGGTGACAGAGCTAACAGGATGAGCACACCTGCTGCAACCCCACTCAACCTCCTCCCCTAGGATCTTGCAGATACTGCCACATACTGGGGTGATGACTGCGGCCACACCGAGGGGCTGCTTGAGGACCAGGGCCCGTTTTTCTTTTGCTGGGGTGTAGATAATGTCTCCGTAAATGCGGCGGGCTTCCTCTGAAAACCACTCCAGGAAATTTGCAGAATAGAGAATTTCTCCCTGTGCCTCCTTTAGTGGCTTTCCCTAAATTAAATCAGAAAAGGACACATTCATTACCTTCTAATAACGAAAGCATGATTCTGAGTTTCTAAATTCTTCAAGGATGCAAGCAGAGCAGGAAAGTCTCCCGTTACAAAACCCACAGGGTACTTGAGAAATTTCTAATGAGAAATAGAATATTTCCTGCCACAACAGTAAACAAAGGATGTCACAGTCATCAGCGATTTGCAGCCCTCCAATGTGAGCTGGTGAGCCCTGAGTGAACTCAGGATGTGAAAACACAGGATACCGGCCCCAGAGAGCTGAGGTGCATATCAAAGGAATGATTTCACTGAGCCCAGAATCTTGCATCTTCCCATACAAAGAAGAGTGCTAAATTCCTTAATTTGGAATCTGGTTTTCTTTACAATAATCTTTTGACATTCAGACTACCTGCTCTTTGTTGCAAAACTTCTGTATAACCTGGCTCTGCACTTCACCTCCTCAGAGCAGTTCTCTCAGGGTTACTTGAGATGCTGCCTCCCGGGCTTGAGGTCCTAAAAATTCCCGCCAAATAAAACAAAACTCTCAACTTTTAGGTTGTGAATATATTTTAAGTCAACAGTAACCTCAGTGTAAGTCTTAGAAAGCAGAATCACAAATGGTGATGGAAGGAAGCCTGCCAGGCTGATAGGAATTGAGTAGGATAATCAAATAGTCAGCTTAGAAACCCCATTAGGGGACTGCAGATAGGGGACTTTAGGGGGCTTTGGGAGACCACAGTAAGGTTAATGATCACTCAAGAAAGTAATGGGAAAATCCTGAAACAATGTGGGCTTGCTTGACTCATAAAGCCGAACAAGTCGCTTAGCATCAAAGCCAGATTGGCTTGCTTAACAAAATCAAGCTAACTTGATTAGCAAGAAAATTATACAACAGAAGCATGAGACATGCCCCAATACAATAAAACAATGGTGGCATGAGACCTACAACCTGCCGGTGGTGTCATCAAGTTAACGACCCCCAGCACATGCCCTGTGCACACAAAAGAATCATTTATGGAAAGGACATTTCAAAGTGAAAGACGCTCATTGTAGTGAGACCTGAAATAATTTTTCCAAAGTGCCATGACAGTCCTGGCCTGACCACGTAGGGACAAAAAACCCAAAGTGGAGGCGGAGCCGATGACGGACATGTGATACCTACTCAAAGACAAAAAAGGTCTTCTCCCCCTCCCCTCTCTTCCTTTGATTATAAAAATAAGTACTTGGGGCAGCACAATGCTTGCCTGCCCGCTTGTAAGCCTCACAAGCAACCTATTCTAATAAGTCACTTAAAAAAATAAATTTATATATTTATTTATGGTTGCATTGGGTCTTTGCTGCTGCACACCGGCTTTCTCTAGTTGAGGTGACCAGGGGCTACTCTTTGTTGCGGTGCATGGGCTTCTCATTGCGGTGGCTTCTCTTGTTGCAGAACACAGGTTCTAGGTGCACGGGCTTCAGTAGTTGTGGCACGTGGGCTCTAGAGTGCAGGCTCAGTAGTTGTGGCACACGGGGTTAGTTGCTCCGCAGCATGTGGGATCTTCCCGGACCAGGGCTTGAACCCATGTCCGCTACATTGGCAGGCGGATTCTTAACCACTGCGCCACCAGGGAAGTCCTAAATCACTTCTTATCTATCACTTTGCCTCTCGTTGAAGTGTTGTTTCTGCGCTGAGACATAAAGGACCAGGCTTCTTGGAGCCCCCCCAAAATGACACCTAACGGTTTCAAGACCACCCTGAGCCACAATCGTCATTTGCATTCTCAATATGTTTACAATTAGGAGGAAGCACCTAGAACTGCCTCTTCAATTTTTTTTCCTTCTAACATCTTCTAAATGTTGTGAATGGTAGAAAGTAATTTTTTAGAGCAACCAAAAAACTGGTACCTTTGAAAATGTACAAAAACAACATGAAAAATCAATCAAAGCAGTCACATGCTAAAAACCTGGAATGGTAGAAAAGCAGTATTCACACAGTTCCGCTCAAAATCTATTTCTTGCATATTATTAAATAGGCATGCCTGACTTAATCTTGTGCCCAAGATAAGAATTAGCTGATATCTGATCATTAGGCAAGGAATTCACGTTTTCTTTAGCTACAGCACTGAAGTTAGAGGCTTCCCCATGCTTCAGTCTAAGAACTCCTGGACAGTTTCTTCAGGTAGTAAGTTAGGGTCCTGAACTTACACTTTCAGCTGTGATTATCTTGGCAAGGTCATCCTTATTTTGTATCATTAAGTCGTACCATTTCCGAAGTAAAGAACTCCTCTCCTGAAAAAGAATTAAAAAATAGTAAAATGCCAAGTGTAAGACTATTAAATAATCTTCAGTTTCCTAAAATATTTGCTGTGTGGTCTGATTCTTGGGGAGACATACATTGACCTTTCCTTTTTTTTAATTGAGGTATAATTGACATACATTATATTTGTTTCAGGTGTACAGATCTTTCTTTGATAAGTGATAACAAAGATCCAGTTTCAAGTTGCATCTAACAAGGTGTGCGGAGTCATAAATTGTTAAGAGAGAAAAAAGTTCTGTGGAACAGCTGTTATTATTTATGGTAAATATGAATAACCTGAATTTCAGCACACTAAGGTATCGTTCCTTACTTTAAAAAAAAAAGTTATGGGGCTTCCCTGGTGGCGCAGTGGTTGAGAGTTCACCTGCCGATGCAGGGGACGCGGGTTCGTGCCCCGGTCCGGGAGGATCCCACGTGCTGCGGAGCGGCTAGGCCCGTGAGCCATGGCCGCTGAGCCTGTGCGTCCAGAGCGTGTGCTCCGCAACGGGAGGGGCCACAGCAGTGAGAGGCCGGTGTAACGCAAAAAAAAAAAAAAAATATGTTTAATTGCCGTGAAATACACTAAAATTTGCCATCTTAATCATTTTTAAGTATGCAGTTCAGTGGCATTAAGCACATTCACAGTGCTGTGCAACAGTCACCACCATCCATCTCCAGAATGCTTTTCATCTTGCAGAACGGAGACGCTGTACCTGTTAAACAATAACTCCACTCCCTGCAGCCTCTGAAAAGCACGATTCTACTTTCTGTCTCTATGAATTTGACTCCTCTAGGTACCTTATATAGGTAGAATCATACAGCCTTTGTCCTGTGACTGGCTTATTTCACTCAACACAATGTCCTCAAGTATAGTTCTTTATTTTAACGACTCACTGGCTAGTTAAATTTGTCCCATAGGCTGGGGTGGAGGTTGCAGGGTGTGTAAGGCTTCTGAAGGGGTTTTGCTCACTTAAGAAGAGGGCCCAGGCACAACACCATGGATGTACTTGATGCCACTGAATGGTACACTTGCAAATGGCTAAAATGGTAAATTTATTTTATATACATTTTATCACAGTTTTTTAAAATTTCCAAAGATAAAAGGATGAATGAATAAATTGGATTATTAAGTATATTATGGAAGAAATGGTTTCTTAAAAAAATTTTTTTAGGGCTTCCCTGGTGGCACAGTGGTTGAGAGTCCGCCTGCTGATGCAGGGGACACGGGTTCGTGCCCCAGTCCGGGAAGATCCCACAAGCCGCGGAGCGGCTGGGCCCGTGAGCCATGGCCGCTGAGCCTGCGTGTCCGGAGCCTGTGCTTCGCAATGGGAGAGGCCACAACAGTGAGAGACCCGCGTACCGCAAAAAAAGAAAAAAAAATTTTTTTTTAAAGGAACTCATATAAAACCATAAATAAAAAGAGGGCCCAGAGAATCCAGGTCAACCAGGCCACACAGAGGTGCCCTGAAGGAAGATGTGCCCCCAAGCTCTGGCTTCCTGCATCCAAATAGGTGTATCCGAAGTAAAGGAGAATCTTTGGTTTATTCCTACCTGCCTGAAAGGTTGCCCACAGCAACGAGCAAACCTGGTTTGTCATTCCGTCATCCTAATCCATCCAGCAGGTTAAGATTTAAATTATTCTCTCATTCCACTCATAAGCAGGGAGCCTGAGTCTGTAAACACCACTAACCACCTTTCTCTGGGTTCTTTCCCTTCCCTATTTTGGATAAGCTAATAAGGTTCATTATCTTAGCTCTCAAGGGTGTTGTTGAGATGAAGTCTTCTGAATCTCAAACCCCCAGAGAACAGGCATTGACAGCTCTTAAAACAGTATTACTACAGTAATTTCACCCTCACTCTGTGCAATACTGGTTAAGAATCTGATGACTGTGGGCCTGTGTGCTGTGACTTATTCTGGGTAAGAAAGGAAAGACTAAAATCTAGGAGGCCCGGCTTAGAGAAAAAAATGAAATATGAGTAAATGGCCTGCAAGGAATAGAGCACCACACATAGTCTGAAAGAGAATGAGAGAAGAACACGGAACAGCATGAGAATGTTAAGAATAAGAAGCAGATTCTGCTTGCTGGCAGAAAACCCAAGGTCCAGTCTGAACACAGAAACCAGCAGAGGCCACAAATTGCCCTCAGTGTGCACGGCCCGTGTTATGGGTTAGTTGCGCCTGCCCAAAAAAGGCGTGTTGGGAGTCCCAATTCCCAGCACCTCAGAGATGGGGAGATGGGGTCTTGACAGAGGTCATCAAGTTAAGACAAGGTCATTGGGATGGGCCTTAACCCACTATGACTGATGCCAATTTGGACAAGACAGAAGCAGGCACAGAGGGACGATGACAGAGAGACACAGGGAGAAGACGGCCATCTACAAGCCAAGGAGAGAGTCCTGGAACCGTTCCTTTCCTCGGAGCCCTCAGAAGGAACCAACCCTGCCGACACCTTGATTTCAGCCTTCTTGCCTCCGGAACTGAGGTGACACATTTCTGTGGTTTAAACCACTAAGTTTGTGGTACTCTGTGACGCCAGCCCCAGGAAACTACTCCAGCCTTTGTAAGGAGCTGAGTAAGTGTGCAGGCCTCAGACAGGGGGCTGGGGAGGCTGGTGGTGGTTGGAGTAATGTGGGGCTCAAATCCCAGACCCTCCACTTGAGCAACAGTGAAGCTACAGAACCAGGAGCCTCTGTAAACCAGTTTCCTCATGCAAAGCATGGCTCGGCTGTCTACCTCACAGGGCCATTGAAAGGACTAAACAAAATGCACCTGAAGCACCAAGAACAGTACTCAGCTGTGGAAGGCACAGTAACGGCCCTCAAAGAGGGCCTCAGCCTAATCCCTGGAACCTGTGAACATATTACTTTACAAGACAGAAGGGATTCTGCCGACATGACTAAGGACCTTGCGGTAAGATGATCCTGAATTACCCAGGTGGGCCCAGTGTAACCAACAAGGATGTCTATAAGAGGGAGAGAGGCGGGACAGAGGCAGCGTGGGAGATGTGATACAGGAGGAGAGGCTGGAGTGCTCTGGGGCCACAGACTGCGGGCAGCTTCTAGAAGCTGGAAAAGGCAAGGAAAGCCCTAGAGTTCCTGAAGGAATGCAGCCCTGCAAACCCGTTTTGGACTTCTGACCTCCAGAAATGTAAGAATAAGTCTGTGTTGTTGCGTTTTGTTAAGTCCCTGAGTTTGGGGTGATTGGTTACAGCAGGCCACAGGAAAGTAATGCATCAGCTTATAAGGCGGTCATTAAACGCGTCAGTAACCATCTTTCCCTGAACTCCAGGAATTCACAAGGTGGAGAAAGGAGGTCATAAAACGTGTGAAAAGAAAGACGTGAAGTAATGCCAAAGATGTCAAGGGGAAGGGCGAGACAAGGGTACGGGCCATGCTACGGGTTCGGGGGAGAGTGACGGAAGGCTGTGGGGTCCAACGGGCGCCATGGCAGAAATAATACACGAGCCAGACCCCAGGAATGGCGGGACATGAGTGGGCCTAGAGAGGAAAGCAGAAAATAGCTGGGGGGCAGCGGGGCGAGCAGCAGAGGCCTCGGGGCAAGAAAGCTGCCTTATAAGCTGCGTTTGCGCCCCACCATCCAAGCTGCAGAGGTGGACCCAGCTTCCTTAGAAAGCCGAACCCACCACTTCCTTAGTAAGACACTCCAAGGTCCTTTCAAGAAGCCCCAGGGAAGATCACCTGACTGCACCTGGAAGAGCTCCAGGGCACTGTAACACCCCTACACGGCAGGCTTGAGGCTGCGGGCCCTGGTGGGGCTCCAAAACAACGGTAGAGGGCCCAGGGCTCAGCCTCGATGCCCACCCTTCCTGTAGGCTCGCCATTCTCACAGCTGTAAGTGCATACGCGTGTTGTCTCTAGTTCAGGCCTCCCTCTCCTGACTCACGTAGCCAACATCCTATTTAACACCCTCACTTGGTGACTAACAACATCTCAGGCTCAAAGTGTCCAAAGCTGAGCTCCAATGTCTCGCCCCAATGCTGCTCCTCTCACCCCCTTCCCATCTCTGGATAGTTACTCCTTCCTTCCAGTGGCTCTGGCCAGAAGCCCTGGGGTCATCATTCCATCCTGTCTTTCTCTCACACCTCGTCTGTAATAATCTGTCAGGGAATCCAGTTGCCTCTACCTTCAAAATATATCCTTTATCAGAACACTCCTCACCGCCTGAACGGCTCCCACCCTAGTGCAGGCCCGTCAGCATCTCCTACATGAATCACTGGCACAGCCTCCTAGCCCTCTGGGCTTCCACCATTGGCCCCCCTTCAGTCTATTCTCTGCACTGTGAATAGACTGGAAACCCTTTGAAATGGAGCCCCGCCTCACTGGTAGTAAAACCCCACTCAGTCCCTAAAACAGCTCTGTAGCCCACTGGATCCAGCACCCTCCTCCTAAGACTCTCCCCCCACGTTAGTTCCCTTAGCACATGGGCCTCCTTGCTGATCTACACCTGTGTCAGGCATGTCCCGGACTCAGGATATTTGCTCCAGCTGAGTTCCCTCGCCTCCTTTGGTCTTTGCATCTCATGTCCTCAATGAGGCCTACCCTGATGTTATAGGGTCCCCCCCCAATTCATATAATCCCCCAGTACCTCAGAACGTGACTGCATTTGGAGATAGGGTCTTGAAAGAGGTTTTTTGTTTTTGTTTTTTTGCGGTACGTGGGCCTCTCACTGTTGTGGCCTCTCCCACTGCGGAGCACAGGCCCTGGACGTGCAGGCTCAGTGGCCATGGCTCATGGGCCCAGCCACTCCGCGGCATGTGGGATCTTCCCGGATCGGGGCACGAACCCGTGTCCCCTGCATCGGCAGGCGGACTCTCAACCACTGCGCCACCAGGGAAGCCCGAAAGAGGTTTTTAAGGTTAAATGAGGTCATTAGGGTGGATTCCTAACCCAATACAACTAGTGTCTTCACAAGAAGAGACTAGGACACTGACAAGTTCAGAGGCAGAAGCATGTGAAGATGGGGGATGACAGCCATCTACAAGCCAGAGAGAGGGGCCTCAGAAGAAACCAACCCTGCCCACACCTTGATAGCAGATTTCTAGCTTCCAGAGCTTTGATACCAGAAATTCCTATCGTTTAAGCCACCTAGTCTGTGATACTCTTATGGCGGCCCTAGCAAACCAATACACCTGCCCACACTACTTACTTTGCATCTTGCCCCTTTTCTCTGGCCTCTGATCCTCTTAGCCTTCCTTCTCTACCTTTTTTTCCCTCATGGCATCCATCACTTCTAACATATTTGTTTAGCTATGTTTTGTTTACAGGTTAGAACTCCCCTCCCACCCCTCACCCCCAAGTGAACTCCAAGAGGGCAGGAATCTTTCTTTTGTTGATTGCTGTATTGCAAGCACCTCCCACAGTGCGTGGCATAGCAGTTGCCCAGACAATATCTAATGGATGAATGAAAGCTACGACTCCCTCGGGTACTTGGACCTTATTGCTGGATTTGTATCTTCCTTCAGAGGGAGGATGCTGACGGACAGGGTGGACAGTCACTTCACTGGGCTGACTCCAGGTGTCACATAATAAATGCTCTAACAGCCCCCATCCTGCACCCCCAATTCTCCACTATTCTCTATGTCAGTTAATACATGGAGCTCTCTAATCAGGCCCCAAACCTGGAGACTGGTCCTGGACTGGTCCATTCCCCTGCTTGATTCTTTTCCCCAATTTTCTCCACTGCCGAGTTTGTGACTCGAGCCCGGGCACTCACTACCAGCCTCCTCATGGACCACTGAAGCAGCCGGGGAGGTGCTTCAGATGCTCTGAAGTCACTCGTGCTCTCACCTTCCCTGACCCTTCCCACCCTCCACCCCCAACACACATGCACACACGCAAGCACGCATTGGCCTGCTCGCTTGTAATCGCATGTTGGTGTTCTGCCTCACCTACTGGATACTTTATGAGGCTTGAGGCTGGGGCTGTGCTCCCTAGCGCCGGCACAGGGCTTGGCACAAAGCCGACGCTCCAAACGGATTTGTTGGCCATCTCTTTTCTTGTTACCATGACTTTCCGCGTGGTGTATCCCGGAGCACTGGGGAGGGGAAGGTGACAGCTGGTTTCACTAGAGGGCAAAGCCCGATCGCCCCCTGGACCCGGCGCGCACTCACCTTGGCCGAGACCCCCCTCCAGCTGCAGAAAGCCTCGTAGGCGGCACGCACGGCGGCCCGGGCCTCGGGTACCCCGCAGTCGGCCACCAAGCCCAGCTCGGCGCCGCTGGCCGGGTCGTGCACCGGGAAGGTGGCGGCGGCCGAGAGCCAGCTGCCGCCCACGAAGCCGTCGGTGCGCAGCAGGGCTGAGGAAAGGCCCGCCGGGCCCCGGGCGTAGCTGCGAATCCGGGCCACCGGGTAGTCGGCGCGGGGACGGAGGACCCGGCTGGGAGGCATCCGCGGGAGGTGCAGGGCCAGGCAGCTCCGCAGCCGAAAACAGGTCGCCATGGCCCAGGCGGCGGCGGCTGCGGCGGCAGGAAGCAGGCAAGCGAGCGTGCGCACCCGAGTGCAGGGATCCAGGCGGCGGCGGCGGGGACGCGCCGGGTGGCGGCGGACGCGGGTTGAAGGTGGCCGAGACGCGAAGCAGCGCCCTCTTCCCGTGCTCTTCGCTCTGCATCTCCAAGCAGTCTGGACCTTAACCCTGAGCGCCGGGCGGCTTGGCTTGTTGCGCGACCTGGGAAGGGTCGCTGGGAGAGGCACCTGAGGACCGCCGTGCCGTCACCTTTGTCCCTCTCGTTTGTCTAACTTTTCCTTAGCCCCTCAACCGCTGCTAGAGAACCGCTCCCTCTCTCCACCACTCCCCCAAACCGGCATTCCCCCGCCACCGGAATTTGTGCTTGGCCCATGGATATGCTGGTGTCTGCCCTAGCTTCTAAGGACGTGATCACTATTCTTTATTGCCATAGCTCCTGTGCACTTAGGATTTGGGGCGAGGGTTCTCCGAGGGGGTGCAGTGTGGTCCACCGTTCTGCTGCCTGGATGCTTTTCTGGGTGTGTGTCTAAGTGTTCTCTCCATTAACTGGGAGCAAGCAGGGGTGCCCATGATATAAACGCCTTTGGAGACGAACAGACTTGGATCTAAGCTCAGAATCTGTTGTTGGCAAAGCTGTGTGACCTTCTACAATTTATTTGTTTAGTCCTTTCAATGGCCCTGTGAGGTAGACAACCGAGCCATGCTTCCTCTCCTTTGTAGAATGGAACAATACCTACCCCATAGGTTTGTTGTGATTTAACATATAATGCTCAGTACAGCATTACTAAGTACGTTAAATTCAGCAGTGTTCAAAGCCATGCTAGCTGCCCTGGTTCAAACAACTAGTAAGACTAAAGTTAGGACACCTACTAGTCAGTGGGACCATTTTGTCAAAATCAATCAAGCAAGGTTTAATCACAATTAGACTTGGCCTAAAACCCTGGAAGTAGCAAGGAAGGCTCAACTTCAATGAGGATAAAAATAAAAATAGCAGGCCTATACTCGGAATTTGTGGGTTCAAATGAAGCCTAACTCTAGGCGTTGATTGGATCACTAGTCTCAAAAAACTCCCCTTCTGTATCTCTCCTGAGTGGAGAGTCTCTTGCTGGCTTTTGCAGAGCCTGTGGGCTCTTCACCTTTTCTAGATTTTTATTTGAAAAAGGCCGAGGCAGTACTTTATATTTTGACTTTGGTTTTTGCTGAGTCACTGTCACTCAGTCTTGAGTCCGTCACATTTGGCAGAAATGGGAATAGCACTTAATAGAGTTTAATCTTTTGTGTGAGTGGGTTCACTTTTTGGTTCTGTATTTTATTGAAGGAATTGGGAGGTGAAAGGCAGTCCTGATGGAGACCACAGCTGACTGGGTATCACATTCGGGACTGGGGAGCTGGTGTGATTCCACCTATTGCCTGCAGAGGGAGCTCTACGGATAGTTGATTTCTAAGGGTTGGGGAAATTCATTCTGCTGAGCAAAAACTAAGTCCCAGAAAAGTGAAGTCCGCTGTGGCTGCCTCTCTCGATCCAAAATTACTCTTATTTTTTCAAGGTTCTATTTCAAGCGGTGCCCACTCTGCCTATAGGGCCCATAGGACTTTTAGGGGTACACAAAAATGTTGACCTTCTTATGAAATCAGAATAAAAAAATAAGCTTTTACATTCAGTATTAATAACCTTTATACCAATGCAGATGTAAAATGTGATTTTTTAAAAATTTGTTTATTTTTATGGAGGAACGAACCCTCCCCCCCACCCCAACCAAGGCAAAAGTGCCCAGGGCCTAGGAAATTCACCATGTCCCTTGCCCTTCTCCCCAACTCACTGTTCTGTGCTCTTTGCAAGTTCCCATTTAGAGTGGGAAAAATTCCCTCCTGGTTCCGGGCTTGCTTCTAGGCCTGCCCAGAGCTGGCCAGTTGTGTTCACCAGGGCTTAAAAGGATAAGACCACCAGGTGACAGGGACCTTTCTTCCTTTCCCCTTGGCTTTCCCCTGTCCTCTACCTCTAATTCTCACTTTCTCCATCCTCTCTTCCATTCACTATAACGGCACTATGATGACAGCAACATATTAGACTGCAGAAGCGAGCTGAAATTGTCTGCTTTATCTCAAAAGTTTCTGGACCTCAAAATTGTATCTCATTTAACTGCGCAAGGAGACCCACCTTCACTTCAAAAGTCCTACCCTGTGTTGGCTTCATACACCAATCTAAACTGTTATAAAAGGTATATTGCTGTATATCTGAGTGTAAAGTTTTTATTTTAAAATTAAATAAGGAATATAGTTACTCAGTAGAAGTCTAAGGTGCCTCTTTTAGAAAGGGAACATTTCTTTTGAATGATAATAGTTAACATTCATTAAACACTTACTGTATACCAGTCACTTTTTTTTTTTTTTTTTTTTTTTTTTGGCGGTATGCGGGCCTGTCACCGTTGTGGCCTCTTCCGTTGGGAGCACAGGCTCCGGACACGCAGGCTCAGCGGCCATGGCTCACGGGCCCAGCCACTCCGAGGCATGTGGGATCTTCCCGGCCCGGGGCACGAACCCGTGTCCCCTGCATCGGCAGGCGGACTCTCAAACACTGCACCACCAGGGAAGCCCTATACCAGCCTCTTTTAAGCATGTTACCTATATACTCATCTTCACGGCAACCCTATATGGTAGGCATTATTATTATCTCCTTTTTTATGGATAATTTTATAAGTAAGGAAACTGAGGCAATGAAACTTTTAGTAACTTGCCCAAGGTCACCCCAATGGAAGGTAGCAGAACAGGGACCCAAATGAAACTCAAGGCCTTGTGGCTCTCAAGCCTGTATCTCCCCACTCATTCCTTAATATACCTGCATGTTTACTTCTCAGCTTGTGTCTCTATTTCCAGAAAGGCTCTAAATGGTAGACTCATGATGTCTATTTTATAACAAAGCTACCTGTATTAGGAAAAGAGGGCGTGGGGTAGAAAGAAAAACAATTCCATACGCCTTTGTCAGGTAGTTTTCTTAATATTGCCAGCTCTATTTTAACTTTCCTTTAAAAGTCATATCTTTGTTACAAGCAGCATTGTCCTACAAAGGCCCTATCTCAAAACCATCACACTGTACTGCCTAAGCAAATAATTCCCTCCCATTCTATTACATACCTAAAATTAAGTCAGTCTGAATCTTAAACACAAAAAATATATGTAATGAGAAATTTGGCATTAATATGGCTTAGTTACTGAATCCTGAACCCATTTCTTTCTCTGGTGTTTTTGGATAGGTTTGCTTTATTAAACCTGATTAGATATTGTCTTCAGGCAGTGTTACATTTTCCCTGTCGACCCTTTGCAACCCTTTACTGTTGTTCATTGAATACTTCTTGGTCTTCTGGGCTTACCAGAGCCCTAAGTTCTAATTGCCTCCCCCTCACTTGCAGGCTTTGGAAAGCCCGGAGTGACAGGGGAGCAAACTCCATGGCCTCTGATGGCCAGAGGGGCATGGCAACCTGTACACGTGTGTGTGGGGTGGGCTGGAGGACTTGGGGAGGGCACCTCTGTCTGTGGAGGGGAGACTGCTGGCGCTTCAGCTTCAGCTGGTGGTCACATCACATGGGAATGTCAGTTCATGTAGCCAGTTTTTTGTTTTGATTTTTTAAAGGGAGCTAGAAATCTAGGTTTCTATGTGGATTTTCCCCATTAAAAAAAAAAAAAGTTGGCCTAAATTTATAAAACACCCTATTTGCCAAACAAAACACATCAGCTTATGGCCTCTGACCAACAAACAGGAGCAGCAGGGCCTCATGCCATCAGGGTTGAGGGAGAGCTCTAGGATTCCTTTCCTTGGGGCTTTGCAGATGCAGAGTTAGGGTTACAGAGGAAACTTGGCAGACACCTAAGGGTCTCAAATCATCCCATCTTCTATTCTTCTATTCCGTTTGGCTAACCTGAGAAGGAATACCGTGTCCTCCCACTCTTTTAAAATCTCCTTTCTTGTTTTTAAAGTATAATATGCATAATTCGAGCTTTAAGATCACCATCATTTCTATGAAGAGTTAAACCTAATGTTTCCCATGGGTTAAGTGCTATAGATTGGATACTTTGTCAGGTGTATTCTGAACCTAGCATTTTCTGAATCCTCCTTTCTTGGTCCTAAATCTGTCTCTCCCCACTTGCCCCTCCACTCCCCACCCACCGACAGTGGTATTGGCATCTTTGTTTGGGCTGCAGAAATCTGACCAGGCAGCAAGCTCTGGATAAGCCCTATAAGAAGAGCCAGAGATAAAAGGACCAGGAGTGGTTGCTGTTGTGTAATCAATCCCACACAAGTGTCATAATTTGTTGCCAGATACTGAAAGAGAAGCTGGTTCCAGCTGATCGTCATAAAAGCTTTCCCAGCCCTTGTGGCTTCAGAGGCTAAAGAGACAGGGTAACCAGATGTACGTGTGGAAAGATGCAAGAGAAATCGGCTCTTGTAAGGTGAGGTGGTCCAATATACCGATTATCAATAGAGACAGGTGAGTCTTTTTTTTTTTTTTTAAAGAAAGCGAAGAATATTTGGAGACAACTTTGCTTGTGTCTCCATCCAGATTTCATGTTAAAAAGAAATCCCGGGGAAAGCGGGGTCAGAAAATGGGAATGCACCACCTAGAGGCATTTAGATTTCAGTTTATCGCTTTTTTCTTTCCCAGGTGGAGTTTGTTTGCTGTTCTGGTGAAGTTAAACAGTAGTTAAACAGTTGACTTCGCTGGAAAATGATATTATTTTGAAATGAGGCTGGGTTTCCCATGTCAGTGACCTGCTTAGCGGGAGAGCAGTGGGTCTGGGACAGGATTTCAGACTCTGTGCTGCCGCAGCTCTGAGCATTTCTCGTCACCATAGGAGCAGGGAGTAATGAGAGCATGTCTACTTTCAGATTCTGGTCAGGAGTGCTGATTGCACTGGGTTCCCTCTGCCCTAGAAGTTCACCGTGTGGCATTTCAACACACATAGAAATAGGTAAGTGCCGACCCCTTGTCATGGTATTAAGGACAGTATATCTGTCAGAAATGTTAAGGAAGGGATTTAAAGTCTAACCCGTGTATTGATAATGAGTTTCCCTGCTGCACTGAGCCGTGGGGTAGTGGAGAAGAAAAAGCCAGAGATGGAGTCGTCCAGGATTGGGGATTGACTACTGGGGTGAGGTCCGTGGAGGAACAGGAAACCTCTTTGGTCATTGGGTCCCTGGCTGTTTCTCCGCGTGGGGAAATAGGAACTGGATAAACTAGGGGTTCCCGTGAAGCAGAAGAACCAACAGAGTGGGAGAGGAGAAAGACGGGTGGAATATGGTAGGAGTGGGGAATTTATGCTTGTTTTTACATTTCCAAGTATATGTAAAGGACGATGTGTGGCCACGGGAGTGGGTCCCCTGAGTCAAGTGGCTTTAAAGATGGTTGGCTTTAGGGAGGGCAAGGAATGGTCCCTGGCACTAGAAATGCCCAGAATGATGGCAGGATTTGGGGAACACAGGGGTACAGCAAGCTAGTGCCTATGAGCTCAGGGGCAAAGGCTGAGTTACCTGGATAGAGGTAAATGGTAACACAAAAAGTTGTTTCTTGGACAAAATGTATTTGTAATGTTTTTTAACTCTTTAGATAATAACAATATTTTATAGTTATGCTACTTCCAGAAGATTCAAAACAGAACAAGATTACAAATAAAATATAAAAATTTATCAATGCAAAACAGACCTAGCATATTGACCTCAGCTGGGCAAGAACTATATTATCACAGAATTCTATGATCTGAAAGGACACTAGAGGTCACTGAGTCCAGTTCCTTTATTTTACAGCAGAGGAAACTGATCCCAGGGAGTTTTCACAGCTCACTTGTTAGTGATCTGGTCAAGAATTACATATCCTGGCAGCTGGTCCAGTGCTCTTTCCATTAAACATCTATTGCTGGGCTTCCCTGGTGGCACAGTGGTTAAGAATCTGCCTGCAATTGCAGGGGACACAGGTTTGAGCCCTGGCCTGGTAAGATCTCACATGCCACGGAGCAACTAAGCCTGTGCACCACAACTACTGAGCCTGTGCTCTAGAGCCCGCGAGCCACAACTATTGAAGCCCGCACGCCTAGAGCCTGTGCTCCGCAGCAAGAGAAGCCACCGCGATGAGAAGCCTGCGCACCGCAATGAAGACCCAATGCAGCCCAAACTAAATAAATTAAATAAAATAAATTTATTAAAAAACCCAAACATCTATTGCTGAAAGGGAGTCAGGAGACAGTGGAAAAGGAAATTGGACCTAGGTTCTAGTACCAGCTCTGCTGTAAACTACATGGGTGACTCTGAACAATTCACTTTCTCTCTCTCCTTCTGCAAAATGAGGGGGCTGAACTTCTTAATGAATTCGAAGTTATTTTGCACATCTAAGTTCTCTGAAAATGAAATTGCTGAAATTATAGCAGTGGGCCAAAGAGGAACAAATATAAGTGGGAATATTCAAGTTTTTAATCTTTGGATTTTAAAAATTAGACATGAAATCTAAAAATTTTTAAAAATCAGATAATTCCTTATGTTCAGTAGTTGCAAAACAAAGGTGCTAATACTATGTTAATATATATTAATCTAATATATGCTCAATATAAAACATGTAATAAAAAATAGTAAACATGTTTATGTGGACATAATTGAAGGCAACTCCTAATCTGCACACTGAATATTTTTCTATAAAAGGCGATTAAAACAACACTTATTTACTAATAACTTATTTCATAAATATCCTGGTTCTTGTTTTCACCTCTTATGTAGGGCCTGTGTGGATGGTTGAAATTTATGTGAGTTAATTATTAGAATTGGCCTCATTCAGTGATTTGGGTTTATAAATCACTGGAATCCTATATACAGGTTATTTGTGGGCTGTGACCTTGTCTCTCTTATGATATAAATGCTTATAATATGGTAGTGGCTATATTTTTGTTGTATGAATTTAAAAAAAATTGGATGTGACTTCCAGTAGAAATAAGGTATCACCTTTGAACGTCTCTTCATAATTAGTGTTCATTGATTCTAAGGAGATTCAGGGTGTGGGTGCACGTATCTTATGGGTGTGGGCATGTAGGTGGAGCAGGTGGCTTTTTGAGACTTTTGTCCTTCTGAAGTAATCCAGTGATGAGGAAACACTTAAGGGACACTGATTCAGTCCATGGTTTAGGCCCTGTATTGTATTTCCTACTTGGGTTTATCTACCCCAGTGGGCTGCAAAATATGATGATGACAACTTCTGTTTATTGAGTTCCTGCCATGTGTCAGCCATGAGCTCCTCACTTAGCATTTATTTTCTGTGATTCTCTTAACAAACCTGTAAAGTGGATATTATTTACTTAATTTTACATAGGTGGGAACTGAGGCCTGGAGAGGTTAAGTAACTTACCCAAGATCATAAGAACTAGTTAAGCAGAAACTTTAAATCATCATGCAATTTTGATTTGTATTATAACAATATATTGTTTGAATCTAATTATAGCTAATGAAAATTACTAGTACAAAGTTAACTTTCATTTCCCACTTCCTTGACAGTTACAACCACAAAATTATATATTTTCCTTTTAAAATGATCTCTAGGAAGTTCTGTTTTCAGTTATAGTTGAATTTAATTGATTTATGTATGTATTTCTCTCAGGTCACAGAGCTCTGGAGTTTCTCCACCTTCAGGATAGGACTGTTAACTACAAAGAGGTAAGAAGTTTGATTTTCTTTTTCTTCCTTGGGCATTAACTTTCTCTCATAGGTGACAAACAAAGGTCCTAACAGATACTGAAATAGTAATTTTAAGAGTCATTTATATGTCTTTATAAAACATTAATATTTGGGGTTAAATGTATATGTCTCCTCTAGCACAACTTGAACATATATAATAATTTAAATAATATCATTGAAATATTTTAATTAATGATAGTTTGAAAAATATTTGAGAGCATTTAAATTTAAATCTTATAAAGAAAGGTTACACCTAAGATGAGCCATTTATTTTCCACCACTTATCTCTGTGTGCTGTATAAAAATTGCATCACCGTGAGAAGAAGGAAGTATTTATTGAGAAGTATGCCTTGAGATAATCCTTCCAATTTTTCTGCCTACTGTATTCTTGGTAGGACTAGCTGATGGCTCACTTTTAACCATCCTTAAATTAGTTGAACCCATTCTGGCCCTATACACTATTTCTAGTCCTATAGCTAAATAAAACTTGTGACAAAGATTCTTAAATATTACCTTTGAGAGAAATGGTTAAATTCCCTCATGACATCAGAATTGGATCAAATTATTTACCAGTGAGTCTTGACAATCCAGTATGGAAATCAGTATGGTTAAAAACAGCAACAACAACAGAACTGAAATCTAGCATCATCCATAAATCACGTTTAGTCATTAGTTTCAACTTCCTCATTTACCAATTTAACAGGCCCTCTAGGAAAAAAAACAGCATTTATATTTGATTGTCATCTTCCTTGACCCTGATAGAAAGTCGACAGGAAAGAGGAGAAGCAAGAATCTAATTCATGGTGTGAACAATCAATCCTGAGCAGAGTGAATTTCTAGTAGAGGCATTCAAGCTCCTATCACTAACTTAAAGCATGTTCAATGGACACACATAGTGCCCCTCAGCATTGGTCCTAATCCAAATAGTGATGTCATCATTGGAAATGTCCTGAGGACACACACCTCCCCCTTTTAACTTATGAAGACAGATAGGGATTACTTTACCTTTTATCATGTTGTCAAAAAGTTCCTTTTCAAGGATTGGTGATCTATTTTATATCTCCATATGTGGGAATCTTTGGAGTTTCTCTTTCTCCCTACTAAAACCTGCTCTTTGGTGACTGCTGGACTCATTGGTCCAGTTTGGTGAAAGGACAGAGAGGGAGGTTACCCAAGGGATGCCAGACAGACCCCCACAGGCTGGCAGTATCTCAGCAAGCCCTGCACATTCGGGGTCTGAGTTTTGTTGGTTCTGGGATTATCATTTGCTGATACATCCAGAGGTGACTACATTTTAATGACTTTGACTTACCCTAATCAAGTTAATAAGAGACTAATGCATAAAGCTGAGATAACCAACTTATTAAGTTATAAGAACTGTAAGAACCAAGTGTACCTCACATTGGTGGTCATTATTGCCCTGCTTTTATTCTCTTTCTACAGCAATAAACAGAATGTGGTATGTTAACCAGGAAAGCAAAACAATGGTATTTGGTTGGTTGCTGTCCTCTCTCTGCTCTGCTCCTCCCTCACTGCCCATAGAATAGATTTCGTCTTTTCTGATTATAAAACTAATAGAAACTCATTGTAAAAAAAAAAAAAAAAAAAAAAAAAAAAATTTTAGAAATAACCAATGTTAACATTTTGCTTTAAATCATGCCAGGCATTTTCTCTGCATTTATTAGCACTTTCTCTCTTTTTTTAAGTTACGCATTATTTTGTAAACTTGCCTTTTTTGTCATTTACCATATCAGAGATACAGTCATATATCTGTTCATGTCCATATCAATAGACATCTTCAGAATAATTTTAAACCATTACATACTTTTCTGTACCATAATTCATTTAACCAGTTCCTTAGGTTAACTTTTTATTTTGAAATAATTTAAAACTGATAGAAAAGTTGAAAAAATTAGACAAATAATTCTTGTATGGCTTTTACCCAATTTCCCCAGTTGTCGATAACTTATCCTATTTGCCTTTTGAGCCTCTGTATACATATTGATTTTCCGCTGAGCCATTTGAGAGTTAGTTGCTAACGTGGTAATCATTACCCTTCAACACACCCTTGTGTACAGTAGTTCCCCTCATCCTCGGGGGACACATCCCAAGACTTTCAGTGGATGCTTGAAACCGTGGATACTACCGAACCTCATATATACTGTATTTTCCTATACGTATGTTCATACTTATGATAAAAAGCTTAATTTATGAATTAGGCACAGTAAGAGAAACAACAATGACTAATAATAAAGTAGAACAATTATAACAGTATACTATAATAAAATTATGTGAATATGGTCTTTCTATCAAAATTTAATGTCTTTTTCATTTTATCTAAGCCCTTAATCACACACTGTGGCTGTAACTTTTACAGTTTGAGGTGGCAGCAAAATTAGCACAAATTTCCTTTTCCTTCTTCACAATTTCATGGCTAGAAGGTTTGTTCTTACTGTACCGTGGTTCTTCCTGTATATCTTACTGTATATCAAACTCATCATACACTTTCTTCCCTTATTAAGTCTACAGTGTTCACCTTTTCACTTAAAGGAAGCACTTTACAGCTTCTCTTCAGCATATCCAAATTGCCAGCATCATTATTCTTGTGCTTTGGGGCCATTATTGAGAAAGATAAGAGCTGCTTGAACCCAAGCACTGCGCTACCTTGATAGTAGATCTAATAGTGGAGACAAATGGGAAGGATACACTGGACAAAGGGATGATTCACGTTCAAGGCAGACAGAGCAGGATGGCTTGAGATTTCATCATGATACTCAGAATGGCGCCCAATTTAAAAACTATGAATTTTTTATTTCTGGAATTTTCCATTTAATATTTTTGAATCATGGTTAACTGAAACCAAGGAAAGCAAAACCATGGATAAGGAGGGACTATATTTCCTAAAAACAAGGATACCATATATATACATATATATAACTACTATATGTATCTATATAACTACAGTATAATAATCACAATCAGGAAATCAACATTGAAATAACACTATCACCCAATCCTCAGGCTCTTACAAATTTCACCAGTTGTCTCAATATACTTTATGGTTCCAGGAGCATGTGTTTAGTTGTCTGATCTCCTCCAACATGTAACAGTTCCTCAGGCCTACCTTGTCTTTATTGTCCTCAATAGTTTGAAAAAGTACAGTCTAGTAATTCCGTAGAATGCACCTTCATTTGGTTTTGTCTGATGGTTCCTCATGATTAGATTCTCCTGCAGGTTATTTTTGGGCAGAAATATTATAGACCATTGAAGTGATGCTGTATTCTTCTCATTGCCTCTTACCAGAAGGCACATGATGTCAACTTGTACCATTTCTGAACTTTTATTTCAACTATTGTATTTTTCAGTTCTATAATTTCCATTCAGTTCTTCTTTATATCTTCTATTTCTTTGACTCTTGTTTGTTTCAACTGTGTTCGTAATTGTTCACTGAAGCATTTTTATGATGGCTGCTTTAAAATATTTGTCAGATAATTCAAAAAGTTCTGCCATCTCAATGCTGGCATCTACTGATTATCTCTTTTCATTCCTTTTGACATCTTTCTAGTTCTTGGTATGATGAGTGATCTTTGACTGAAACCTGGACATCTTAGGTATTAGGTTATGAGACTCTGGATCTTATTTAAACTTCCTGTTTTAGTTATCTTCTTCTGATACCACTCAGGTCGGGGAAGGGGTCAGGGGACACTGCCTCCTAACTGCCAGCTGGGGTTAGAATTCAAGTTTCCCTACTGGACCTGCCCTGATGCCTCTCTGGCCAGGATGGGTAGGAGTGCCTAATTGCCGCTCCTCACCATGGCCTTTACTGATGTCAGAAGGCAGAGGTGGCCTCTTATTGCTGGCTGGAGGTGGATGTCCTGACTTCCCCTGGGCTTCTTCTGACACTGCCCCCCTCCCCAGTGGGGATGGGGAGAGATTCCTTGTTACTGCCAGTTAGGATTGGATGCCTAGGCTCTCCTCATGGTCTTACTGACATCAAAGGGTAGGGGTAGGGGGCAGGATGGGAGGGATGAAAGTCCTGGCTCCCTCCTTAGCCTTTTCTGATACCACTGTAGTTGCAGCTCTGGGGCACCTTACTGCAGCCTGGTGAGGGGACAAGTCTAGGCTCCCCACTAGACCTTAGCTGGTGGTGAGGAAGGGTGGGGCCACAGGTTTTTCTGTGATGTTTACCTGGAGTAGAAAGGTTATTGTGTAGAAGTCCTCTGTCTTGCTAGGCTGTCCGTTTCCTGGTTCTGTGGCTAGAGAGAGCAGGCTTTTGTTGTGGCATTGTTTTGTTCTGTCTCTACCCATTGGAGTTTCTTGGTGGATGGCTTTTCCATTATCCAGTTTGGGATATATGAAGTAAAAAGAAAATCCACAGAACTCACCACAGTGTTATTCTTCAGGTGCTGAGTTTCTTAGCCAATCTCCATACTTAACTCCACCTTTAAGTCATCTTATATTCGTTCTGTATACAATGCCCAGGGTTTCAATTGTATTTAGCAAGAAGAATAGGGAAAAGTACACCCACTTCTGGAAGCAGAAGTCCTACTGATGTTAATTTTATCACTTGGTTAAGATGGTGTCTGCCACATTTTTATATTGGAAAGTTAATAAATATTTTCTACTTTTTAAATTAATTAGTGAATATTTTGTGAGGAGATATATTGAAGTAATGTAAATATCCTGTTTCTCCTCAAACTTTTTAGCATCCATTGCTTATTCTTGCCTGAAATAATTTTGATGGTTGCCAAATTGTTTATCTGATTCCATATGAGTTAGCATTCTGCTGTAAGGTAGAGCTTTTCCTTATTCCCCATTTATCTATTTCTTTGTATTAGTATACAGTCATGGATTCCTATTTTATTCAGTGGTTCATATCACATTACTAACATTATTTATCTTGATGCTCAAACTGTCCCAGATTTCACTTGAAGTTGGCTTTTGTGTCTCTTTACCTATTTAAAACCCTGAGTTCACACAAAAACATCTCCAGTTCCAACCCATCAGCACAGGATTTATTCTAGCTTTCTCCATGTGTGTATCTGTAGCTCCTTTCTCCAACAGTGAGAAACCTGGCCTCCATCGTCCTCAATATATATTCTTACATGCTAGATCTCCTTGTATGTGATCCATTACCTGGCAAATCCCTTCAGCCCTGGCCCTGCTAGTCAAATCCCCTTGGCCCAGAAACAAATAAAAAAAAAAGAAGGAAAAAACAGGGAAGACATACATGACCAAGAAAGGGTTAATATCCTTAACTGTTCATGTATTTCATTGAAATTTCTTTATATTCAGATTTAGAAATGGATTCACTTTTATGGTCTATTTTTTAAAATTATTTTTTCATTTTTGCCAATTTCATATGTGAAGATGGTATTTTGTTATTGGTTTAATAGACATTTAAACGATTGATTTACTATTAATGAGGTTAAATATATTTCAAGTGTCTATTGGCTATTTCTATTGCCTCTTCTGTGAATTGCCTATGTCTTTTTATAAATTTTATTTTTGGCTGCTCTGGGTCTTTGTTGCTGCATGAGAGCTTTCTCTAATTGGGGCGAGTGGGGGCTGTTCTTCACGGCGGTGCGCGGGTTTCTCACTGCGGTGGCTTCTCTTTGTTTCGGAGCATGGGCTCTAGGCATGTGGGCTTCAGTAGTTGTGGCGCATGGGCTTAGTTTGCTCCACAGCATGTGGGATCTTCCTGGACCAGGTCTCGAACCCATGTCCCCTGCATTGGCAGGAGGATTCTTAACCACTGCGCCAGCAGGGAAGCCCTTGCCTGTGTCTTTTGCTCATTTTTCTATTACAATACTAATCTTGATGTGAAGAATGGCTTATTTATTAAAGATAGTAGCCTGTCATGTGTCAAGTGATTCTTGTGGTTATTTATTTTTCTCTTAAATTTGTTTCTGATGCTTTTAACCATGCAGAAACATTTAAATTTTTGTGTAGTTAAGTGCGTCATCTTTCGTGGTTTCTGCCTGTATGTTTTCCTTAGAAATATCATTCCCACTCTGAGATTAAACAAGTATTCACTTAAAATGTGTCTTGTTAATTTCATGGCTCTATTTTTGACATTTAACTCTCTAATTCATCTTGTATCATTTTGACATAAAGCATGATAGTGATCCAGTGACCTGTTATTGGTAATGTCAACTTCAAGTCAGCATCACCTAGGCTAAGTATGGATTCCCTGCAAAAATGGAATACTCATTGCCGTGGGATTGTGCTAACACAGTTGTTGATTACTCCGTCCTTTATTCATCTCTATCATGCATTAAATTATTATCTGTGCTTGAGTCTGTTTCTTTACTCTTCTGTTTCATTGATCTGTCTCTTTTGGTTCTGATATCATACTGTTTTAATTTCTGTAGCTTAAAAATACATTTTTATATCTGAAGGATACCTCCTCCCTCTGTACTTTTTTTCCCCCTAGCAGTTTCTTGACTATTTTTCTGACACCTTTACTTTTAAAAATTTACTTTAGAATTATTTTTCCCTGTCAAATGACACAGCCTCACTGGGAGATGAAGATTCAACAAGTCTTAATGCATATAAAGTGAAAAACAGTGGCTGGAAGGTAAATATTCAATAAGGTTAATTATTACTTTTAAGTGGCAAAAGTCCAACTCCAGCTATCTTTAGAAAAGAAGGAGACTTTATGGGTTCATGTAACTGATAGCCCTGGGAAAGAGCTGGACCGAGAGGTCTAGATGGTGCTCTCTTTCCTAGTGGAAGACACTGGCCATCCAGGACTCAACTTCTAAGTTTAAAATCCCTGACGAGAGGAAGGTATCTTCCCCACAGCTCTAGCTGAGAAGTCTTGGGGAAAGTTCTAGCTGAACTAGCTTCCATCAAATGTGCAGCTCTGAGCCAAGCACTGTAGTGGGAGTGGATATGCTGGCCTTGTACCCCTATGGTCAGCCTCACCGATCAGTATGGAAGAGATTCTATCTTTAGGAGACTGGGGATGAGACACTGCTTGAAAAAGCAAAAACAAAAAGTAGATGATACTATATTTCCTTATGTTTTAAGTTCTTTGAGGTACTTCTTTGTTCCTTTCATATATAGCCTATGTTATTAGTAAGTCCCTACTGAAAAATTAAAAAGTTGGAGTGCCAGACTTCTACTTTTCCCATGGTGTCAGAGTTCATTTGCAGATCATGGAAACCCCTCTGGCTAGCGTATGCTGAGAGGGGCATAAGACCATGTATTAGGGGATTCAGTGCTGATAAACTGTGAGAAATAGAGGAGCGAGCTCTAAGTTGAGTGTCCAGAACGGATTCCCAGGAAAACACGCAGAACTGGCCTGCCAGGGCCACCATGCAATCAGACAACCACTGTCCCATTCACTAGCTCCACGTTCAGCTGTCTCCTGTGTGGTTTGGAAAAGAAGAAGCCTCCACTTTGACTGTTGGCTCTGGGGTCTCATCACCTCAGCCACCCTCCGTACGAGCAAAATAGATGTCCTGCACTCTGCCTGTGATCACCTGGGCCCCCTCTACCTTTGCTGTGGAAAGGCCAAGCACTTCCTTGCTGGCTGAAGGAGCAAAAGAGGGAAAACTGGGCTCCTCAGTAGAGGCTGGGAAATGTATTCTTCATTTTCTAGACTCTGGTGTGCATCTGGGCACAGCCATAAGGGGGTCAGAATGAGATGGAGTAAGCCAGGCCACCAAGGAAGAATGCTGAAAAGAACACCTCTACCACTGACTTGTATGTCATTTTAATGGGGGAAAGGATATTTTTTAACTCTCCAAAAGCTTATAATCTTAACCTTTAACTTATAAAGGATATAATCTTACTCTAAAGCACAGGTAGCAACTCTAAACATGTGTGTGTGTGTGTGTGTATATATGTATGTATATATATATATATATATATATATATACACACACACACATATATATGTACATATGTCTGTATTTTTCTCATTTCACTGATTGTCACTAGATCATTGAAAATTTTACCACACGCCAGTTCTGGGTCAGAGAAATAGCCTTGGGGAAATCCTGCTCTAGTGGGTGGACAGAAAAAGTGAAAGGAGATAAAATTCAAACAGGTGATTTTTGCTACCGCTTAATCAGCCTGTCTGCTTTTGGTAGGAAAGAACTTGAAGTTATATGTGGCAGGGTGCTGTTTGGATTATACATGAATTTTTATAATTTCTTTATTTACGCCTTCCTTCCTGCACTCCTTCCTTCCATCACCCCCTTCCCCGCCATCACATTGTTCTAACTTCCCATACCTGGAGATTGACTGGGCCTGCTTTTCCCAGACTGTTGACGCTTGCCCCCTAATCTCTATATTTTCCTGCTCCCCAGCTGTTACTTGAACACCAGGATGCATATCAAGCTGGAACCGTGTTTCCTGACGCCTTTTACCCCAGAATCTGCGAAAGAGGTAAGTGAAAGATTTATAGACCAAATGATGTCACTTTTCCTTGGGTGATAGGAATAGCTAGGACTCAAAAAAATATAAAATAACACATTATATTTTCTACTATTGTTGATCAATGACTTAGGTGCATTCTCCATTTAACCAAAGCTTACCTGCTTATGCATAGAAATTCTGAAAGCTTTATTCTAAGCACCCTGACTTGCTTTCCTACTTCATGGCAGTAAGAGAAAACATTTTGAAAGAAATCAAAAGGTCTGAGGTTTTGTTCCTTCTATGTTGTCTGTTAGCATGTGACCTTGAAAAAGTCACTTCCATGCTGAGTCTCAGTTTCCACATCTATAACACAGTAATATCTAATTAATTACTATTTAATAATAGTAATAATTAATGCCTGCTTTGCAGCTTTACTGAATTGCCGTTGCCATTATGCATGTTATTTTGTCAAGTCTTATGCAAATCCAAGGTAGTGTTATTAGTGAACTGGGCTTATGAGTTGTTTCAGTCAGGGCCCCCGGAGGCATAGAAGATACACTCAAACTGAATAATCTGAGGGGAGTTTTATAAGGGGACAGTTTACAAAGGTGTGGACAGGATACAAGAAAATTGCAGGGCATAGTGCAGGGGAGGGGGCAGACACAGCCGCGGGGAGAGGGTCACTTGATGGGGCCAGACCTTGAGTCAGGGACACAGCCAGCCCCCTGTGACCCCACAGAAGGGGAGCTGGGAGAGTGAATACCCCACCCTCTCTCTGCTCCTTTTCTCTGATCTCCTGTCAGTTCTCCCCATTGGCCAAACCCAGCCCACCTCAAGCCAGAGGACAAAGTATTCCATTGAAGCAGGTCACCTCAGAGGAACAGTGCAGGAGGCAGAAGGATGGAAAGTGAGTCTGGGGGAACAATGAACATCCAGTACATTGGGTCGCCGCATAAACCATTTTTGGAGTCTTAGGGTCATCAGCCGTTATCTCTTTTTTTGTCCAATACAGTGGTACATTTAAAGTCAATGAAATGTTTAGAGCTACTCACGCCTCTAGTTACGATCCCAGATAACTCAGCTTTCGTGTTTCTCTGTTTGTACATTTTTGTTTTCCTGTTTCCCTCTTAGTCTGTTCACTATCCTTTCTCCTATTATTATATTTTGCCTGCTTGTTGTAGTTCTAATAATAGGATAACCTATTACTTCTAATTTAGCATTTCCCAGACTGTATTTAGGAGGCTTTAATGTCTCTTGACATTTTTAATAGCTCCTTGATATCTTACACAGAAAAAGAAAGAAGTAAAAATGATTTTTTTGTCAATTAAATTTGAGATACTTTTGCTTAACATATGACCAAAAAACCCCAACACGATAATAAAGGTTCTGAGAAGAGTGTAAGAGGAATGCAAACTCCAGCATTTTCTCTCTTTTTTTTTTTTTTAAAAATACATCAGTAGATAAGATATACCCTCTTATCTGTTATAAAGATTGGGACCAGTATGTGACTGAAGTGAAAAGGTCAATTAGAATTATAAAACATGTACCATTACATGGAATTTCACCCAGACTCCTCCTAGATTTTCTCAGTTTTTCTAAATCTTACCTTTCTCTCATACATACCTACTTCAACAGTTTTCTCTTCTTTGGTGATTCACTTTTATTGCATCTTTGGAAAGGACTTAAATTTCTTAGATACTTAGTTGCCAAAGAAGCCCCTTTTTGAACTCATATTTCATCAATTGACTTAATAAACAGGATTAGAAACAGACATGGCTGACCTACCATAAACTGTAACGAGCCATGGGGACTGAGATGCTTGGGCCTATGCACAGTGGCCTACTAGTTGCCAGCATCCAGCAGTCCTGGGATGTGGCTTTCTTTTGCTTCCAGTCCATATGATTTACAGAGGGAGCAAGGAGCTTCGGTTAATCCAGCAATTTGGTTAAATGAAGTTTTGTCAAAAGAGCTACTGCTATACTTAATTCTGGATTTTTGCTGTATTCTGTAGAATAGGAATGGTAAGTTTATCTCTAGGAAAACTGTTGGAGAAAATCAGATTGCTTAGTTTCAACTTCTTTGAAAATCATTTTCAGAGAAACCAGTGATTTAAAACTGGTTAGTAGGTCCTTGTTTTTATATATATATATATATATATATATATATATATATATATAAAATACTTTGAAAACCCTGGCAAGAAGGAAATGTGTGAGGGTGTTTAGAACCTTGGGTCTTAACTTGTTTTTATATATATATATATATATATATATATATATATATATATAAAATACTGTATATCTGTTAATCCCAAACTCCTAAATTATCCCCCTCCCTCCCTTTTCCTTTTGTAACCATAAGTTTGTTTTCTGTGTCTGTGGGTCTATTTCTGTTTTGTAAATAAGTTCATTTATATCAAGCACAGGGGACTATATAACCTATAATGGAAAACAATCTGAAAAAGATGTATATGTATAACTGAATGACTTTGCTGTATACCTGAAACTAACACAACATTGTAAATCAACTATACTTTGATTAAACAAAACCCGATTAGGTTATTTTTGGTTTAACAACAGTATAAAAAAAGTTGACCTGAGAGATCTGAGTCTGGAGTTTTGCTTTTGATTGCCCCTGTGACATGTGACACTCCTTGAAGAATCTGGCACTTGAAGGTTTTGAGTAGATCTCAGTTCCTGTCTTTTTCACCCCTCCTGTGGGAATAAAGAGGCATATGGGACACCCCATTTAAAAATATTATAAACTCAAATGCTTGAAAGCCTTTGGAGTATCTACTTTGGTCTTTTGTGCTGTTAGGGAGGCTGACTGTGATGGAAAAGAAGATTGAAAAAAAAAAACCCAAAACCGGGCTTCCCTGGTGGCGCAGTGGTTGAGAGTCCGCCTGCTGATGCAGGGGACACGGGTTCGTACCCCGGTCCGGGAAGATCCCACATGCCGCGGAGCGGCATGGGCCCGTGAACCATGGCCACTGAGCCATGGCCGCTGAGCCTGTGCGTCTGGAGCCTGTGCTCCGCAACGGGAGAGGCCACAACAGTGAGAGGCCTCCTAAAATTCAAAAAAAAAAAAAAAAAAAAAAACCCAAAACCTAAAAAAAAAAAAAAAAGGACAACTTATCTCCTTAGCTTTAGGGCACAGAACTTAAACACTTCCAGCTTCTCTTGCAGCCCAGCTGTTTCCAGATGCTATGAGCAGTTAAGGCTCCTTTTTCTTTTGACTGGCCCTTCTGTTCTAGAGGCTTCCTTAGAACATTGACTCAGGAAAATAAGAGGCTTGGAGGGAAGGCGAAGGGACGCAGCAACACATCAGGTGGTGGTGGAAGATCTGATTGAGAATGTCCAACTTTTTAAGGAGGAATTCTGAGGGTTGCTTTTGTTTTGTCAGGACAATTCCGTGAAGTGTCAGAGAGTACTCACTGGACTCCATTTCTTAATGCAAGCATTCATTATATCCGGGAGAACTACCCCCTTCCCTGGGATAAGGTAGGCACAGCCTCTAACCCTAAAGATACTCAGTTCCTGCCAAGTACTCTTTCTGCTCCTACATTAACCCCATTTGTGACCCGCAACCCCACCCCAGACTCTGTGAGGGCTGCTCACCATTGTGCCTGCAGTGCCAAACACAGCATGTGGGACATAGTAGATGCCTAGTTAATACCTGAATAAATGATGGTTTTGTGTTTGTATTTTGAAATTTATACCTTCAGTTTTATCTGCAAAAATGATGTTTTTAAAATTTGGGCTATGTCACTTGGTCATTTTGTTCTAATAGTAAATTAATCTGAAAGCAGTTCCAAGGCACTCGGAAACATTTCAAAAAGTCCTTTATGTTTTTTGGGAAACTACAATATACCTGTCTCTGATTTTTTTGTTAAGTCTCAATGATGGAAATGAATTCATCTGTATTAATCCTTTAATAAGATTGTTATAAAATAACCCCCACCACCACACACACACAACTCTAATTTGCTCATTTGGCAGGACACAGAGAAATTGGTAGCTTTCTTGTTTGGAATTACCTCTCACATGGTGGCAGATGTCAGCTGGCATAGCCTGGGTATTGAACAAGGATTCCTTAGGACAATGGGAGCCGTGAGTACATATCTTCAGGTTTTAATGGCTTTATGGGAGTGATACTGTCATACCCAAGATCCAAAACTGACCCTCTTAGGAAATGGAAAACTTTAGGTTATTCAGATTCACATGGAAACAAGACTTTGCCCAACGCCGTCTTTGTTAGATTTCCATCTTTCCTGTTCATTCCTCTTCTCTTACTCTTCTTGCTTCCCGGGTAAATTCATCCACGTGGGCAGAATGACTAATGTGCACTGAAAACAGCGATGGATGTGATATTCTGTTTTAGTCACAAACAGTATTTGAGAAATTGTATGTTTTATTCAAGCTGTACCACTTAACAAAGGTATAAATACCTACTACTTGGTTCTACCGTATTTAAAAGTAAGTTCACATGTTTTTGTTTTCTTTCCTTCTTACTTTTCTATATGAGGATGCCATATCACCACTAAAAATTGTGATATTACCTGGTGACTTATCTTCTGAAAGTCCCCTCTGGTCATTCATTGATATTAATACCATTCTGTACCAACTTTAAACTTGCACTTAGTAGAGATTTTGCATGCATCCTATTCGATGCAAATGTCTGCAGTAGCTTTATCTGTCTCAAGATATTAAGTATACAACTCAGCTGCCAATATCATTTTTTAACAAATAAAGCAATAAAATTAAATGTTTCTTTGAAAAGTGAGTCCATCACTAGGCATTCTCAACAATCATTGGGTTAGGCTGTCACCTCTTCACTACTCACTTCATTGTGGGCTTTAATTTGTGAGATATAACAGATGGGTCTCTTTCTTTCCTCAGATTGATTTTCTCGGCTCCTATTCTGAGGCACATTCGGCTGGTGATTTTGGTACTGTTTATTTACATTTACCAGATTTTCTTTTTCTTTTTTTTTTTTTTTTTTTGTGGCGGTACCCGGGCCTCTCACTGTTGTGGCCTCTCCAGTTGCGGAGCACAGGCTCCGGACGCGCAGGCTCACGGGCCCAGCCGCTCTGCGGCCCGTGGGATCTTCCCAGACCGGGGCACGAACCCGTGTCCCCTGCATCGGCAGGCGGACTCTCAACCACTGTGCCACCAGGGAAGCCCTACCAGATTTTCTTTTGTGCTAGTTATATTTCACTTGCAGTCACTATTGTACCTTAAATGTGTATTTTTTTAAATCTCTTGCCAGTTTGGAGTACAGTTAACACCTCATTTCACATAGAGATGTACTTCTGTAAAGTTGCATGTTTTTTTTGGTAAAAAAACCTATTACATTTTATCATTTATTTGTGTCATTATTTTAGAAAAGCATTGCTTTTTAAATCGGATTTAAATTCATTGCCTAGTGTCTCCTAATACTTTAGCTTTAAATTGGTAAACTCCATCTTTTTTTTCTATAGTAAATTACCTTTAAATATACAAAGTACTGGTGAGTGGTGTTTATTTACAAGAACCCTTATGGTCCTTCTTAAAGTAAAAATCCTTTTGGTTATATGGGTGACTCTTTCTTAATTCATATGTTTCACTAAAATTTTAAAAGATCACTTTTTCTTAAAGACGTGCTTATACCTAAAACAATGGATGGAAACCTATAACAATGTGAAGAGCTAATAATCTGGATTGTGCAAATTTGTGTTCAAAGAAGCATGCTATGTGTTGTCATTAACTCACCAGATGCAAATATTTTTCTCATATCATAGGAGGAGACGTGTTGAGCCAGTTTGAGTTTAATTTTAATTACCTCTCACGGCACTGGTAAGAGCAATGTACTTTTTTTTTTTTTTTCTTGCGGTACGTGGGCCTCTCACTGTTGTGGCTTCTCCCATTGCGGAGCACAGGCTCCGGACACACAGGCTCAGCGGCCATGGCTCATGGGCCCAGCTGCTCCGTGGCATGTGGGATCTTCCCGGACCGGGACACTAACCCGTGTCCCCTGCGTCGACAGGTGGACTCTCAATCACTGCACCATCAGGGAAGCCCAAGAGCAATGTACATTTAAATGTGTGATACCAAATGGCAGTTAGGAGCTTGACTATTTTTTCCTTAGGAAATATAACTTGCAGTGTAATTAGGAGCCTTCTGCATTCGTAAATTTTGAAAAGCAAAACTAAAGATTAGAATAGCCTAAGTAGATTCTTTTAAAAATTTGTGAATTATGCCAAACATATAAAATAATGTATTTTTTTTTTTTTTAATTTTTTTTTTTTTTAAAGATTTTACGAAATGTTCTTAATTTATTTATTTTTGCTGTGTTGGGTCTTTCGTTTCTGTGTGAGGGCTTTCTCCAGTTGTGGCAAGTGGGGGCCACTCTTCATCGCGGTGCATGGGCCTCTCACTGTCGTGGCCTCTCTTGTTGCGAAGCACAGGCTCCAGACGCGCAGGCTCAGCAGCTGTGGCTCACGGGCCCAGCCGCTCTGCAGCATGTGGGATCCTCCCAGACCAGGGCTCGAACCCGTGTCCCCTGCATTAGCAGGCAGACTCTCAACCACTGCGCCACCAGGGAAGCCCTAAAATAATGTATTTTTATAAATAAAAAAATTAGATGATGCACACTGTGTGGCTGCCACCTAGCTTAAGAAGTAGAGCATTGCTGGTATCTAGAAGCTCCAAGTCTTTCCCGCTCTATCACATCACCTTTTCTCCCAGCAGATGTAATCACTACCCTAGGTTTTCTTAATCATTTAGTTGCTTTTCTCTATAGTTTTACTACATGAAGCTATATCCATATGCAAAATATTATATGGGTTTTCACTTTAGATAAATAGAATTACACAGCATGTATTTTGCTTAAAATTAAATTTAAATTAGAATTTAATGTAATTAAACTTTGAAGTGTTTTTGCTTAAAATTATTTCTCTGACATTTAATCGTATCGATATGTTCAGCTGTAGTTCCTTGATTTTCACCACTGTATGGTCCTCCATTGAGTGGATATACCAAAATGACTTGACTTCTTTCTAATATTGATGGATGTGCAAGTAGTGTAAAGTGTTTTTGCTTTACACATAGTGTTGCTATGTACTTTTTTGCACATGTAATTTGCCACCATAGGGCAATGTCTTTCAAGCAAGTGGCACCAGAAGTGGAATTGCTGGGCTGTAGGGCTTATGCATGTTTAACTTAAGTAAATAATCCCAGACTGTCATTCAAAATGGTCTTCCCAATTTGTACTCCCATCAGCTTTGTTCTGCTTCTTGTGTGTTCTCCAGTACTTGGTATTGTCCAGCTTTAAAATTGTTCTAACCTATTTGGTGTGTAATGGTATCTCCTTAAAGTTTTAATTTGCATTTCCCAGACTACTAATGAAGTTGAATATTCTTTTGTATTTTATCGATTATATTTCATTTTAAGTGAAAACCTTTTGTTTGGTTTTTAGCCTATTTTTCTGTTGTCCTTTTTATTTCTGAGTATTCTCTGTATATTCTGGTTTCTAATCTTTGTCCATTTATCATTTATTTGTTATAAATATCTTTTTATAGTTTGTGGCATGTCTTTTTACTTACGGTGTATCTTGATAAACAGAATTTATTAATTTTAATGTAGTTGAATATATCAATCCTTTCTTTTGTAATTTGTACTTTTGATGTCTTATTTAAGAAATCCTTCCCTACCTTGAGGGAATTAGGTTATTCTCCTACGTAGCCTTCTAAATCATTTAGAGTTTCATTTCTTAACTTTATATCTTAATTTACCTGGAGTTAATTTTTTGTATATTCTGTGACAGAAATTTTACTTTTTTCCTGTGGAGATAACCGATTGTCTCCGAACCATTTATCAATAGTCTGCCCTTCCTCACTGATCCGTAATGCCCTCTATGACATAAATTTAAATTCCGTACATATGTGGGTCAGTTTCTGGGCTTTCTGTCATGTTCTGTTGGTCTAATTGACTTTCCCTGAGCAATACTGATTTTTAAAATTACAACAGCTTTAATACATTTTGACATCTATTAGGGCTGATTTCCCAACCTGTCCTTTTTCTTCAAATGTACCTTGTCTATTCTCTTGCCTTGGCTCTTGGTAGGATCAAGTTGCCATGTTCCAAGAAAAATCTTGTTGGAATTTTGTTTAGAATTCTATTGACTCTAGAGATGAATTGGAAGAGAATTAACAATTTTGCAATATTGAGTCTTCTTATCCAAAAATATGCTATGTTTTATTTAAGTTGTCTTTAATGACTCTAAAATTTTATGTTTTTCCATCGAGGTCTTACACATTTTATTAGACTTAGTACCATAAATGGTAACTTTTGGAAACAATTGTATTTTCTAATTGATTGCTGGTGTATAGAAATGTAATTTTGATTTTGTGTCTAGCAACATTTCTTAGCTATCTTATTCTAATTATCAGGAGATTCTTTTGAATTTACTCACAATTCATAATCTACAAATTGTTAACAATTTTTTGAAATTCATTTATTTTTGGCTGTGTTGGGACTTCGTGGCTTTTGCTTTTCCTTTTCAGTCTTTATACCTATAATTTCTTTCTTGCTGTATCATATTGGCTAGTATTTCCAGTACAATAGAAGTGGTGATATTGAGCATGCTTTTCTTGTTCTTTATTTTAAAGAAAATGCTTTCATTGTTTCATCAAGTTTGCTGTAGATTTTGGGGAGTGTCCTTTATCAAATTAAGGAAGTTTCCTTCTATTTCTAGTTTGTTAGTAGTTTTTATTATAAATTAATTTCATGTGTATTGAACTCTTATTCTTCATCTGTTGAGATAGTTATTTGTTAATCTGTTAATATAGTGAATTATACTAATCTATTTGCAAATATTAAATCAACTTTACCTCCTGGCACAAAGCCATATTTGTTTCATCTCTTCTTGCTGTTTAGGGTTTTTGCATCTATTTTTATGAGTTAGTTTGTACTGTAATTTTCCTTTCTTCTATCCATGTTTGGTTTTGGTATTAAAGTTATCCTGGCTTCATGAAATCAGGTGGGGAGTATGCCTTTCTTTGCTATTTTCTGGAAGTCTGTGTAAGATTATAACTTTGATTTCTTGAGTGTGTGGTAGAACTTGTCTGTAAAGCTATCTAGGCCTGATGTTTTAAAAAACTTTTTAAATGGTTTTAGGACTGTACAGTTTTTCAGTTTCTTCTTAAAGAGTTTTATATTTTTCTAGGACTTTTCCATTTTGTCTAAGTGTTTAAACATTTTGGCATAAGGTAGTTCATAATGTCTTATGTTTTTTTCTTGTTTTATTTGTACCTATGTTCCTTTGTTATCCATAATGATTTTTATCCTGCCTTCTCATATTTTTAAACAATTAATCATGTCTAATATTTTTAGTTTTATTAAAAAAATTAACTTTTGGCTTTGTTGATCCTCTTTACTATATGTTCTTTTTCTCTTTCACTATTTTTTCTCATTTATTTTCTCCCTTCTACTTTTCTTTGGTTCCTGTGAAATTTGAGTCTTGATTTTAAGGTTGAGCGTATGATCAATTTTTATCAATTTTCCATCTGTACTTGAAAAGAATGTTAATTCTCCAATTTTTGATTTAATGTTATATATATACTTATTAGCTCAAGCTTATTAAATGGACTCAAATCAGAAGATTTGTAAGCTATAAGTAAGATAGTCTTACTATTTTTATCTGGTTGGTCTAACAATTACTGAGAAATTTGTTTAAAAATCTCCCCCTATGATGGTTGAATTTTTCAGTTTCTCCTTGTAGTTAGTTTGCCATACATGTGTTTGAAGATACGTTGTTAAGTATATTCGAGTTTTAAAGCCTTATATTTTTCTAGTGAATTGAGCTTTTTATCTGGTGACTCTTTATATCTCACAATGCTTATTGCCTTCAAGTCTGCTTTACCAGATATTACTGTAATTACTTTTTGTTGTTTGTTTTTTCTTCAAATGTTTACTAAGCAGTCAGGTGACGTAACTCTATCCCTCAGTCCCAGCCTCAGCCCCTGAGCATGGAGAGCTGAGAGTTGGGAGGAGTGCTTACAGAACAAAGAGGAAGTAGAGCTGGGGGCTTGGCAAGTTGCCCATTCCCATCCCTGGTCCATCTGCCTTAGAGCTAAGGGAGGCCCAGAACCAACAGGTCACTCCCAGATCAGATGAGGCCAGCTGGCCTTTGGATGTCCCAGGAAGAGGTGGTGGTAGCAGTGACACGAGGTTTCCCTCTAACTCTCCACACAAGGTCATCTGCTCTGGATTAGACGTCCATTTCAAATTGTGCGTCACCGGGCATCTTGTCTTCGTTTGGTTATATTCACTGATGCTTGAATTACTCGAGGCTTGCATTAGAGCTGCATTTCTCCAGAGAAGGTTTGTCTTGCCGTCTGCATGCTACCTCAAGGCACCACCTGGGACCACGTTAAGTTACTTTCAACCCTTGAAGTTTTTCTGACTACACAGCTGGCATGAATGAAAGACAAAACATTTGTGGGTCAGGGTAGTTGTTACCAGTTCTCAGGGGAGATATCTTCCCCTCTCTCTATCCTTTGCCAAGATGAAGACAGGCAGGTTTCTTTGCTGTCCTTGTTGGTATATTGAGTTTATTTCTAGCTAATATTCATGCAGAAGGTATAGCCTTTAATGAGGAGTTTCCCCTGAGATGGCCCGCTTTGGGTATTTGGTGGTTCCTATACTTTATCTCCTGTCTCCTGCATACCACACAGCCATCAAACAAACAAAACAAAAAACTCCTAGGTTCCCAGGTTTAGCAGATGTCTCCAGGGCAAAAGCTGGCTTCCCACATGCTTACCTCCCAAAGTTTCCAGTTTCAATTTGTTTTTGGCTTTTGGAAAAATTTCACTTTCTTGTTAGCTTGGTGATTCATCTAAACAACTATTTTTGTTATTTTGTCTAGCGTTTTAAGCTATGTTTATGGGGAGGACCATTCTGGTGTGCTTGTGAAGTAAAAAATGGAAATCTCAATAGATTCCTTCTTATAAATATACTAAAATCAGGTTTTATTGGCTGTGATTTCTGTCTGGTATATTCTAAGGTTTTTTTTAAATAAAGGTAAAAAACAGTATAAATCTAATTTTTAAAATGCTGCTCTTCTTCCAACTGAAATAACTAATATCTGTGAACCAAAAGATTGACTTAGAATTCTTTTTTACTACCTTCCACTATGTACTCTGAAAGTAGGATGTTGGGGTAAGGAGCCATTTCTGGTGTTTTTAAAACAATGATTCTTGGGAGTAATTCAACTCAAAAGAATAAAAATACTTTATGTTGCTCCTTGAACTCTGAATTCACAAAACTAAACATTCTTTTTATATTTTATAGTTACTTATCTTTGTATAAATATTTGATTAGGGTAGCAGTTTGCTCTGCAGCATTGGGCAAATTATTGAACTTTTCTGTGCCTTAGTTTCCTGTATGTGAAGTAGGACTATGATAGCACTAACCACTCGGGGTTGTTGGTAGGATTAAATAAATAATGAATGTAAAGCCCTTTGCATGGTGTCTGGCACATCATAATCCTGGAATAACTGGTAGCTGCTACTGCTGCTGTTATTATCTTCAGAATCAAAACAACTCTGATTCTAATGCTTTTCTCAGGTATGTCCCTGTTGAAGATCTCTTGGAAATTTATAAGAAACTCTATGGCCAAGCAGTCATCACCAAAAATGCCATTGTTGACTGTTCATACCTTCAGTTCTTGGAAATGTAAGTGTAACTAGAGGAGTATTTGCAGTCGATTTTATTGTGACTTCCTTAACTTTCCAATGTTCTAGTTTTCTGAGAGTGGATATTGGATTTATGGATTTTGCTTGTTCAAAGGCAGTTGCTTGATAGTGGATACATGTTGCTGGAATCTTATCTTCATTAATTTGCCTCATTTCTTTGTGGAAACCACAGCTCACAGTCAAAATTATTGCTTATGTTGCAGGTATGGTGAGATGTTAGCTGTTTCCAAGGTAAAGGCATTTATTCTTCAAAATCTTAAAGTGTTATAAAGATACCATGAGAAGCACTTGATTCATTTATTTATTGACTTATTTTTCTTTCTCTTTGCCATAGCTTTATCCCACTTATTCTAGAAAGTCCCCGTTTTTGGTGGAACAATTTCAAGAATACTTCCTAGGAGGACTGGATGATATGGCATTTTGGTCCACTAATATTTACCGTCTAACAAGTTTCATGTTAAAGAATGGGACCAGGTGAATTCTTACTCTATTTCTCCTTCCAATCACTCCCTGCTTTGTTACCCTGTCCCCAACATAACTCTCAGGTTTTTCAATTGATCAAATGAAGAACAAGAAAGTCTCATGAAGTGCTATCCTCTCCTAATCGAGAAGGAAAAGAATGGGACTTCCCTGGTGGTCCAGTGGTTAAGACTCTGTGCTTCCACTGCAGGGAGCATGGGTTCGATCCCTGGTTGGGAAAGTTCTGCATGCCACGTGGCGTAGCCAAAAAAAAAAAAAAAAAAGGAAGGAAAAGAATGGAAACTGTTTCTTCAAAACTCCAAGTAGCTCCCATCTGTTTAGGTTTGCTGATGTCTCTCCTGTCTTAGGGATGAAGTGGTAGATATTGCAAGGTTTGTGGTCTGTGAGAAATGGCTCAGGTGGGAAGGAATCTGCTTCCATAGCTGCACTGCATCTGTTTCTTTTGGGAGACCCCATGCTGTGGCCTGGGGTGTCCGCCTCCCCAAGCTCCAGCAGTGGATGTGGCCATCCTCCTCTCCACCCGATCGAGCTCTCAGGGCTCTAGGGTTTAAAAGGTTACTTCACCTAACCCCCGCACTCCAAAATGAAATTGGAAATGAATGCATTCATAAAGCTCAGCCTTCTGTTGGAATTTGACATCTAGCCTGGATGGGACAGTTGCTCAACCTCCAGCTCCTTTTCTGTTCCTCCCCAGCACACCTAGGAGGAGTGTCCATCAGAGACTCAGATGGCGTGTAGAACAGGGTAGACTGGTCTTTTCCCCAGTTCCAGCTGTAGTAGACATTTCGGCTCTCACAGAATCTGTTCATGGCCCGAGGGAGCCAAGGTTCTCTCAGAACCCATGTCCGACCATACCACTGAGGATGCAGCCCCTCCCTCCCATGCTGTTGAACTGAGCAGGGTAGGGATGGGTCTGGATAGGGACCCCTGGAGGCAGCACCTGCTGCAGGGAAAGGGCAGGGTGGGAAGCTGAAGCAGCAGCGGGCAGGGAGAAAGAGGGTTCTGTGGTAGGAGCTGCACTGGGGTGGCTATTCTGGGTGAGGATCATAGGAGGGTTGGGCTTTATAAGTTCAGGGGCCCGTATAAGCACAGCTCCAGAATAGTGTACACTGCATGATGATCCTTTGCCCTTAAAACATTTGCTAGTATTCAAAGAATGTTAACCATAATTATATATTATGTTTTATATTATATATACAACATATATATATATATGTATATGTATATACAACACAATTATATATATTGTGTTGATTTGAAACAAAATTCCCTTTGGTAAATTCGACCTTAGCCTTGCTTTTAAGACTCGGCAAGTAACAGCGTGGCAGATGGAAACCATCCAATATGAATAGCACTTTTAATAGTGAAAATTAACCTTCATTAAAATCCCCAAGCTCTTTTACGGCTGTGGGTGTTTCAGTCCATGTGAGTTGTAGAGAGGATGAACTTTGGAATTTGAGAGACGTGTCACTCTCTATTGAGCTATCCCAAGCAAATTGTTAAATCTCCCCAAGTCTTAGTTTCCTCGTGCATGAAGTGTAGGCAGTAATAATTCTATCTTTCTCATAGGGCTATTGTGAGGAGTAAATGAGATCACTCATGTACAGTGTTTAGCCTACAGTAAGCACTTGATAAATGTGGCCTACTAGTAGTAGTGTTAGAAAAAAGTTAAGTTTATATTGGAGGGATTCATAACACGTGGCCATGTTAGAGTGAATGACCTACATTTATTTGTTTTATAAAGTCCAAGTGTATTGATCCTTAAATTGGAAAAACAATTTTGGTGTTTGTCTTTGGCTCAGTTGTCCAACATAGCTAAGGAAAGTTCTGTAGCTGGACCTTATTCTTTAATTAGGAGGAGATAACTGAGAAGAACAGATTTCTTGTCTCTTGATCTGTCTTAATTTATCTAGGCAGAAAATTCCATGAATTGATTGTATCTTTATAGACATTTGCAAAGAAAGATTCATCAGAATTTATGCAACTTTATGGGAAATTTGGAGAATGCTCCAAAGAAAGACAACGCAAACTCATGACAGAAAGAAAAGCATATGTATTTTCACATTATAACCACTTCTTAACTTACGTGATCTTCCAAAGCAAATTTGTGTTACTTGAAACTCATAGTATATTTTCCTAAAGAAACAGTGAAATAATGGTAGTTACATTCCCAGCCAGAGCTCTACTTAACTCAAAAAGTATTTGTAATTGTAGTGCTAATCTTGTAAGGCTGCCGTCTAAATCCTGGTGGTGCAGAAAAGAGAATTTGAGGAAAACCTTTTCCTCAGCTTAAAGCTGGCCCTAAGAAAGATTTTGATGGGAAAAGTTTGTCTTCAGCTTCTTTCACCTCTTTTCTGAACTCCTTTTCCAGCAACCAGTCCTTTTGCCCCAGGCTCACACTTCCTTCATAACTGCCCTGAAACTCCCTCAGTGACCTCCAAAGCTTCCTCTCCGTCAGAAGAGTCTTCATTCTGGAAGAGACTCTTACAGTGTAATACCCACGCCCTTAGTGCTTTTGTTCAGTGTTAGGGAGAAAGTTCACCTCTTACATTCTATCAGCGACCTTTTCACTTGTAGAAAGGGATACTTAGTTACCTATTTAATTATTAGTTTATAAGTTTTGTTTTTAAAGGAATGAGAATGAGAAATTAAAACATTGAGCATAGATGGGCAAAAGGTGGCACAGTTGGGAATCAGTTTCTTTCAGTCTCTAACTCTGAGATGGTTCATGTCAGCAGGGAGAACTCAGCAGGTGGAATCGGGAGGGAAGGGGAAGGCTGTGAGTCTAGGGTGACCAGCCGTGTGGCGCTGCCTGTGTTACCGTAATAGCACCTGCTTATCCACCCTCATTAAGTAGGACTCAGGCCCTTTACCAGTCCTGCCTGGCTAAGTCATAAAACCTCTGCATGAAGACTTTTGGAGGTGGTTTGAAATGTTACACTGATTCTCAGAAAAATTCATGCTTGAAAAGAAGGTAGAAAACTGCTTAACTCATTTGACTATTTCCCCAGTAACTGCAACCTACCTGAGAACCCTCTGTTTATCGCATGTGGCAGCCAGCAAAACAATACCCACGGGTAAGTGGCTCATAGAAAAAGAACATCTCACTCACTCAGAGGGGTGCTCAGTAGACTATGAAAGCGTGGGCTTTGTAGACAGAGGTTCAAATTCCAGGGCTGCCATTTACAGCTGTGTGATTTTTAAACAAGTTGCCTAATTATTTTTTGAGCTTCAGCTTTCTCCTTTGGCAAACTGGAATAAATACGTATCCAGAATCATGGTATGGATTATGTGCGAGAATGGATGTAAAGCAATTAGCACATTAGTAAGTTGCTCATTAACTGGTAAATGATAGTTAATAGTATTATTATTATTACCATCATTATTGTTATTATTCATAAAGTTTGGCCAAATTCCACCCTGAAAAAGTAATTATCAACAAGACAGGGTGGGGAGAAGTCCTCTCAGTTAGTTTCTGAGGAAGAGGTCCAGAGGATCTGCTTTGTATTCTAAGGGGTTCCCTGCTGGACTCAGGTACCAACCACCAACCATTCATTCATGCATTTAATAACTATATTAATCCTAATAATATTATTACTAATAATACAATAAAATAGTACAAATTATAAAATAATATTTCCTCATCATTATGTGCCAGGAACTAGTTCAGGCATTTAGAGACCCCACTGTGAACAAGACAGAAACAGTTTCTGCTCTCAGAGGATGGCGGGTGGGTGGGCGCTCTAAATACCCTTGAGTATTAGGAAGGACAAGCGTTGGGTGCTCAGGATGCACCACAGAGTGTCCTAACTCAGTCACAGGAGACTTCCTGTGAAGAACTGATGCTTCAACCAAGATATTTTAGGGTGAGCAAGTGTCCGATACTCAAAAAGAGGGCATTGCAATAAAAGATGCTAAGGTGAGAGTTCGGAGCTTCCAAAGAATTGAAAATGTGCAAAAAGTGTTCAGGTAAGCCCTCACTTTTTAATTTATGTGAATTAGGTAAGTTTTGTTTTGTTTTAATTAAATTGAACGACTTTAGGTTGGGTTTGCAAGTTCTAGATTGTCAGGATCCCTACACTGGCTGGTATCTTACGCGGGCCCCCTTTGTTCATTATTTGTTGCCCAGCTTCCACTGTAAGCATTTCTGAAACCTGTCTGGCTTCTTTAGGCATCTGATTGGTAGACTGGTTAAAAAATATGAATTTGAAAATGCATTTTTATTGTATAATTAATTCTTGCGTGTCTTTAAGGATAAATCAGTCCACCTGCATACTGGTTTCCCGAACAGCTATGACCTTTTCTTGGCCATTTGTATGAAATGTTGACTTTTGATTTTTTTTTTTAAATCTGGAAGGAATTCAAACTTATACGCTTATAGAACTTATTTTTGTAAGGACAGGCTTTTTCAACCTTGGAAATGTGTTTATTAAAAGATGTTGTGGAATCTCCTATAAAAGCTTTTCTAAAATTTTGTTTTTTGTGTTGCTGTTCCTTCAACTTGCAGATGTTAAAATTTTATGGCCTTTTAACCTGTGATTAACTTGACTGTCGTTTTCAACTCAGTTATTCAGGGGGAGTTGCTATTTCCCCAGTCTTAACCAGTTTATTCCTCTCTCTTTCCAGCAGCTCAAAAGTACAGAAAAATGATTTTCATAGAAACGTGACTGTAGCCCTAACTAAAGATATTGGAAAAAATATAAACTATACCAAACGAGGAGTGCTTTTTAGTGTGGATTCCTGGACCATGGTAAGAATTTTTGGCTTTTTTTTTTTTTTTTTTTTTTTGCGGTATGTGGGCCTCTCACTGTTGTGGCCTCTCCTGCTGCGGGGCCCAGGCTCTGCACGTGCAGGCTCAACGGCCATGGCTCACGGTCCCAGCCGCTCCGCGGCATGTGGCATCTTCCCGGACCGGGGCACGAACCCGTGTCCCCTATATCGGCAGGCAGACTCTCAACCACTGCGCCACCAGGGAAGCCCAGAATTTTTGGCTTTTAATGGAGACAGGCACCTGCTGCTTCCTGTGATACCGCGTTTTGTAGAGTCGCTGGTTGTTTAATCGTTCATTGAAAGTCACCTGGGCACGAGCCAGGCTCGCAAGTATCCTTGGCCTCCAAGTCTGGCTTGTTCCAGAAACATCCTACGACGAGAGTCTGGACCTCAGTGGCCTTTGGCAAGCCAGGTGGAGCCCAAGGTGGCCGTGGGGCCAGTCCTGCTCTGTCCTTAGGCAAAGTGTGTCAGCAATATTGTAGGCTCACTGTGCAAGGCCCGACACCAAGGGGACACCCCTGCATATGAAGTTCCTCCATGAGATCGTCTTAAGTGTCATTCTACCAGGGAGATAGAAGATGAAAGGGAAATAGCCTCTGACATTTAGAAAATTTCAGTCTAATAGGGGTGATAAATACAAAAATAACCATTTGTGAGTAGGATGCAACAAATCCTATGGTTGGGGGTGGGGGTGGGTACACAGACTCTCATGAAGATAAAAAATTATATCCCTGCTATCAGAGAAGGCTTCATGGAGGAGGTGGCAGTTGACTTAGGCCTTGAATACTAGACGGTTTTTCATCAGTGAGCATGTATTTCTGGTAGTGGGTTGGGAAAGTTTCACGATGTTTGGAAATCTGAGTAGCCTTGTTTGCCTGGAACACAAGATAAGGGATACAAGGTACTTGCAAGAGTTGGGGAGGGAGAAGGGTTTAGACAACATTGTGAGCTGGTCGAGGGCCCAGGCGCAGGGCCTGCTTCTCAGGTCTGCAGCGTGCATGGTCACACAGAAGGCCGCCTCACTTAGTTTAATGCTCTGCTGTCATTGCTTTAAAATTCTTAATAACTTGGGAACAAAGAACTTTGCATTTTCATTTTGCAATGAGTTCTACAAATTATGTACCCACACCTAGACCTGGGAAGCTCTGTCAAAACAACTCTCATTTGGTCTTGCAATTATGTGGATCAATCTCCTTTGCAAAGGGAAAACTGTGTAAGAAAAGGACTTTATATTCCCAAGGTCTGGGTGGTACCTGGCATGGTGCTTCCTGGATGAATGAGGACGCCAGAGCTGCGCAGCAGATGAGCAATCTGTGGATGGTTAGTTTCTGCTCTCAGAGGTGTTAGACCGGAGAAACGGAAGGCACGGTCCCTTCCTGCAGGGCCGTTATAACCTGCACTTCTCTGGAGCCTGGGCTGTCCAGGGCTGTCCCATGGCTCTGAGCTGATTCTGCTCTGGGGCAGGCCCGGGAATTCTTGTTTGGTCTTATGTTACCCCTGGGTGGATTTCGAGTTGTGTTCCCTGAACTTGCATGGATCTAGTGCCTGGCCAGGTTGTTCAGGGCCACTGAGGTCTGTATTTGTGTCTCTGCAGTAACCACACTAAGAACAATTCAGCATCCCAAGCTGAGGGGCTTGCTGTCCCCTCATTTCTCTTGCATACAGCTTCCAGCACTCCACACGTGACCCCTCGTGCCTGCCCGGTTTCTTGGGACTCAGAGCAAATCCAGCAGCCTCTCAATTTGAGTGTTGTTGGGAGGGTTTCTAGCATTCCTGGTGGTATTTCAGTTCATTTGTTTGGGGGGGAAAAAAAAAGAATGATATATATATATATACATACATATATACACATACAAATATAATTACAGTTCTAGATTTGAATGGACTTATCTTTAAAAAAAACTTTAGTTCGTAACAATTATTTTGTTCAGTTACATTCTGCAAATTAATAGACCATCCTGACTTGGTTTAGGTTAATCCCAGCTGACTCTTTCCGTGATGGCCTTGACCTCTAGGGCTATAACTCCCATCTGTGAGCACACACTGGGAGTGTGATTTCACTCTCCTAATTGCCAGTCTTAAGTCGTCTTACTTGTTGATAGAAATCGATGTTATTTTTCAGCACTTGTAAAAACTTGTTTCCTAAAGTGTAATGCTTTTGGCAGGAAACGGTAGCTTTGTTGATTATGCTGTGTCTTTTTCTGTCTGTAATCATTTTATTTCAGGATTCCTTATCTTTCATGTACCAGTCTTTGGAGAGGAGCATACAGGAAATGTTTACTGGCAGCTCTCAGCCACTGAAGCATGTTTCTAGCCCCTCAGCATCTTACTACTTGTCATTTTCCTACACAAGGCTTGGTTGGTACGTATGAGTTTATCTAATTCCTGAACATTTTCATCAATGTTAATTTCAAGCAGTCATTCACAAATGTTTAAAATGGTGACTGTTAGCACTTTATTTTCCAATCAATTCATCATTAACAAAAACAGTAATTTTGTGGTTAAGTTCTGGTAAAGATAATATTATCTCCTTAAAATTGGTCAAAAATATGTTTAAATACAAACAACTTTTACTTTATTAAATAACAACAACAATAAACTATTACTTTATAGAATATTTGTAAAGCTTCAGTGTTTTCAGAGATAGATTATTACAGATATCTTGGCACCTAATGACATTAGAAAGATAAAAGCAGGTAGCTATTATGGTGACTGGACTATTACAACTTCATAAGGCAAAAGCCTAGCACACCACAATAATTTTATAAAGAGAATGTTAAGGATTCCTCTGATTTTAAAGGTCAACTGTTACCAAACTGAAATCGGGTCCCCTCGCCCGAAGCACAGCAAAGCCAATCTACTGATACCGAGCTGCGGTGAAGGAAAGTACAGCATTTACTGCAGGGCCCCAAGCAAGGGAGTTGGAGACAAGCCTCAGGTCCACTCCAATTTGGTCTTCGAGTTAGGGGTGTTTTTAAAGGGGGAGACCAATGAAGCTGGGATCAGTCATCGTCTTGTGACATTTCTTAATCATACTTGCAGGGGTCAGGATGTTTTGGTTTATGATTCTCTGGCCAGGTGGCCCATGGCTCGGGGATCTGGTAGCTCTCTTGGCCTGGAGAAACAACCTGAGTTTGTACCTTAATTATATCTACAACAGCCATTTTAGTACATTAACGATGTTATCGACAACAGCTGTTTTCGTCATCTGACTCTGGTTGATTAGTGTTCAAGTAGCACAGGATTGAGGTCGGAGGGGACAAGAAAAGGGAATAAAGTTTTGGATAGAAAGATTAATCATAAACTCAGGGAACTTGGTTTTAGGGGGAGTCAGTTTCACAACCAAACTGAGCCCAAGGATATAAAAGTGACTATTTTTTGGAGGTTTTTGTGAAACCTCTTTTTTTAAACCACACTTTTTAAATCCAAATAACATTGCATTTCCCTTGGAACAATATACTGACAGCCCTTCCTCTTCAGGCCGCTAATGCATTCAGCTCCAGCAAGAGGAATCTGGGGTGAATGCTGTCTTTACTGGCCATTCATTTGTGAATAATGAATAGCTCTTCTTGGCTGCCTTCCTGAAAATCCAAATGAGGGCCTCCTGCTGGGCTCTCTGCCACAAGGGGTGGGGGAGGGGGGGCAGCACAGAGGTCCTTCCTGGGGGCCATTACTGGCCAGAGTCCAGCCTCGGGAGCGCAGAGACCAGCAGTGTCTCCACGGTGTGCATCTGACCCAGTTTACCAGGCGTCACACCCGTTAGAAACTGCTCTTCTCTTTTTCCTCTGTTCTGCTATTTATTCTTATGTGGTCATCAGAACCAGAATAAATAAATGACTTTTGGTCATTCCAGCCCCGCCAGAGACATTTGAACCATTGACTCAGTATGTCCAGCTCTGTAACTGGTAGGTCATGGGCTCTCACTTAGAAACATCCACTAAACCTGTTAGGCATTGAATTTTTTCCAATATAAGCCACCCCATGTAGCTATGGTAGAAATAAAATGGTCTACTTACCACAAACGTGTCTTTGATCAGGTAACAAACTGAAATGAGTTGAGCCGATTGTAAAGTAACCTGTGCCATTGGCTGATGGCGAATTTCCTCTCTGTTCTCAGGTGGAGCCTGGGATTGTGCATGTAGGCTGCTCTGGGTTTTGCATGTAGGAAAAGGTGCTTTTGTGAGGATGCTTTTTATGTGTTCAGGTTATGTGGTCCAGAAATGCCCAGAGGCCTTGATTTGTCCAGTTTTGTTGTTATTTTTTCTGCCGGAGAACAAGGCTGAATCACACACACAATATAACCTCAGAGGTGAATATTCACAACAGTCGTACAGGATGGAAAAATCCATGAGAGGAAGTAAAATTCTAGAATCCAGAAAGGAGCGGAGCAGAAGACGGCTTTACTCACAGCTCTCAGTAGACGCTGCAGTGGGCTCCCTCTCCCCTACAGGGCGATGGCCTCGGCTGACCTCAACCAGGACGGGCACGGTGACCTGGTGATGGGCGCCCCGGGCTACAGCTGCCCCGGCCACGTCCACGTGGGGCGCGTGTACCTCATCTATGGCAGCGACCTGGGCTTGCCCCTTGTCGACCTGGACCTAGACAAGGAGGCCCATGGGATCCTGGAGGGTTTCCAGGTGAGGCCCCCATCTCATATTTTCCCTTTTAGCGTCAATAAGCCACTGCCCGCATTTCCCGGCAAACTCTTCCAACAGCAAGAATAATGATAGTAACAAACAGCTGGTGGCCAGCATTTGTGTAGTACTTTTCGTGTTTAAAAGCATGTTCATGTCATCTCATTCTATCATTAACTTTGAGTGTTTAGTCCAATACCTTCCAGAAACACCCATACTATTTAGTGGCTTTGAGTAGCCAATCAGAATGTGATATCTTGATAATATAAAACCTCGTTTGGTGTGTTTCTTTTAATAGTTTATCTTGTAAGAATTTTAGATTCACAGAAAAGTTGTAAAGACAGTACAGAGAGTTCCCACGTACCCTTGACCCAGTTTCCCCTGTGTTAACATCTTACGTAATTATGGCATACTTGTCAAAGTTAAGAGACCAACACTGGTAAATTGCTGTTTTTTAAAAAAAAATTATTTATTTTTGGCTGCATTGGGTCTTCGTTGCTGCTCATGGGCTTTCTCTAGTTGCGGCGAGCAGGGGCTACTCTTTGTTGCGGTGCGCAGGCTTCTCACTGCAGTGGCTTCTCTTGTTGCGGAGCACGGGCTCTAGGCACACGGGCTTCAGTAGTTGTGGTATGCAGGCTCAGTAGTTGTGGCGCACGGGCTTAGTTGCTCCGCGGCACGTGGGATCTTCCCAGACCAGGGCTCGCACCCATGTCCTCTGCACTGGTAGGCGGATTCTTAACCACTGCGCCACCAGGGAAGCCCAACACTGGTAAACTGCTATTAACTAAACTCCAGACTGTTCAGGTTTCATTCCATTGAGTCGTTATGCACTACCAGAGGAGTCCCGCAGTGACTGTACAGATGTTCCGCACGGAGGCAGCATGAATTCCTCGTGGGAGCCCTAGAGACTGGGAGGGTTTTCCTCCCTGGTGTCTTTGGTATTAGTCCTTACATGAGCAATAAACAAAGAGGGGCCGACAGAGCCCTGCTACCAGCCACAGATGAATATGGGGGCTTTGGTGACACTGCAAGCTCCAAATATCAAGCACCAGGGGAATTTGGGGTCAGATGGTTTCTTGCCCCAGACATACCGTTAAAACGTTTGCTGTGGAGTTAATGCTGTGAAAAAATAAGATGGTGCACCTGAACATACTTTAAATAATGAGAAGTCCAATGGTTTATAATCTAGGTTTTTAAAAAAATAAATTTATTCTTGGCTGTGTTGGGTCTTTGTTGCGGCGAGCGGGCTTTCTCTAGTTGCGATGAGCGGAGACTACTCTTCGTTGCAGTGCACGGGCTTCTCACTGCAGTGGCTTCTCTCGTTGCGGAGCACGGGCTGTAGGTGCACGGGCTTCAGTAGTTGTGGCACACGGGCTCAGTAGTTGTGGTGCACGGGCTTAGTTGCTCTGCGGCATGTGGGATCTTCCCGGACCAGGGCTCAAACCTGTGTCCCCTGTATTGGCAAGCGGATTCCTAACCACTGCGCCACCAGGGAAGTCCATATAATCTAGTTTAAGCTCCGATGGAAGGAGCCTTTGAGTCCGAAAGGTGTTAAGTTGATGACCAGTGTAGGAGGTCACACAGTATCAGAGGGACAGCATTTTCTGGAACCTTCTGACACCACATGAGAAAGTTCCGAAATATATCAACTCATTCTTGTTACTTCTTTCTTCACCAAGCCATTCCCCTGTCAGACTGTGGTGTAAAGTGCAATCCTGTGGTCTCCTGTAGACAAGGAATAAGAAAGGCCACTGCTTCCTGTGTATGAGAAATTCTCTCAAAGACACTTGGGGTGAGGAAGGAGGTAGCCCCATGTTCTCTTGTCCCAGTGACCTGTGATAATTTGGAACATGGCCAGATTAAGGCATGTGCTAGGGATGGGAATCCTGTACTCGTCCCTGGTCTGCAGTTAACCTTTCTGGTCCTTGTCTATAAAGTGGAAGATTAGGATAGATAAGCATTTGCCTACTTTTAGAATGCTGTGCTTTTCTTGGAATGATGGTTACCCTGCAGGAGGGCTTGATGGTAAAGCTGGTGGTGATGAAACGAACCCATCTTCAGTTGGCAGGGACCCCTACTCATCGGTCCCCATACTGCCCCAATGTGCTTGTGTCCCGGGGCAGTCCTCTCTCGTTTATCAAGTTCCTGCCTTGTAGAAAGGGGCTGTGTTCTCAAATGCCATTGCACCACAGGTATAGGGAGATTAGCCAACAAATAACAGATGTGGGTTCTGGGGCATGTGTGTTATGTGGCAAGCATCACTTGTGCAAGACTCTTCACTGTTAGATAGGTTGTGAAAGAATAGGAGAACCTCATGAGTTATTTTTAGGTCTAGGCTCATTCTAGACAGTAGATGAAAGATCTAGAAAATCCACCTTGGAAGAAAATTGTCCCTGAATGGAGTGAATTTTCCATCTGTAAACCACAAAAGTAGGAGTAATAAAAGTATGTACGTTAATCCATGTGAAATGCTTAGTGTCTACAGCACTGTCATCGATAGAACTTTCCGTGATGATGGAGATCCTTTAAAGCTGTGCTGTTCAGTGTGGGAGGTACTAAGTGCTTTGGCTTTTGAGCATTTGAATGTGGCCAGTGCAACTGAAAAACTGTTTTGGTTTCATGTTAGGTAATTTAAATTTAAAAGTAATAGCCACATTTGGCTAGTGGCTACCGCACTGGACAGCATGGCTCTAGAACATCCTGAGTATTGAACAGATGTTAGCTACTGTTATGTGATTATTATCTTGGATACTTTCCAAGAGGAGTCTGGTCCTTAACGTGGGGCATGATACACACCAGACCATTTTCTGAAAACCTAGAACTTTTAAGAACCGACATTCTTCTCTCCGGCACCTCATCTTCCCCTCGGGGCAGACAGATGAGCCAAAAACATCCTTAGGGCAGAGCTACCCATCTGGCGGGTCGTGGGTGTGTTACAGGCGGCTACAGTTTTGTTCCTCAGTCCTGGGGTGCTGGGTGGGGTCCCCCAGGGAGTCCGGTGTGCTCTTCTGGAGGTTGTGGCTCAGCCCAGGGGAAGTAACTGGTGCCTCTTCAGCCTTCAGGTCGGTTCGGCTCTGCTGTGGCCGTGCTGGACTTTAACAAGGACGGCGTGCCAGACCTGGCCGTGGGAGCCCCCTCAGTGGGCTCAGAGAAGCTCACGTACACAGTAAGGAGGCTGCGGGGGGTGATGGTGGCAGATGGGGCGGGAGGGGAGGAGACACTTGGGCGGAGGCTCCGGAGGAAAGCAGGCAGCAGGGGTGCCGGGCAGAGCTTTTGGGGGGAGATGATCCCAGCCCCCCACGCAGGTCCTTGATGGGACTCTGGTTACCTGGCAGCTCCTGTTCCTGCCTCCCTGGCCTTAGTTGGGCTTCACGGGTGGCGCTCCACCGGGTACTGTACTCTCCCTCCCCCCTCCCCCGGGATGCTGAATGACAGGGAAGGTAGAAATTCCAGCTAATCCATAGCTTCCTGTCATCACAGCAGGGAGGTGACTTCCTGGATCTTTCCTCTCATGCAAGGAACCCAGCGGGTTCCCTCTTTTCTTACCGAGAGCAGAGATCCTGGGTCCTGGCCCACAAGTCCTCCACACCCGTAGCCGGGCACCGCGAGTGACAGTGGAGTCAAAGGCCCTTCGTTTCCCTCTCCCACCTCACCCTGTTTCTAGTCCCGTGAACAATTTGTCATCCAGACCCATCAGGTGCCGTCACGTTAGGACTGGTGCTCACCCAGCTCCCTCCACCTGGAAAGCCCTTTCTCCCCTTTTTTCTGTAGGGGTGAAATGTCACTTCTTGCAGGAAGTGTCATCTAATCCCTGGCTCAGGAGACACTTCGTTGTCCTGTGCTCGCTGCACCTTTGTAGCTCCTCACGCTGTGGTGTCACAGTTGCCAATTGGCCAGCTTTTGGGGCGGAGAGAGGTTGGTCTTATCCATCACTGTGTACTCAGTCCTTGGTTCACTATGGAAAATGAATGCATGTAGAAGGCGTAGGGATGGAGACACAGGCAAGTTATACGACGAGAACTGGGGACTAGTTTGTAACACAGTAACAGCACAGTCTGCAGCCCAAGGCAAGTAAGCAGTACTGACAGCATGTTAGTGTCCAGAGAAATAATGGGCTGGGCCCGGGGAGGGCTTCATTGAAAAGCCAGAAACTGAGCTCGGGCTTGAAGGGGTGGGGAGTTGAGTAGGTCATTCTGCAAATACACTGAACAATTATGGACGGCAGATCCGGAGCAAGACGCTGGGGAGGCAAAGATAAAAATGACAGTTTCTGCTTTGGGGGCTCTAATAGTCTGATGGAAGTGGCCAATACACAGGACTGGACAGTGACTTCTGGCAGTAAGTAAGCTCCTGACCCTACAGGGCTCTGATGGTGATTTATTTCATCATCAGTCACCTTTGTCTTGCCATTCTTTAAGGTTCTCGGGTCACCACCAAGTCTTAAGGATCGCCCTGTGGTTTGTCCTTGTCTAGGGTGCGGTGTACATCTACTTCGGTTCCAAACAAGGAAGACTGTCTTCTTCCCCCAACATCACCATCTCTTGCCCGGTATGTTGAGCACCTCTGACAGGTACAGAAAACTAGAACTCGCCATATCCTACTTGCCTCAAGGTTCTGAGTAAGACGTGTTTTCCTGTTTCCTCTTTAGGACACCTACTGTAACTTGGGCTGGACACTCTTGGCTGCAGATGTGAATGGAGACAGTGAACCTGACCTGGTGATTGGCTCCCCTTTTGCTCCAGGTGGAGGGAAACAGAAGGGAATTGTGGCTGCGTTTTATTCTGGCTCCAGCCACAGCGACAAAGGTAGTGCTTGCTGGGGCTGGGGGTGGAATGGGCGGAGACCTCTGCTGCTCTAGTCCGTGGTGCCTTCTCTTGCATATGGGTTTTTGTCCTATTTTCCTCATTGCATAGCATTTCACCTAAATTTTCTAACACTCTTATTCTTGTAGATGTTCTGGCAAATGATATGGATAGACTCACTGAATAAACATAGAGGGATCCAGCGTGTAGGTCCAGATCCAAAGGAGGGGGCGATAGTTATTCTTTTAGTGTCTCAGGGGAATGGAAGAGTAGAAACACTCAAGCATCCCAGTGATGCTCTAACTGTCCAACAGGCCCTTTTTGCCGTGCGGCTTGTGGGATCTTAGTTCCCCGACCAGGGATTGAACTCGGGCCCTTGGCAGTGAGAGCACGGAGTCCTAACCACTGGACTGCCAGGAAACCCCTAACAGGCCGTCTTTTTTTTATGTATGTATGCATGTATTTATTTATTTTGCGGTACGCGGGCCTCTCACTGTTGTGGCCTCTCCCGTTGCGGTGCACAGCCTCCGGACGCGCAGGCCCAGCGGCCATGGCTCACGGGCCCAGCCGCTCCGCGGCACGTGGGATCCTCCCGGGCCGGGGCACGAACCCGTGTCCCCTGCATCGGCAGGCGGACTCTCAACCACCGCGCCACCAGGGAAGCCCCAGGCCCTCTTTTTAAATAGCATCCTCCACTACACAGAACTGAGTTCTAGAAATGCATTGCTTATATGACGCGTGAGTTCCATTTCTGACACTGGGGCCCTGGGGACAGCATGGGGGCACATAAGAGTTGTGGCAAAAACTCAGCCCAGTGAACCCGTTTCTCACTGTCCTACAAAAGGGGCCCACTCCTTGCATTCTGGTAGTCTCTTCCCGCATAAAGTAAAAGGCACTGGTTGTCTTGCGTAGAAGAGCTGAAGGTGGAGGCGGCCGACTGGATGGTGAGAGGAGAGGAGGACTTCGCCTGGTTAGGATACTCCCTTCATGGCGTCAGTGTCAACAACAGGACTTTGCTGTTGGCTGGGAGCCCGACCTGGAAGAACGCCAGTAGGTGAGCACTGATGTTGGGGCCCAGGGACCAGTGAGCACGAGGGGCAGGTGCCTGTAGCCGTGGGAGCCCACTGAGTGTGGGGTTCAGAGGAAGCAGCTGAGAAATTCTTAGCCTTCAAGGAAACGCTAAGGCTCTGGGGCAAGTTTGCAAATGTTCCTTTTTAGACGTTTAAAAGAGAGATGGGTGTGTTAGTTTGCCAGGGCGGCCATACAAAGTACCATAGCCTGTGTGGTTTAAGCAGCACGAATTGATGGTCTCATAGTTTTGGAAGTTAGAGGTCTGAGATCAAGGTGTCAGCAGGGTTGGTTTCTTCTAGGGCGCCTCTCCTTCGCTCACAGACGACCACCTTCTCCCTGTGTCTCACACAGCCTCTTTTCTGTGCCCCCAACCCTGGTGTCTTTCCCTCTTCTTACAAGGACACTAGTCATATTGGTCAGGGCCCCACCCTAATGACCTCATTTTAGCATGATTACCTCTTTAAAAACCTTATCTCCAAATGCCATCACATTCTGAGGCACTGGCAGTTAGGATTTCAACATATGAATTTTGGGGGAACACAACTCAGCCCATAACAGTAGGCATCCCTCTATTTTGTCAGTCAGGAAGTAGAATGGTGAACCTCACATCTGGAGAGCCTTGATATTGGGATTCATTCTGAAAGCACCCCACGCTCGTGCCTAGGTTCACAGGGACCAGGGGCATACAGGGAGGGGGGCATATGAGTGGGGAAGATGTGGGTTGTCTTTCCTTGGACCTCAATACCTGGCCAGCATTGCACCCTGTGCCCTATCAGCTAAGACCAGTGTGCTTCATTCCAGTCTGGGTCAGTTTTTCCACACTCGTGATGAGAAACAGAGCCCTGGACGGGTATCTGGCTATTTCCCGCCAAACTGTCAAAGCTGGTTTACCATTTCTGGAGACAAGGTATGACAGCCCCTCCCTCCCCAGGAAAGTGGACACCACAGCGAAAGTTTTCTTAGCTGTACTATATTGACTTACTGCTATTTCACAGGCAATGGGGAAACTGGGTACCTCCCTGTCCAGCGGCCATGTGATGATGAATGGGACGCGTAAACAAGTACTGCTGGTTGGGGCCCCGACTCAAGGTAGGTCGCCCGCCATGAAACTTGCTTCCTTTTAGTCATGTGGCTCCTTGACCAAGTCCTATTGGGGGAAAGTTAGGAGATACGGAGGCAGACAGACCTGCGTCTGAATATTTCCTTTCCTCATTAATAGCAAGCTGGGTCACCTTGGGGAAGTTACTTAAACTCCCTGAATGCAAAACACAGCTTACAATATCTACTTCAAAGATTTGCTGAAAAACACACGTGTGTTTTTAAAGCTCCTATCCCATTGAGCTTGGAGACGGAGCAAATTTTATAACCCAATTCACCAGGAATAGGTCCACTCTGAGGGTGTGTTAATAAAACATTATTTTGTTTAATTTATGGGGGAGTTAAAAGAACAAAACAAAAATCTACTCCCTCCAAGAGTATAAAAGTAAATTATGCTTATTGTAGAAATGTGTGAAAATATAAGGAAGTATACAGAAGAAAAAAATCACCCCTTATCCAGATATTTTAAAGCTTAAACGCATACATGTTTTTTCACACCTAATATTTTATATCTTAAGCATGTTCTCATGTTAAATATTCTTCTAAAACATTACTTTTGATACTTGTATCACATTTTTTCCATATGCACACGCCAACATTTACTACCATCATCCTACTGCTAGAGGGTCTAATCTTAAGACTCTTACTACATATTGTGAAATTATTTTTCAGAAAGATTTTCGTTTCATACAATATATTTGAATGATACGTAGAAATGGATTGGGCAAAGGAATGGTTAAATTTCCTTGCGTGAGTAAGGACAAAGCATTACAACAGAAAGTTGCTGACTTAGCTTTGGAATAGTTTTTTTTCTCCTTTACAGAGTCTAGGTGGTGATTTCTATTTTTTTTTTTTTGTTTGTTTTTGTTTTTGTTTTTTTTTGCCGTAAGCGGGCCTCTCACTGTTGTGGCCCCTCCCGTTGCGGAGCACAGGCTCCGGACGCGCAGGCTCAGCGGCCATGCGGCATGTGGGATCTTCCCGGACCGGGGCACGAACCCGCGTCCCCCGCATCGGCAGGCGGACTCCCAACCACTGCGCCACCAGGGAAGCCCTAGGTGGTGATTTCTAAACTCTTGCAACACACATTACTAATTTTGTCTCAGCACTCTTGCCCCCAGAGTGCTGTGAATTAGAGCTTCCCAAATTTTCTTAGTTTTAGTCCCTTTACTGCCTTAATAATTTTCTCCATTATCAAATATTGTATAAAATACAGAATATAAAGGTTAATTATATCTATCATGATACATATATATAAATGATGCTTTTTGAGATAATTATAAATTCACATGCAGTTGTAAGAAATAATAGAGGTTATGTTACATTTTATCCAGTTTTCCCCAATGACGATAATCTGCACACCATAACCAGTGTCACAACTGGGTTATCAACAGATATAATCCACCAATCTTGCTCAGATTTTCCTATTTTTACTTGTATTTTGATTGTATTTCACCCACATAATTTGAGGGGCCCAGACAAAATTTGTTACCTGAAATTCTGGATAATTTTTCTTAACAGGAGAGCATAAAGCCAAGCACAGGGCCTTTCTCAGTATGGGGCCCTGTGTGACTCGGTAGGTTGCAGATGCTGTGTTTACGTCCCAACAGCTTAGCTCCTTTGGGGTACTGTACCACTTCTCAAACCCTGGAATCAGATTAGACACCGCTATCCTCATTTCGATCCACACTGATTTTCTAGTGGTACCTGCATTTTACCGTAACAACCCATTACGATAAAATCCTAGTTTTGCAAAGATGTGACATCATTGAAAGGAACATAGGGATCTAATGTTGAAACTATGACCCACCTCCAGCAGGTAGGTCATGTGGCATCAGACAGATGTCATTGTGTTACCAGCAAAAGTTCTAGACACCTGCAGTATCCCCGTGAGTTCGCTGAAGTGTTTCAGTGTATAGTTAGGGAATCACAGCTCTATGGACAGATTAAGTTAAATGTGAAAAATCTGATCTACTTTCACGGCAAGTTTGAGTAGGACAGTTAGGCTTGTCCCTCTCACCCTGTCCCCTGCCTCGGCAGGATCTCTGGGTCAGGCTGTGGCCACTATACACAAGTTTGAACATTCAGTGAGGATTTTAGGGTGCTGATTAAACACTGAAGTGTTCAGTATGAAAAAGAATACTCAATGATGGCAAGGTTGAAGTGAGATGGGAACTGACACACTGCGTGTGAAATGTAAATCGATATACCTTTTCTAGAAAGCGGTTTGGCAAAATGGCAAGAGCCATTCCCCAAATCCAAGGCTATAGGGGCCCCTTCTAAGAATCTGTTCTCAGAACTATGGGGAAGGATATTTATCATAGTATTCATTATAAAAGCAAAAAGTTAAAAATGGCCTGAGTGTAAAAAGAATTTTATAATCTGCAAAAAACCCCATTAAAATGTGTGCATGTATATGTAAGTATACATCATTGTCCAGAAAGAAATATATGCTTTATATACGTTTTCTTCTTTATACTTTTTTGGGGTGTTTCCCACACCTTTTATAATGATCATATATTTAAAAAAACCTCAGCATTCACAAATTTGACTATCTCACAGTAATCCTGAAAATCAATGACACAAAGTAACCGATAACTTCTATGTCCTATCTTCGTCCTTGTGATGGCAGCAGTTACCATACTGTGGTTTATTTCAGATGTTGTGGCTAAGATGGCATTCC
>NW_006781198.1:260852-280239 GCF_000442215.2 Lipotes vexillifer
CTATGTCCTATCTACGTCCTTGTGATGGCAGTCGTTACCATACTCCGGTTTATTTCAGATGTTGTTGCTAAGATCGCATTCCTGACCACGACCTTGCACCAAGGTGGAAGCACTCGGATGTATGAACTGCCACCTGACTTGCAGCCTTCTCTGCTTAGCACCTTCAGTGGAGACCGCCGCTTCTCCCGATTTGGGGGCGTTCTGCACTTGAGTGACCTGGATAACGATGGCTTAGGTAGGAAGGAACGGTGTCTCTGGCCAATAAGAAAGTCCTTTGCTTAATTGATGAGTCCCCCTAACTGGCTCACCTAGGCTCTACCCTCATAATGAATCAAGACCAGAGCCGGATGTACAAGAGTAGTACTTTTTGAACATGGTGACACGACAGCCACCCACATCAACTATTATTAATGAATGATAACAGAAAACAAAAGCCTCCGACTATGTTGGAATGAAATCAGGACAGACCTAGCAAAAGATGTACCAATATTATTTGTGGAAGGTTGGGTCAGGATCCAGTGGTGTAGTGGAACAATGACAGCGAGTAGATACTTCCTGCTGCTGGTTTTCATTGTTTACAGATGAAATCATCATGGCAGCCCCACTGAGGATCACAGATGTAACCACTGGCCTGATGGGGGGAGAAGATGGCCGTGTCTATGTGTATAATGGCAAACAGGTCACCTTGGGCGACATGACAGGCAAATGCAAATCATGGGTAGCTCCATGTCCAGAAGAAAAGGTAACTGTTCTTGTACACATTCCATACCATCCTGGGAAAGGATGGCTACTTGCTGATGCCTTAGTAAATTATGTCCACTATAGAACTCTTATTAGTTTCTGCCTGAACTCAGGTAACCTGCCCCTTACCTGGGGTCAGGACACAATCCCTTGCTTGTGTTTGTAGGCCCAGGCTGCCTGCTTACGGGCAGTTCTGCAGTGTTCACCCCCCACAGCTGCAGTTGGATGTGGTGTCATATTGGTTCTTGGTCATAGCCGGCCACTGCTTGGTTAGGAGCCCACAGCAGAAGAAAACAGGCCACGGCCATTGGAGTTTCATGAAGACTCCCCATCTTTTTATTTAATCTTTCATTGCTTTGTTTTATTCCTTAAGTTTCCTGGGTCTAAAACACTTGGCTGTTGTTTTTAAACTTAAAAATTACTTTTTAAATTGCAAAAAATGAAAGTTTATTGGAAAAATATTAGAAAATACACAGTACAAAGAAAATTAAAATCTACCTAGAATTCTACTCTACAGAGATAACGTCTATTAACCTTTTGATGTGTATCCTTTTAGTATTATTTTGCTATGAACTTAATTGCTACCATTTATTGTGCATTCACTCTGTGCCTAGCACTATGCTACACATAAAAAATCTAATCCACGTCAAAGCTATTAATTTGGTATTTTATACCCATTATAAAGAAATTGAAGATTGGAGAAGGAAGTTGTTACAGGTCACACAGCTAGGCAATAGCAGAACAGAGACTTGAACCAAGAGCTGATTCTAAAGTGCACTCTTAACCACTACACTGTGCGTATCTTATTAACGGTGGTGACCATATTGTACATGATTTTGTATACAACTTTGTTTTCTATGCCTTCCTACAGTCTTATACAATATATCTACCAGATAACCTAGTATTTTATCTGTAGATAAACCAGGTTAATCATTGAGTGATTATTATTAGTCACTTAGTCCATTTCAAATTTTTGCTGTTATAGTAAGATAAATATTCACATATAGACATTTTTATACATCTATTTTTCTGAGCTAAACTGTAAGTGGAATTTCTGGTGACAAAGGGCTTCTCTAAAATGAAGCAATGTGAGTGTAAGGGTGTAATTAAAATTGGTTAAAAAAAAATCCCCATGAACAGTAATAACGTTAAAAGTCTCCCTTTCTCATCACTTTCTTTCAGGCCCAGTACGTATTGATTTCTCCGGAAGTAAGTACTTTCTGAAAACTACCAAAAAAAAAAGCAGCCCTTGCCCTTATTTCAAGTTGATAAAATAACATGGTGGGTTTTTTTTATAAATTTACTTTTGGCTGCGTTGGGTCTGCGTTGCTGTGTGCGGGCTTTCTCTAGTTGCGGCGAGTGGGGGCTACTCTTCATTGCGGTGCGTGGGCTTCTCATTGAGGACCACGGGCCCTAGGCACGCAGGCTTCAGTAGTTATGGCTCGCGGGCTCTAGAGCGCAGGCTCAGTAGTTGTGGTGCACGGGCTTAGTGCTCTACAGCATGTGGGATCCTCCAGGGCCAGGGCTCGATTTTGTGTCCCCTGCATTGGCAGGCGGATTCTTAACCACCACCGTGCCACCAGAGAAGCAGGCTATTAACAGACAGTGTGTTTTCCAGACAGGCTCAAGGTTTGGGAGCTCTATGATCACTGTGAGGTCAAAGAAAAAGGTGAGTACCAAGACTGTACCACTTTGATATCTGCATTTGTTCTAAGGCTGGGATTTGGGGATGATCTCATTTTGTATGTGGTTTAGAATTTTTTTATTTGAAACATAGAGGGACACACACAAAAAACCACTCACACATAATCCCATCAGTTTTTGGTGAAAAGTTTCCCTTGCTACCCCTCCAATTTCATCCTCTGCAGCAGGGGTTAGCAAATGACAGCCTGTGGGCCAACTCTAGCTGGCTGCCCGTTTTTGTATAGCCCATGAACTAAAAATGACTGACATGTTTGCAATGATCAAGAAATATATTTTGTGACACATGAAATTTATATGAAGTTCAACTTGCAGTGTCTCAAGTTTTAGTGGAATATAGCCACGGTCATTCCTTTCTTTACAGCTGCTACTATACCGTTGATCAGTTGCCTCAGACTGACATCCCACAAAGCCTAACATATTATCCTGGGCCCTTCACTGGAAAAGTATGCCGACCCTTGCCATACTGGCTAAGCACTGTTAATATTTTGGTTCTTTTTCTACAAGACTGTTTTTGTATGACTTTAGAAACATACACATGTAATAATGCTTCCTTCCAGACAAGTACATATAGAACTATCTGATTCTTTTCAATGACTGAATAGTAATTTATTGTCTGGATGCACCATATTTTATTTCTTTGGTTTACTTTCTCAATAGACATTTCGTTATTTCTCGTCGTTATTTCCATTATTTTCCTATTACAGACAACGCTCTAGTGAGCATTCTTGTATCTGTATCTTTCTTTATAATTGTACAAATTTCTCTGCTGGTAAGATTCCTAGAAGACTGCTAGGTCAAGGGGTATGCACATTTTGAATTTTTAATAGATACAACAGATTAAATGGGCTTTATCTTAAAATACACTGATTCCACTCATTTATTTTAGGATATGACATTGTATGGAATTATGCTAGGCTATAAGTTAAGATTTATACACATGGGAAGTTAAGTAAAATGCAAATCAGTGTAGGATTAAATGGTAAAGAGTAAGTGAACTATGGGGATGAAAGGCTAGGGAAGCCTTCAAAGATTTTCGAGTATAGAGCCAGGTTTGTAGGGCCTGGTAGGTGTTGTGGCCCTGGCTCTGGTTTGTGAGAATTGTGGTGAAACTGCCCTCTACGGGCCAACAGTTCAAGTAGCCCTTGCTGTAACTCATTTATAGGCAAGCTCGAAAGCAAATACTCAACCATTATTTATACCAACTGAAGTGGGTGGTACAGATCATCTAAAAGTACATTTGATTCCTTTCTGTATAACAATGCAAATTCATCTTCCTTATTACACTTCACAAGTCAACAGTAAAATTACTCCACTTTCCCAACACATACCTGAGACTGGGGGCCCCTAAAGCACTCTGAGTGTGAAGATAAATCAAAGGTTATATTTAAAAAATGGACACAGACAATCTGAGGATGATCAGAGTGGGTGGCCTTTTTACCTGAGTAAAAGTTATGACTTTGAAGACTCCTTTCTCTATGTGAGCATTAAGTACTGAACTAGTAACCAGCTAGAACCAGGAGGACTCGGCACTTACCTGAGTGGTACTGCCACTATATTTCTGAAACCTCCTGTGGGCCTGCCTTCAGTTAGCCCGAGGGCCCTGGCGGAGCAGTGTTACATTGGGTACCAGAGAGGCAGACAAACCTGAGACCTGGTCCCTGCCTCCAGGTTCTTAGAGTCTAAGTGGAAAAATGAAACACCTGTAAGACCAGCAGGTCCATTTAGGACGACCAAAGGCAGTCAGAGATCAATGGAAGTCTATGCTGGTGGAGTCAGGGAAGGCCTTGTAGGGCCCCTCGGGCCTGAGTGGATCTGGAAATAGGAGTAGGCTGACTGGGCAGAGAGGGCAAGACTTGATTTTAGGCATGAAGATGGTTTAACCAGGAAATGGAGAGGAAACTTAGCTCACAGCCAAACTACAGGCAAATCCAGTAAATGAGTAATTCCATAAGTAAGAGTTGAGATTTTCCCTCTTATCTGACACTAGTGTATTTAAAAAGATACAAGCAAAGGGTTAAGCATAGTATTTGACATACGGTAAAGGCTCAATATGTTAGCCTTTATTTCCGGATTCCATTGGTAGTTTTCAAAATTAAGTCAATGAGAAACATCACAGAAGGGTTGGTCATTTTATGGTCACACCCTGCTCTACCACAACCCTATCAGCCAATATGATCAGCTACACCTCATTTATCAGCCATGGTCCAGAAAAACTTGGTAGTTTCCAAAACTAAAATCCATCTCAAAAAATGTTTAAAAATTTGTACAAGCTTAGAGCATTGTGAAAGACAGTTCCTAAAATATTTCAAGGAGCAGGGGCAGAGTAGGTGGTGTGAACACACTGACAAAGGCCAGCCTGTTTGTGGAAGTCTTATTACTCCAGATATGCCGTCTACACTGCACCACAGCTCAGATGCTGAATAAACACGCATGGACGCACTTTTCCTTTATGTACCAGAGAAGGGACTAGAGAGAACTTCCTCAGCTGTGGTTTTCTGAACCTACAGATCTGCCAAAGGGGTATTTAAGCTCAAGCCCTGGGGTCTGGCCAATGTCTTACTCATCTTTGTATTTCCAGAGCATAACATGATGCCTGGACTACAGCAGGAACTTAATAGATGTTATGACGGAAAATGAATTCTGTTTTGTGTCCCCTACAGAACCACCTTGTCATTGCTGCTGGAAAGAGTTCTCTGGGAGCCCGACTCTCTGGGGCGCTTCATATCTATAGCCTCGGCCAAGATTAAAGGTTTCACTCCATTTTCCTAACCTGCCCCTCCCTCTCTCGTGCCAAGTCATCTCCAGGGTGAGCGTTCTGGTGGACAGAGTGGTGCCTCCAGTGGAGCCTTGTAGGTCCCACCACAGGTGGGGCTCCTGGGGGTGGAGACATACACACTAACAGCCAAACTATCTGGAAATAGGATACAGTAAATGGGGACAACATCAGAAGCATGTGAAACAGCAAATACTCTGGTTAGTCATGTCCCTTCCAAAGTTTGTTTCCTTTGTACCTAAACTTATTCCTAACTTGTTTCCTGTGCTCAGACCTGCTGTACAACCTATTTCCTCTTCCACATGAGTACCTGTGTCTTTCTGATGACTGCAAAGGCCTCTCTCTGGTTATCTCTTAGGAAAACCTCTGTAACACAATTCTTCCTAAAAATATAAAAAGTAAATATAAATATAAAGTAAAGTAAATATAAAAAGTAAAACATCATCTTACTGTGCCCTCAGATGCTTTCGGAGAACATGACTGTTCTAACAGCAGATGAACCTAGTGAACTAGCCTGAAGTCATCCCACGAAGCCCTGGGTGCATTAGGCTGCCACAAGCTGTGCCGACAGAACTAGAGGAGAAAGAAGAGAGATCTGTCCTGAGCCGGAGGCAAGGGACCAAGAGGAGTGAAGCAGGCCTTGGCCGCCCTTGTTTCTGGGCTGGTTTTAGCAGAGTAGATCTCATCTGCCAGTCCTGCAGGGTGGCATATTGAAGGGAAAGGAAATGTACCATAGGATTTCAGCTTCACTGAAAATCTGCAGGCATTATTATCCATAAACAGTAACTAGTTGATTCTCTATCAGTCAGGGTAGAACCTCTTTCTTCTGACACTAGTGAAATGATACTAAAAAGCAGGAGAAAATAAAAAATGACCAGAGCCCTTCTCTTAGCTTCTCTAGAGGCAGTACAGAGACTGGTCAAAGGAGACAGGAATTCAGCTGAAGAGTACGTTAAATCAGAAATCAAGGAAAAGCTAGTAGAATTACAACTGTGAGCATAAGGTGAGTATGTATATAGGAAGGCACATACCTAGACAGGACCTCTGGATCACGCCTTGGACTGTCTCATCTTTCTGAAAGAGGTATACTAGCTGCATGGTTCCCCTATGGCACAGCAAAAAGCACATAGAAACACCGTGTGGTTTTTGGTTAACAATTATGGGCAGCTCAACCTATTTGAAGAATTATTTTTAATTAAAAGGAAGTTTATTTTTAGGGGACCAGAAATTAGCTGTAATTGTGAGTTTTTATGAATTGAGACGTCCGAGTGTAGGACAAGCTACTGACACTGCATTTTAGTAAAGGCATGTTTTCACTACTGGATTAGAAGGATGCATATACCTTCATACTGCCATTATTACAGAAAGGGTTATGCTTTACTAGATGATTAGGGCCTATGTTTAAACATGATTATTCTTTACCTGAGGATTTTTATTTTCTCAATGGCTGAACATACCCCACAGCAAGCAGCAGGAGGAGAGGGTTAAAATTTACAACGTTAGAAGCAGGTTTTCATATAGGATATCAAACCATACCAACCCCATATTCAAGATTATATAAATTGTACTTCTACAGAGTATATGGCAACTATGTGAAAACCCAGCATACAGGGAAAAAGTCTAATACCTGACAGTCTAATGTATTATCCTAATAGGTGGATTAAATTTTCACTCTGCTAAGTATTAACTGTAGTTCCAAGCATTGATTCTGAAATACTTAACAAAAATACCTTAGGGATTTAATCTCTCCTGAACACAAATCTGAACTTATACAATTTAACTCAAAATTACCTTTAAGATATCAGAACACATTTACATATTTGCAATTTTTATCTATTACCTGTATATGCCAAAACTTTCATCAAGGCTTCAAGACTGGAATTGTTCTATGCCTTTGTATCACAGACCTACAGAGATTTGAAGTGAGTCTGGGAATAAACTCAGGTCTCTGAATTCCCTATTCCATGCTCCATCTGCATAGCTATTACTAAGGTAATGACAATAAATCCTGAATTTAAAGTGAGTTTAATATTGCAATTCCAAAACATAAAGCTTGTACAACTCTTGGAATAACTCACCAAAATAAATGGCTTTTTAATATGACTATTTAGCGGTTATCAGTTTTTATCAAGGATGAAGCAAGTGTTAATAGCATCTTAAAATGACGTCTATTCTTGCCACATTTTCTTAAAGGCCTTACAAAGGCAATCTGTTAAGAATATCATTCCTTGTACTTATACATGCTAAACAGAATACGACTGCCTGCTTACTCATAACTGAATGTTTGGTATTCTTTCACCTTACTTACAAATAGTTTATGTACTCTATTTAAATTCAAAATTTAAAACTGCTGAACTTTTTTTTTTTGGCATAAGCTGTTACTATTTGAGGGCTCTTTAATATAAGAAGCATCCTGCTACCTATCACCAAAGCAGAGCTAGCTGACGTCTGGAAATCATACTTGATTTTACCACCTTCAAGAAATGTATAAACCATTATTAGTACCTTCCCTTTATCAGACTTATGAGGTAGTTGCATTTATTTTCCCATTTATTGATGCAACATGACTCATCAAAAATTTTTATGTAACCCCACAAACTAAGCAACATCAGAAAGAAAAAAAGACCAAAATTCTATCCTATGCCTGATCTTAACCAAATCAAATTTTGCCCTCTGGACTTCCAATTCTTCATGTCACAGTTAAGTGATATTTATTACCTTATTTTACAGTGATGACCGAAGATCAAAAATAGCAGCAGAGTGCTCTGAGGTGTGCCAAAGGAGAGTGCCCTGCGAAATCTAAACACTGTCAAAGATGCTTCATCGTGGAAATCATCAAACAGATGTATGATGCTATTCACATTCCAACAACCACACCATAAAGCATGCTCCAAGACAAGCCCAGCCTGTTTCATGCTATTCTAATGTCCTCTCACAACCAGACATGGGAACAGGAAAAACTTAATACTTGTAACTTTGTTTTCTTTCAAATCAGCTACTAGAAGAGCATTTTTATTCCTAGCACTAAACCACCTGGTAAATGGACCCCTAAACTCCCTCATATGACATATTAGGGTATCAGGTATCCTCCAACATCATCAGGGTATGCATATTTTATTACTAAATTTGTAGTGCAAGAGCTGCTCTGAACACTCTACAATCTTCTATGCATCTTTTGGAGGCAAATATAACTGTCATGTTCTATTGCATAACTGTATTTAACCTCCAGAAAATAATCTGGGCTGGCCAAAAAGTTTGTTTGGGTTTATAAACCCAACATTAAGAGAGGCAGAAGATGTTAAGTAGGATAGGAGTTTTTTTTTTTTTTTTTTTTTTGGTGCAGGCTCAGCAGCCATGGCTCACGGGCCCAGCCGCTCTGCGGCACGTGGGATCTTCCTGGGCCGGGGCACGAACCTGTGTCCCCCACATCAGCAGGCGGACTCTCAACCACTGCGCCACCAGGGAAGCCCCAGGATAGGAGCTCTGAGACATAAAAATATCAGTCATTTGTTTTAAACCCAAATCTGATTGTGAAAACAATAAGATATCACAATTTTAAAGTTTATCTACCCTCTGGTATTAGGAAGCCCATCTGTCAACCTCCAAGGTGTAGGCAAATAGATTAACTAGGCTACATATATTTTCCTTTTTGGGGTGACATGTCTATCTGTTCTAAAAACCAGGGAATGACCAAAACAGCTATAAAGCAGTAACAGAATGGAAATTCTTTCAGCTCAATTTCCAAAAGCTTTAATTATAGTCAAGCAAAGAAAAATAGTTTCATTGGTTGAGGAAGTAAAATTCTGACTAACTGGAATCTATATAAAGCTGACATTAAGCTCATTTCCTTTTTTTTTATTCCTTATATAAAAAGGGGGCAAATACAAGAAAATAAGGTTATGTCAAAGACTGGTTTAAAGCACAAACTCCCAGAGTTTGTTTTAAGGTTAATATATATTCTGCTAGCTTTTCAGTCACCTGAGAGTGACAAATTCACAAGAATGTGATTCCTTGTACTAAGAACTATGGCTACCTGGTCTCATAACTGTGGGCTTGTCAAGTTTCCAGGCTTCATTTGGCATGAGGTTGCACTTTTGTTGACATGTATAAATTAAATAAAATTGATACCACAATCTATTCTGTGTTAAGTTAATCTCTCCATGCCTTACATGTCTATAAAAACAGCTTCTTAAGTTTGTAGGAAATAGAACTTTGGCCTTTTACAAAGCAAGCGCTTTGTTTCTTTACTCAGAATCCTGAAAATGCAATTAAGTTCTAGTACTGTGACTGCCATAATATTTTTAACATCAGACACTGTAATTTAAATGTCAGTGGTTTTTTCCCCAAGTCTCTGACTCTTATAAAAGAAAATACTAGAAGAATATCAGAATTCTCCTGTGACTACCATAAAAAAATAATTCCGTTTCCACCGGGTTGTGCCTAACGGTTTGTTAGGACACTCCTGCTTGATTCAAGTCCATCCGGCCTGAAGCTGTGTTTCGTTTCCGTCCTTCTATCTGCCTGCAGTGTCTTTTTAGGTAAAGAGGCCATCTAAATGAAGCAGAAAAATTCGTAATTTTAGTTGTGTCTGTTTAAAAGAAAAGCCACCAGTAAAACGATACGTTAACTACTAAACGAGGAAAGGACTGCAAGCCATGTATCAGTGTCTTGAGCTCCAGGGGTATAAACTATAAGTAGAAACGTAAGAAAAAGAGGTAACCTGTGTATCTTTTCCTATACACGATAAACGTTCTCTACATTTCAATTTTGGTTATGACAAAAGCTGCACCACAAAGTTACTAACATCTGTCTAAATGTACAATGCTTGTCAGTGTCCCACACAGAATAAATTTCTAACTTATTTACTGTGCCAGGCCCTGTGCTCATAAGTGCATTACACACATTATCTAATTCTCCCTTTAATTACATGAAGCAGGTGGCAGATGCGGAAAAACTGAGCGAGGCTCAGAGAAATTAAGTAACCTGCTCAGCGTCACAAAGCCCGTGACAGCTTAAGCCCAGGCCACAGGACTTCAGAGCCCAGGACTGTAACCCCTCTGCGGTATTGCTGTGAACCAGACCCTTCATACCAGAGGAGGCAAAGGAGCTTCCAGCTGTCGTCCAAGGAATGACAGCAAACGCCTCCAGATGAGGCCACTTCCCATGAACATAATTCCTGTGATCAGCCAAAACACTCTATGGTCCTAAAAGAGAACACACAGTTAATTTCAATCACAAAAGGTTAGTTTCCTTAGTGACAAAATTTCCTGAACTTATCATTGCCCCAGAGTTTAAAAGAAATCTTCTGTCATTTGTACTGCTCTTTCCTTTAGGAACTAAGAACAAATAGCACCCAGAGACCAAGCGCCAGAAAATAAGTCAGAAGGAAAACATGATTTAAGAGTATTTTACGATCATCAATGAACCCACATTAACTGCTTTTACTTTATGTTTCCTTCCAGTCTGTTTACAGTCACACAAATTTTAATAGTTATAATAGTTAGGATCACATAGGACATACAACTTAATTTAAATTTTTTGCTTAGCCACATTTGCCAAACTGTGAGCTGAGGTGTCCTGGCATTACAGCACCACAGAATACTTTAAATTCTCAAGGAAATCACAGTGCCATCTGTGGAATGCCATGAGAACTGCTACTCTTAAATTGTTTTGACCTACCTTCTTCATAAAAGAAACTGTAAGGTAACATGACAGAAACTCTAACATAATGAAAGAAACTTTTGGTCTAGGGATGCTGCAAAAAAATTACTAAGACACTAAAAGCATCATGAACCAAGAAAGTCTGGGAACCTCTGACTTACAGTGAACATTTTCCCTCACTGTCACTTTCTTTTCTTTTTTTTTTTTCTGGGGGGGGCCACGCTGCGTGGCTTGCAGGATCTTAGTTCCCTGACCAGGGATCAAACTCAGGCCCCCAGAGTCCTAACCACTGGACCGCCAGGGAATTGGCCTGTCACTTTCAGAATTGTATTATCTTCTGCAGTGTGATGCTTTTGAGTGCACGTGTGAATGTACAGAATCACAGAATTTATATTAATCTCCCACATGGAAGGAGTCTCAGCTACAGAAATGCCATTCGTTATTATCAACAACGGCTTGGTCTCCAGTGATTGGGAGCTCAATTTCCTCCAAAATGATCAGTAACCACTGATGGAAATTCAAGCCACATATGAAAAAGAAATCTGCATCCTTTTTAACATGAAATTAGATGTTAGACATAATTTATCAACAAGACAAGTGCTAATGTGAGTTAACTGTTTGGATGAACACATTTCCAGTTATCCTAAACAAAGGCGCTAATTTATTAAGTAAAAATTATGTTTAAATGAGATTTAGCATACCCAGATTACCGTTTTTTTTTTTTTTTTTTGCTATAGACTGGTTCTGTAATGCCCTATAAAGTCTGGGAATGCTAAAATGTGATAAACTTGAGAGGTAAGCAAGTCCAAAATTCTACGTGTCATTAAAATACACACACAGCACAGTGTGAGACCTCTAGGAGATTAAGGGAAGGGACAAGTGTCTAAGAGTTGGATTTGTAATGTCCCCTCTGCTCTGGTCGTGCCCTGCAGTATTGTATGTTCAAGTACCTACCTTTCAAACTCTTCATCTCTGCCACTGTTCAGTCTATCTACTCCTTAAAAATAAGATGCCTAGAACATCTTGATGTGCCAGAGGCTAAAAAAGCACTAAAACTGATGGGGACACATGTCAAAAGTACTCAGAAGTCAGCATGAAAGGAACAATTGGAACACCAAGATAAATAATGACAGTAGTGACAGATGATAAAGTAAGACCCCACGAGTCCATACTGATACAAATGAATAAATAGCCGGGAGAGAAGGAAGGCTCTACTTTACAAAGAATAAAAGTAGGAGGAGTGATGGAATTAGAAATCACCATGTGATAATCATCATTGCAGTACTTGATTCAGACATGAATCCATTGTGGATCAATTAGTGCATGCTAAAACTAGAGGGTGCAAATTATTAGAGAACTGCAAATCAAAACCACAATGAGGTACCACCTCACACAGGTCAGAATGGCCATCATGAAAAAGTCTACAAATAACAAATGTTAGAAAGGGTGTGGAGAAAAGGGAACCCTCCCCTACACTGTTGGTGAGAAATGTAAGTTGGTGCAGCCACTATGAAAAACAGTACAGAGGTTCCTCAGAAAACTAAAAATAGAATTATCATATGATCCAGCAATCCCACTCCTGGGCATATATCCAGACAAAACTATAATTCAAAAAGATACATGCACCCCTATGTTCATAGCAGCACTATTCACAACAGCCAAGACATGAAACAAACTAAATGTCCATCGAAAGAGGAATGGATAAAGAAGATGTGGTATGTGTATACAACAGAATATTACTCAGCCATCAGAAAGAATGAAACAATGCCATTTGCAGCAACATGGATGAAACTAGAGATTATCATACTAAGTGAGTCAGAGAGAGAAAGACAAATACCATATGATATCACTTATATGTGGAATGTAAAATATGGCACAAATGAACCTACCTAAAAAACAGAAACAGACTCACAGACATAGAGGACAGACTTGTGGCTGCCAAGGGGAGGGGGCTGGGGGGAGGGATGGAGTGGGAGGTTGGGGTGAGCAGATGTCACCTATTATATAGAGAATGGATAAACAACAAGGTCCTACTGTATAACACAGGGAATTATACTCAATATCTTATGATAAACCATAATGGAAAAGAATATTAAAAAATGTATATATATGTATAACTGAATCACTTTGCTGTGCAGCAGAAACTAACACAACATTGTAAATCAACTATACTTGAATTAAAAAAATAACAAAACTAGAGGGTACAAATTTGATGAATAGCAGAGTTCTTACAAGATACTTAATTCCACAGAGAAAAAGAGTAACTTCACAGGACAGAAAGTGGGCAGATACCACCTAAACCAAATGATCCTAGTTAGTATCACCAGTAATGAGACAAACTGACATCAAGGGTCTCCTGATGGGATTCAATGTGAGGAACACACTGACACAATGTGTAACCAGAATCTAATAATGAAGAAAGAGTATCAAAGGCCAAACAACTGACCTACATTCTTTGTGAACGTCAAGGCCATGAAAGACAAAGATCGAAAAACTGGCCTTTTAAAGAAGCCTAAGGAGACATGACAACTATATATAACAACACACGATCCAAGTTTTCTATGAGGCAAAGGGCTCTACTGAGCTGAGTGGTGACACCTGACCAGGTTCCACAGATTAGAAAATAGTGTTGTTTCAATGTTAATTTTCTGGAGCTGTGGTTATGTAAGAGAACACATGTTTTTAGGAAATATATACTGAAATATCTAGATGTAAAGGAGCATCATTTTTTGTTTACTCTCAAATGATTTAGAAAAAATGTATGTATATATTGATAGGATGATAGAGTAAATATGATAAAATGTTGCTGTTTGAAGAATCTGAGTAAAGGCTGTATGGCAATATTTGACTATTCTTGAGACAGTCTGGTATTATTTTAAAAAAGAAAAATGTTTTTCCTATCTTGGATTCACCACCGTAAATATTAACTCCAACGATACAAGAACAGGGAAACCTCTGATATTCATAGATTTAATGAACATCTTTCAACTCTTCTCCAGGAAACCTGGAGATGTCATTTGCGACTCTGGTGAGACACTGATCTGAATCTTGCTCTGGGGGCAAGCCTAGCTCACTACTTTCTACTCAGATCTCATTACAACCAGAATTATTGCATATGCTGAAACTATCAGAAAGGAATTTCTAAAAACTATTCTTTTTTAATGGGCATTTAGAGAAAAATATTAGAGTAAGCATAAGATAGAGTTAGCTTGTAAAAAAAAAAAAAAAAAGATAGAGTTAGCTTGTGAAGTGAGTATATGTACATAAAAATAGTTCTTAACAAAAATAATTTGGGAGAATGACAGGAAAGAGTTCTGCAGTCACAAATTGGGGAATTTGCAAAGGTCTTTGGAAGTACCTTCTGAGAATGTCCAGGGTTGGTCTATGTCGCACAAGATATTTCGGCGACTACTGGACTTTCTACTATATTTGGGCTCAAAAGCCTCCAAGAGATTCCTGTCACACTTAGAACAAGCCCAAACTCTTAGCATGCACCACAAAATCAACACACCCTCCCCCCCTCTGTCCTTCTGACACTCTCCCTGCCTTTCTCCACTTGACGCACCTCCCCTACCACTCTGGCCTTCTTGCTGTTCCTTCAACAAGCTCAGTGCAACCCTGCCTCAGTCTCACATGCATGGTTCCCTCTGCTTAGATCATCTTCCTCCCAGGCCTTCCCACTTTCTCTTTTCATTCAGGTCTCTGCTCTAGGGTCACCTCCTCAGAAAGATCTTCCTCGACCACCCTATCTCTAGGATGCCCCTCGTCTCACCTCCTGCTAACAGTCTCTCCCTTTACCTGGCTTTATTTTTCTTTATGGCACTTATCACCTAATATACCATGGATCTGTTTATTCTCTTCTACCTCACTGTAATGGAATCTCCACAAGGGCAGGGACTCAATGCTATATCCCCACGGCTAAAAGCAGTGTTTAGTGTGCAACAGGCACCAAAAACCGTATTGTAAGATGAATGAATGAAGTGTGCTGCATTTATTTTTCTTTCACATCTTATAAGGAGCATTAAAATGACTAATGCTGACTTTGCTTCAGGGAGCTACGATCTTTTGCAGACTTTAAACAGCAACTGCAAACTTGAGGAACACGGCAAATGGGAAGTGTGGGGTTATTTGGGCACATATAACCAGGGGAGTAATTTTACTCGGCTGGGTTGGGGGTGCAGTCAAGGAAGAGTCTCCTTGGAAGTAACACATAAGTTGAGACCTGAGAGAGAAACAGATGTTAACTAGGCAAAAACAGGTGGATGCCGAGGAGAGACGTGTGGAGGCCCCGTGAGTAAGAATAGTGATGAATCAACTGACGGTGATGGGAAGGTGTCTGGAGACAAGATGGAGATGTGGGTGCAGCAGACCAGGGAAAGCCCTACAGGCCAAGGAATCTGGATTTTTAATCTTAAGGACAGTCAAAACGCCCTTAATAATTTTACACAGAAGAGTGACCATCAGATTTGCTTCTTTTAAAGACCACTTTATAAAAGTGAATAGTGGTCCTGATGAGAGGACGTGGGTTGGACTTCGGCAACAGCCAGAGACAGAGAATAGATCTGTTAACTAGGACACAGAGCCCAGCGCCAGAGTGTGCCTGCCAAATGCACATGCAGATTCGTTTCTAGAAATCTCATAGTAAGACATCTTCTGAAAGTACAAGCCTACAATGTTATGAAAAACCCTGCAAGGGACTTCCCTGGTGGTCCAGTGGTTAAAAGAATCTGCCTTCCAATGCAGGGGATGCAGCTTCCATCCCTGGGCAGGGAACTAAGATCCCACCTGCCACAGGACAACTAAGCCTGCACACCGCAACTACCGAGGCCTTGCACTCTGGAGCCTGCATGCCTTAACTACTGAGCCTGCGCCACAACTAGAGAGCCCGCATGCCACAACTAGAGAGAAGCCCACGTGCTGCAACTAGAGAAGCCTGCATGCCACAATGAAAGATCCTGCATGGCGCAACAAAGATCCCACGTGCTGCAACTAAGACCTGACACAGCCTAATAAATAAATAATTTAATTAAAAAAAAAACTCTGAGAGTTCAGTGTTATATTAAAATGGAGCAAAGTGGAAAGTGCAAGTCTTGGGGACTAAATCCTAGTTCTGTTATTTCCTAGCTCTGTGCCCTTGGTCAAGTTACTAACATTTTCTGAGCCTCAGTTTTCCTACCTATAAAGCAGGGAAGATATAATCATTTTCAGAGTTTTGATAACTGAGTCAAATAAAGCATGCAACTGCCAGGAACACTGCCTGACACACAAGAATTTAAAAGAAAAAAAAAAAGAATCCCTCATTAACACTGACTCACAGTGTACTACTGTTTTGTCAAAACTTTCCCATGTGTAATTACATGTTTTGGGAATCATAAAGTAACCTAGGCTATCTATGTTAGAGTCTAACAATACGGCATGAATTTTAAATGAGTTAGAGTATATATTTTATTTCACTAGGGGAGTATACATGTTAAAACTTTCTTTTAAAATCCATTAAAGGGACTTTCCTGGTGGCACAGTGGTTAAGAATCCACCTGCCTACAAGCGGCTCATGCAGCTCGATATCAAAAAAACAAACAACCCAATCCAAACATGGGCAGAAGACCTAAACAGACGTTTCTCCAAAGAAGATATAGAGATTGCAACAAACACATGAAAGGATGCTCAATATCACTAATCATTAGAGAAATGCAAATCAAAACTACAATGAGATATCATCTCACACCAGACAGAATGGCCATCATCAAAAAATCTACAAACAATAAATGCTGGAGAGGGTGTGGAGAAAAGGGAACCCTCTGGCACTATTGGTGGGAATGTAAATTGATACAGCCACTATGGAGAACAGTACGGAGGTTCCTTAATAGACTAAAAATAGAACTACCATATGAACCAGCAATCCCACTACTGGGCATATACCCTGAGAAAACCATAATTCAAAGAGTCAAGTACCACAATGTTCACTGCAGCTCTATTTACAATAGTCAGGACATGGAAGCAACCTAAGTGTCCATCAATAGATGAATGGATAAAGAAGATGTGACACATATATACAATGGAATATTACTCAGCCATAAAAAGAAACGAAACTGAGTTATCTGTAGTGAGGTGGATGGACCTAGAGTCTGTCATACAGAGTGAAGTAAGTCAGAAAGAGAAAAACAAATACCGTATGCTAACATATATATATGGAATCTTTAAAAAAAGGTTCTGAAGAACCTAGGGGCAGGACAGGAAAAGATGCAGATAGAGAATGGACTTGAGGACACAGGGAGGGGGAAGGGTAAGCTGGGACGAAGTGAGACAGTGGCATGGACATATATACACTACCAAATGTAAAATAGCTAGCTAGTGTGAAGCATCCGCATAGCACAGGGAGATCAGCTCGGTGCTTTGTGACCAACTAGAGGGGTGGGATAGGGAGGGTGGAAGGGAGACGCAAGAGGGAGGGGATATGGGGATATATGTATACATATAGCTGCTTCACTTTGTTATAAAGCAATTATACTCCAATAAAGGGGTTAGAAAAAGAATCCACCTGCCAATGCAGGGGACACGGGTTTGAGCCCTGGTCTGGGAAGATCCCACATGCCGCAGAGCACCTAAGCCCATGTGCCACAACTACTGAGCCTGTGCTCTAGAGCCCGCGAGCAACAACTACTGAAGCCCGCGCACCTAGAGCCCGTGTTCCGCAACAACAGAAGCCACCGCAGTGAGAAGCCCACACACCACAACGAAGAGTAGCCTGCGCTCACCGCAACTAGAGAAAGCCCGCGCATGCACAACAATGAAGACTCAACACAGCCCAAAATAAATAAATAAATAAATAAATAAATAGAGTTCTCTTTAAAAAAAATCCGTTAAAAATTATCTTCAAAACATTAAAAACAACCTCTAGATTACTGAAATAATACATTCTCACCTCCTCAAGGGAAGATTCCAAATTCATTCCAAAAGCCACTCCCATTAGTCCAAAGAGCGAAAGAGAGAAGGTTCCCATGGTCAACTGTAGGTTCAACCTCATCATCACATTACGGTGGCTGGGGAGAACAACTGCTTAGTTCAGAAGATCTTACCAACTACACACAGCAAATTCACTAAAGAATCTATTAAAGAACACATGGATTAAACACACACCTTAAACAAAAGACTCTTCCATGTAGTGATTACAAACGATAATGATGGTATAATTCTTTCCAAAATGGAAAAATAAAGCTATGCTTAAAAGCTTTATTATTTTGTATTATTTTATAAAGAAAATACGGATTGTTTTATACGAGGCCTTCTTACCTGTCCAAGTTGATGAATATGATACTCTGTGAATCATCAATCAGTGCCCTAAGTTCCCGAGCTGCATTGGAAAGATCCTCAGCTAATCGGTAGTAGTTTTCCAACAGCAACTCCATCTCTTCTGCATGGTCAATCCCAGCACTGCTCTTTTCACTTTAATTAAGAGTTAACATAATTAACATGCCCCCAATACATGCATTATACATTTAGTACCACAGAACTTCCTGAATTAGTATAAAATATTCAGCTACCAGAGAAAAAGCTACCCTTTGCCTTTACTATTATTGTGATTGAGGCCAGTATGAAGTGGCTTTGCCAACTGATCCTAAACATGACACAGGTAGTTGAGGACACGGGTTCCATCCCTACACAGGCCTCACTGTATTCCATGGCCCTGATCCCAGCGATGCTCATGCAATGCTGCCAGTTACAGGAAAATGCAGACATGTGAATGCTGATGAATTAGTGCAAATCCCAAATCACTATCAGGTAAAATAAAACCAAAAATTAAAAATGAACATAAAGAGCATTTCCTTTCCAAGGTAAATATATATCATCATTTTCATATATGAAGTAAACTGTTTTTGAAAAATGTCAATACAGTCAGAGGCTCAAGATGGCAGAGGAGCAGGACGGGGAGCTCACCTTCTCCCACAAATACATCAACACGCGGAATGACTCCTACAGAACACCTACTGGACGCTGGCAGAAGACCTCAGACTTCCAAAAGGGCAAGAAAATCTCCACATAACTGGGAAGGACAAAAGAAAAAAAAAGAGACAGAGAGAGAGAAAGGAACCAGGAAGGGACCTGCTCCCAGGAGGGAGCTGTGAAAGAGGAAAGGTGTCAGAACACTGGGAAGTCTCCTCCCTGGCGGGCAGATCAGCTGGGACAGGGTGGGGTGGGGAGCTTCAGAGCCTCCTGGAGAGCACAACAAGCAGGTTGTGGAGGGCAAAGCGGAGAGCGCCCCACACAGTCAGCTGGTGCCGCTGCCTGGCACTCCCCAGCCTGAGACGGTCCTCCACTGGGGCGGGTGGGGGCTGGGTGCTGAGGCTCAGGCTTCAGAGGTCAGAACAGGGGAGAAGACTGGGGGTGGCTGCCTGAGGGGGCTAGGGTGTGGTGTGCCACCACTGAGGGAAGAAGCCTGGGCCCCCCAGAGAGGTAGGGCACCACTGCTGGGGTGGGGGGGGCATGAGGAGAGGGGTTGGGGGGGGCATA
>NW_006781198.1:280249-287294 GCF_000442215.2 Lipotes vexillifer
GGGCATAAGGAGACGGGTGGGACCTCCACAGAAGCTTATTTCTCAGGCAGCAGGGCACCGCTTACATGAGCTCTGGGGGCGGGCACGAGCCACCACTGCCATCTCAGGCTCCAGAAGTGGGAGCAGCCTGCCAACGCCGAGGGTCCCGTGACCAGGCACCAACCGCTGCCCCTGACCTCCTGGGAGCGTGTGCAGGGCACGCACCTGCTCACACTCTGACAAGGGGATAATGGCCAGCACACGCTGAGGAAAGAGATGGCAAACATCCAAACCAAAGACAGCCCTCAAGCCAAAAAAATATTAAAACCACAAAAGCTAAGCAGCAATGCTCCCGCATATAAATAGCCCTCAAAGCCTACAGTAGATAATTGTTTCTCCTAAACTCACAGAGTAAGAGAAATATAAGCAAAATGAAGCAGCAGAGGAACCACTCCCAGTTAAGAGAATTGCCCTGAAGGAACAATGAAACGGACCTCTTCAGTCTAAAAGACACCGAGTTCAAAGAGGAGGTAATGAAAATACTGAAGGAATTAAGAAAGGCTATCAACAGAAATGCAGATTACTGTAAAAAGGAACTAGAAACTATAAGGAGGAGCCAAGAAAAATTAGAAAATTCATTTGCTGAAACGAAAGCTAAGCCACAGGCAATGAAGAATAGCAGAATGAATAATGCAGAAAAATAAGTGATCTGGAAGACAGAATAATGGAAATTACCCAATCAAAACAGCAGACAGAAAACCAAATGAAAAAAAATGAAAGCAATATAAGAGACCTATGGGATAATATAAAGTGTGCCAATCTATGTATAACAGGGATTCCAGAAGGAGAAAAGGGGATTGAAAATGTATTCGAAGAAATTATGGCTGAAAACTTCCCACATCTAAAGAAGGAAAAAGATAACCAGATACAAGAGGCACAGAGGGTCCCAAACAAGATGAACCCAAACAAACCTACACCAAGACACAGTATAATAAAAATGGCAAAAGTTAAAGAGAGGATTCCAAAGGCAGCAAGAGAAAAACAAAGAGTTAATTACAAGGGAATCCCCTTAAGGCTATCATCTGATTTCTGGACAGAAACACTGCAAGCCAGAAGGGAGTGGCAAAATATATTCAAAGTTTTGAGAGGGAAAAATCTGCAAACTAAAATACTCTATCCAGCAAGATTATCATTTAGAATAGGAGGGGAAATAAAGAAGTTCTCAGACAAGCAAAAACTAAAAGAATACAGAAATACCAAACCTATCCTAAAAAATATTGAAAGGTCTTCTCTACATACAAAAGAAGAAGATATAGGAAAGGGGAAATCACAGTTGAAAAGTTAATCACTTAAGTTAGCCAGTATACAGATCAAAAAGAAAAAAAAAAACCTACTGTGAAAGGATGATAAACACAAGAAAGAGCAAAAGGATTAATATGAAGCTGTAAAAAAAAAAGGACATCAGAATCATAAAATGTGGGGAAGGAGAGTAAGAAAATGTAGATTCTTGTTTTTTAGAATGTGTTTGAGCTTATACGACTATCAGTCTAAAGCAAGCAGATATAGGAAGGGGTTAACATACTTGAAAAACAGGGCAACCACAAATCAAAAACATACACTAGATCCACAAAAACCAAAAAGAAGAGAACACAACCATAAAATAAAAGGAAATCATCAAACCACAAAAAAGAAAAACAAAAAGAAAAGGAACAACAACAAAAATCCATAGAATCAACAGGAAAACAAGGTTTAAAATGGCAATGGATACATATGTATCAATAATTACCTTAAATGTCAGTGGACTGAATGCTCAAATCAAGACAGAGTGGCAGACTGGATAAAAAAAAAAACAAGAGCCTACAATATGCTGCCTACAAGAGACCCACCTTAGGGCAAAGGACACACACAGATTGAAAGTGAGGGGATGGAAAAAGATATTTCATGCAAATGGAAATGGCAAGAAAGCAGGAGTTGCAAAACTCATATCAGACTATAAAATAGACTTTAAAACAAAGGCCATAAAGGAAAAGAACACTATATAATGGTAAAAGGATCAATACAGGAAGAGGAGTTTACAATCATCAACATATATGCACCTAACATAGGAGCACCAAACCCATAAAACACTAACAGACATAAAGGAAGAAACTGACTGGAATACAATAATAGTAGGAGATTTTAACACCCCACTCACATCAGTGGACAGATCTTCTAGATAATCAATAAGGCAAGAGAGATCCTAAATGATGGAATAGGACAGTTAGACTTAATTGATATTTTCAAGACATTACATCAAAAAAACCAAAAAACAAAAAACACATCTTTTCAAGTGCACGTGGAACATTCTCTAGGACTGACCATATACTAGGGCACAAAACTAATAACCTCAACAAATTTAAGAGTATAGAAATCATTTCAAGCATCTTCTCTGACAACAGCATGAAACTAGAAATCAACCACAGGAAAAGAAATGAGAAAAAAATGATTATATGAAAACTAAACCATATGCTACTAAAAACCAATAGGTCAATGAGGAAATCAAAAAGGAAATTAAAAAGTACCTTGAGACAAACAACAATGAAAACACAACCACACAAAATCTATGGGATACAGCACAAGCACTTCTTAGAGGGACGTTCATAGTGATACACGCCTTCCTCAAAAAACAAGAAAACATCTCAACAACCTAACATACCACCTAACATACCAACCTAATATACCACCTAAAAGAATTAGAAAAAGAAGAAAAACTAAAACCTAAAGTCAGCAGAAGGAAGGAAATAATAAAGATCAGGGAGGAAATAAATTGAGATTAAAAAAATAGAAAAAAAATCAATAAAACCAAAAGCTGGTTCTTTGAAGGGGTAAACAAAATTGACAAACCTCTGGCCAGGCTCACCAAGAAGAAAAAAGCAAATTAAGAAATGAAAAAGGAGAAATCTCAACCAATACCACAGAAATACAAAAACCCATAAGAGAATACTATGAACAATTATATGCCAACAAATTTGACAACTCAGAAGAAACAGACAACTTTCTAGAAACATATAGCCCACCAAAACTGAATCAAGCAGTAGTAGATAGTTTGAACAGACCGATTCACTAGAAGTGAAACACAATCTGTAAAGAAACAAAACAAAACAAAACAAAACTCCCTACAAACAAAAGTCTAGGACCAGATGGCTTCACAGGTGAATTCTACCAAACATACAAAGAACTTATACACATCCTTCTCAAACTCTTCCAAAAGACTGAAGAGGAGGGAACACTTCCAAAGACATTCTATGAAGCCACCATCACCCTGATACCAAAGCCAAAGATACCACCAAAAAAGAAAATCACAGGCCAATATCTTTGACGAATATAGATGCAAAAATTCTCAACAAAATATTAGCAAACTGAATCCAACAACACATGAAAAAGATCATACTCCACAACCAAGCAGGACGCATCCCAAGTTCACAAGCATGGTTCAACATATGCACATTAATCAGTGTAATACACCATATAAAAGTAAAAAACCACATGATCATCAAAAGATGCAGAAAAAGGGCTTCCCTGGTGGCGCAGTGGTTGAGAATCTGCCTGCCAATGCAGGGGACACGGGTTCGAGCCCTGGTCTGGGAAGATCCCACGTGCCGCGGAGCAACTGGCCCCGCGAGCCACAATTGCTAAGCCTGCGCGTCTGGAGCCTGTGCTCCGCAACAAGAGAGGCCGCGATAGTGAGAGGCCCACACACCGCGATGAAGAGTGGCCCCCACTTGCCGCAACTAGAGAAAGCCCTCACACAGAAACGAAGACCCAACACAGCCATAAATAAATAAATAAACAAACAAATAAATAAATAAATAAAATTTTAAAAATGCAGAAAAAGCCTTTGACAAAATTCAAAATCCATTCATGATAAAAAAAAACATAGTAAAAGCCATTTATGATAAACTCAAAGACAGTATACTCAATGGTGAAAAGTTGAAAGCCTTTCCACTAAAATCTGGAACAAGACAAGGATGCCCACCCTCACCACTTCTATTCAACATAGTATTGGAAGTCCTAGCCACAGCAGTCAGACAAGAAATAAAAGGTATGCAAATTGGAAGGGAAGAGGTAAAATTGTCACTATATGCAGATGACATGATACCATATACATAGAAAACCCTAAGGACTCCACACAAAAACTACTAGATCTAATAAGTGAATTCAGCAAAGTAGCAGGATATAAGGTTAACATTTAGAAATTGGCTGCATTTCTTTACACTAACAATGAAATATCAGAAAGGGAATATAAAAAACAGTACCTTTTAAAATCACACCAACAAACAAAAAAACCCTAGGAATAAACCTGAGCAAGGAGATGAAAGACTTACATGTTGAGAACTATAAAACATTAATAAAGGAAATTAAAGAGGATTCAAAGAAATGGAAAGATATCCCATGCTCCTGGATTAGAAGAATGTCGTTAGAATGGCAATACTACCCAAAGCAATCTACAAATTTAATGAGATCCCTATCAAATTACCCATAACATTTTTCACAGAATTAGAACAAATAATCCGAAATTTATATGGAACCATAAAAGACCCAGAATTGCCAAAGCAATCCTGAGGAAACAAAAACAAAGCAAGAGGCATAACTCTTCCAGACTTCAGACAATACTACAAAGCTACAGTAAGCAAAACAATGGATCAATGGAACAGAATTGAGAGCCCAGAAATAAACCCACACACCTACGGTCAGTTCATTGTCTACAAAGGAGGCAAGAATATAAACAGGAAAAAGTCTCTTCAGTAAGCAGTGCTGGGAAAGTTGGACAGCTGCATGTTAAGTCAATGAAGCTAGAACAAACCCTCAAACTATGCAGAAAAATAAACTCAAAATGGCTTAAAGACTTAAACATAAGACACGACACCATAAAACTCCTAGAACAGAGCATAGGCAAAACATTATTTGACATAAACTGTACCAGTGTTTTCTTAGGTCTCCCAAGGCAATAGAAATAAAACCAAGAATAAACAAATGGGACCTAATCAAACTTTTGCACAGCAAAGGAAACCATAAAAAAAATGAAAAGACAACCTATGGACTGGGAGAAAGTATTTCCAAATGATGAAACTGACAAGGACTTAATTCCCCAAATAAACAAACTGCTCATACAACTCAAAAACAAAAACACAACCCCATCAAAAAACGGGCAGGAGACCTTAATAGACACTTCTCCAAAGAAGACATACAGATGGCCAGTAGGCACATGAAAAGATGCTCAAAATCACTAATTATTAGAGAAATGCAAATCAAAACTACAATGAGGTACCACCTCACATCAGTCAGAATGGCCATCATTAAAAACTTTACAAATAACAAATGCTGGAGAGGGTGTGGAGAAAAGGGAACCCTCCTACACTATTGGTGGGAACGTAAATTGGTGCAGCCACTATGGAAAACAGTATGGAGGTTCCTCAGAAAACTAAAAATAGAACTACCATACGATCCAGCAATCCCAGTCCTGGGCACATACACCTGGACAAAACTATAACTCAAAAAGATACATGCACCTCTATGTTCATAGCAGCACTATGCACAATAGCCAAGACATGGAAACAACCTAAATGTCCATCAACAGATGAATGGATAAAGATGTGGTGTGTGTGTGTGTGTGTATACACACACACATATATGCGTGCACACACACACACACAATGGAGTACTACTCGGCCATAAAAAGAATGAAATAATGCCGTTTGCAGCAACATGGATGCAACTAGAGATTATACTAAGTGAAGTCAGAAAGAGAAAGACAAATACCATATGATATCACTTATATGTGGAATCTGAAATATGGCACAAATGAACCTACCTATGAAACAGTTGCCAAGGGGGAAGGGGGAGGGAGAGGGTTGGACTGGGAATTTGGGGTTAGCAGATGCAAACTATTACATACAGAATGATAACAAGGTCCTACTGTATAGCATAGGGAACTATATCCATCCAACCTCCTGGGATAAACCACAATGAAAAAAAATATAAAAGAATGTATGTATGTGTATAATTGAGTCATTTTGCTGTATAGAATTAGCACACATTGTAAATTATCCTCCCTACCAAGGAGGATAAGTGGGAATGAAGCACTCTGTAAAAGGCACTTATAAAGCATATTAGAGATAAATTGGTCTAAGAAGCAAAGAAAGCAAGAGTTACAAGAGCGATCAAGTTTCTGCTACTATATCTAGCTGCTATAATATCAAGCGTTATAGAGCCCTTTTTATCTTAATCGTTCATTAGAATATAGATAACTAATTTCTCAAAATGTTGAAAAATCTGTACACACTACAGAAACTATACACATTACAAAGGTGTCTGTATTAATCTCTGATACTGATCTGCAAAGTACAAAAATGAAATATTTGGGGTATTTAAAAAGTCAACATTTAAACTTGGGTGTGCACAAGTGTAAATGATTCCTAAATTCATAAGAGATAAAAGGTGTATAAGATGAGAGCGTTTTTATATTAACCAGACTTACAGAATCTGAGCCAGTGTCTCTACTCGCCTCCCTGCACCCCACACCCTTTCCCTCCTCTCTCCCGCTGAACTCTCCAGGTAAGTTATCTGGGTAGATGTGTACGTTACTTTGGTGGCCAGTCCTTTGAAAATAAAGGTAATGGTGCGTGTACAGTCAAAGCCCAGCATATTGTTGGGTACACAGTGTGCACTTAATAAGTCCCTATTAAATTCAATCAGATGCAGTATGGTACAGGAAACAGTGAAACAACTGGGGCTGAAAAGTGCCTACATCCTCTTTCCCAGAAAAATGTTGTGTCCTCCCTAAAAAGTCATCCTGAAAAAGACAAACAACTGATCCTAAGAGAGAAACGAACAAAGCATGACTGTCTGCTTACAAGACCTGTGGGTCGCTCCACTTTGTCAGACAGAGCTCCTCCAGCAACTCTTCTTCATCCAAGATATCCAAAATGGACTCTTTGAAGATTTTAATATCTGTTTCTAACTCCGACAGGCTGTAAGAGTAGTTGCATAGAAATGATTAAGAACATAAACCTATAAAAATATTTCC
>NW_006781198.1:287310-289345 GCF_000442215.2 Lipotes vexillifer
CTGTCTTTTTAGTGTCTTATCAAGTAGATCCACTTATAAATTCATGGTAAACACTGATTTGTAAAAAAAAAAAAAAATTTTTTTATATTTACTATGCACTCTGAGAATCAATTCCCAATCCCCAAACTACAGTAAGTGGTAAAATTAACCAATGATATAATTTTCAGCATATATTATTTATCTCAGAAACATATAATCACTGTTATTTAAGCTTCTGGGCTCAGAAATTTATCTTTACTCTTAATAAGTATGGCAGTGATGAACAGACTATTTACTTTTAATTCATAAAAACATCCTAATACTTTCAGACAAAGAACTACTGATTCAGGAATTTTAACTGTTAACTCCTGAATGGATTTTTAGGGGGTACAAATCCTGAAGGCATGTTCATTCAGTCTGTAATATAAATTAAAATATTATCCTTAAATTCTGGAATGCATTATGATAAACAAAAAAACCCATGGACCTTGGAGGGAAAGAAAATTGAATTTGAGTCTAGATTTGCTATTTAGTAGCTGTTAAAGTTTAGAAAAATTACTTAGACCTCAGTTTTCTTATCTTCAAAATGAGGACCATGTCAACAGGATTGCTGACAGGATAAGATGACATCACACACATAAAAGAGACTGATACAGCATTTCATGCAAAACAGCTTTTCAATAAACATTAGTTTGTGTGCCCCCTTTAGCTCAACTTCCCCTCTAGGCTACTTTCTTAAAGTTATGAAAGACAGTGAAAATCAAATATGGAAATGAAGGTACTGAGAGTAAGTCACAAAGTAAAAACTGTCATTATCATTAGCAAGACTAGTTGGTATTTTTAAAACAGCTAAGAATTACACTAATTTTGGACCTGAATATACGTTAAACATTTCACTGTTAAAACTACTGAAAGAGAAGTTTAAGACATTTTTGTCTAACTCCCAACTTGGTAAATCACCCATATTTACCTTTTGCCATTTTGTAGTAAGATGTGCAGTTTGCTTCTATCTATGGAAGAATGTTTGGGATCCACTAAAGCTTCCAATGTCTCAAGGATCAGTGGTTGCAAAATGCTAAGTTTCCCCTGAAGAGTGTTGATCTAGATAACAACATGACCTTTCATAAGAATTAAAACAATCTTTTTAGAATACTCAGGGTCAGTGAATGCTCTGATTAAATACAGAAATCTGTAATAGCTAGGAAGGCTGGTAACATTTCAGAACATGGTCACTGCTGGAACGCCCATCCCAGATGATTAAAAACTAGATCTCCGGGCTTCCCTGGTGGCGCAGTGGTTGGGAGTCAGCCTGCCGATGCAGGGGACGCGGGTTTGTGCCCCGGTCCGGGAGGATCCTGCGTGCCGCGGAGCAGCTGGGCCCGTGGGCCATGGCGGCTGGGCCTGCGCGTCCGGAGCCTGTGCTCCGCAACGGGAGAGGCTGCAGCGGTGACAGGCCCGCGTACCGCAAAAAAAAAAAACAAAAAAAACTAGATCTCCTAGGTTAAAAGATAACCATGCATAATGTTGTTAGTAAGCTCCCATTTGGTTGCCAGGGAATTAACTCCCATAAGACTCTTCCCCCTACAGACACCAGACATTTATTATGAAAGGAATGGAGGATTGATTAAAAGAAAAGCTGCCGTTCTTTGGTTAAAACATAAACTTGGGCTTCCCTGGTGGTGCAGTGGTTGAGAGTCCGCCTGCCGATGCAGGGGAAATGGGTTCGTGCCCCGGTCCGGGAAGTTCCCACGTGCCACGGAGCGGCTGGGCCCGTGAGCCATGGCCGCTGAGCCTGCGCATCCGGAGCCTGTGCTCCGCAACGGGAGAGGCCACAACAGTGAGAGGCCCGCGTACCGCAAAAAAAACAAACAAACAAAAAAAACACATAAACTTTACATCTGGTAAACAATACCTATGTTCTTTGTAAATAGGATACAGTTCAAAACTCCTATGAACAAGGCTCTTTTGAAAACCAAAACATACCTTAGACTTTATAAAATAAACTTGAAAAGTCAAAAGTGTATTTATTATTCGGGTTAATATAGGCACAGCAGGA
>NW_006781198.1:289355-290787 GCF_000442215.2 Lipotes vexillifer
CAATCAGCAGATATACATTGATACAGCTATACTAGTTCTTAAAATATTAAAATTCTTCCATACCTGTTGGTAAACAGCATAACAGCAGCTGAATTAAGCAGTAAGATTAATAATGTAAATTCCAACATATACTGTCCATCCTAGCATTAGCTGCTGAGAGCTTAGTCAGTCCGTGTAGCTTGCCAGCGACCACTGTTTATACCTTCATTTCTTTCCATTTTTTCCCTGCTTAGTAACTGGGCTTCAACTAGTCACCATCTCATTGGCTGGCACTAGCTGGTGCTATTGCCTCATTAACCTGAGTAAGGAACGGAGCCATCTCCTACTCCCTCAGTAGAGCAAGGCAGACAAAGAAGGGTGCCAGGTTCCAACAACCCCCACCCACCTCATGTCCCCTTTACTCTCCCCTCTTCTTCTCCCACTCTGGCTAGCATGCTCATGGTACTGACTCTTGCATGTAGCCAGGTCCTGAACAGTACTATCCTGACTAATAGGGGGAAGAAAAGATGATGAAAGATTTGTCGGGGCCAGGAAAGCAGTGACCGTCCTTGTTCAGAGCCTGACAGGATCCCCAGACACTCAATGATTATCAACTTAAAGGAGGAATTGTAAGAAGAATTGTACACGGTTTCTATGTCAAACTAGGTCGCAAACACAGGCATCATTTAGCTAGCTCAAACAAAGGATTACACAAACAAATCAAAGAATGATATGGAGACTAGCAGAATGATTTGATGAAAGATTTGTGCTATAATATTTATCATGTGCAAGCAGTCACACAACAATTTAGTTAGAGAATAAAATGGAGTACAGTTAAAACCTTTTGATATGTTCATTTATATACTTAGGATAAGTATTTTGAATTAGCATCCCTGAATACACTTATTAAAATTGAACAATGGATAGACAACCTGAAATGAGCTTCACTGAATGTCATAACATGACTGTCAAAGAGATTCTATGTATACCATACCTAGAGACTTTACATCTATTTGTTTGGGTCATAAAGTTTAAGAATTAAGTACTTTCTGCATATAAGACCCTTAGAAATGTTTTTATTTGGTGGGAGGGTGTGGTTAGGGAAAATGCTATTAAAACAATACCAATGTGTCTTCCTCCTCAATAGCACTGTAAAACCAGAAAACATTCAAGAAGCTAAATAAAAACAGGCTTACCCGATATTGCAGGAGTGCTTCTATGGCTCTAAATTCAAAAGGTAAAGGGTATGTGACAAGTTGACCCTCTCCAGCCAACTGTGAAGGGAGCTCCCGGAACAGCCACTGCTCTAAATTTAAATTACGATAATCTAGTATCAGAAGACACTCTGGAGTTATCACAGCTTTCAAATACTGGGGGGGGAAAAAAAAAATATATATATATATATATGTACACACACACGCACATACGTAAGTTGTAGAGTTGTATGGAAAAA
>NW_006781198.1:290857-294016 GCF_000442215.2 Lipotes vexillifer
AGGGAAAAAATAACCTTCATAAAATAGGATTTAATACTCTATTTTGGACTAAGCCTAAACCAAATCACTGTTCATTTGGTTTTTCAAAAAAAGACTTTTTTTTTTTAAAAGAGAGGAAGCCTAAAATAAATCCAAGTCTTGATACCTCTAACTCAGTCTCAACAGAACTAGAATTAAACAAATTATGTATTTATTAGGACTTCCAGGGTAATCATGAGAAATATAGAGAACAAAGGAAACACGATAAGGTCTTCTTAAAAGTCAGGTATTCAGCAGACTTTTAGAAAAGATTTAGTTTAATCATGATTAGTTTGGCTGAAATGGGAAAGTTTCCTTTTTAAAATATCACCAAAACACATTAAGGTAATTCAAAATGATAAAGATAAAATGTATCCTTAGCGCTCTAATTTAGAACACTATGAAATTAAAAATTTATTCTTAAAAGGAAGACATCTTTTATGTTAGAAGAGTAACACAGAAGAGTAGCCTGTGGCCACTGTATTAGTGATATAAAAATCAGAAATTTTTCTTTCACATTTTCCCCATTTTACTGCTGACCCTTGAACAACACTGGCTTGAACCATGCGGGTCCACTTACATGCAGATTTTTTTCAGTAGTAAATACCACAGTACTACACTATCTGTGGTTGGTTGAATCTGAGGATGTGCAACAGCAGATATGGAGGAACTGTGGCTATAAATTATATGTGGATTTTTGATCGTGTGGAGGTTCAGCGCCCCTGACCCCCATGTGGCTCAAGGGTCAACTATAATATGAACATTTTTACTCAGAAAAGTTGAAAAATTACACAGTGAATACCTATACACATACCAATTCAATGATACAATTAACATTTTGCTAAATTTGCTTTGTCACATACTTCTCTATCTCTTCATTAAAGAGGTACTGTTTGGAAGGGTGCTAGCTATTGATAATAAAAGTGAAGAATGTGTTTTGGAGAAAAATCACTTGGGAAAAGACTGCTTCCTTTTTTAATCTTTAAAAAAATTAATTCTAGATAAATTGACAAAAACCTGCCATCAAAAACTGTTTGAAGAAAGCAAGTCTCATGTCCACTGCAGGGCTGATACCATTGAGACCTGCGTCCCCTCATCTATTTCCAAACCTTAAACGTTAGCCCACCAAAATAAACTTAAAGCTTTCCATAAAAATAAAAATTAAGATGATAAACTTTAAAGGATATTCTTAGGCTATTTGGAAAACCAGAATATATTCTTAGTAGCTGAAGTTACACTACAATTACACATAACTGTATACAACTGAAAATGTCTACTATAAATCAAGATTCTTTCTCTTATGTTAGAGACTAAATTCAAACAGTGAGAATGGAGACCGAAGTCAGATCTTTTCCATCATAAATAGAGCAGTGCTATGCCTGCTAAGTATATGTATATAATCCATGTAAAATGAGTTTTACTCTTAACAACATGTTATATTACAAAATATTCTGTTTCACACAGCTATTTTTATTACGAAATTACTTGTAACCTAGTTATTGATCAAGACAGTTAGGAAGTAACTTTTATAAGACTGCAGTGGAGAAATGTATATGAAATAAAATCCTTTACCTCCATTCTCATGATAATCCTATTGTTTCTGGTTGTGATGCTCATTAAATGCTGAAACCTCAAATCTCTGGCTTGAAGACCTAATTCTTGATATAAGTCAGTTTTCTTCCTTTCTATAAAAGAAGCATGTTCAATAAAAAGAGTGGGTAAACCAATAAACTGAAAAGTTTAGATTTTTATATCAGAGTACCCCTCCCACCACCAAGATAATCTTCTATTACTACCAGAAACGAGAGCTAAACTGGGTCTTTTTAATACCCATTTCTACCTCAAAAACATACTCAGGCTAAATCTGGTCAAACTAATTTTTCTTTTCTCCTTTTAACCATACTTCATAAAATTTCTCTGTACTTAGAAAAGGCCCTTGGAACCAATATAAAAACCATAGCTATACATCATTGGAATTTACAGTATCAATTTCTAGCTCTAGATTCATGGATTTTTAAATATGAACTGTATAGAACTATAGTTCTATTTTCTATTTTTTCCTTACTACATTATCAACTTCAGCATTTTAAATCTATGAACAGACAAGTTCAATTTTCTTTGTTCTTGGACTAATAATACAAAATGAGAAAATAAAGTCAGTTCTCACACTAGATTCTCCTATCTGAGAACTACATTTATTAACTAAGAGAAAGCAAAACAGATGAAGAAACTCAAGAAATGATGCTGGTAATAGTAGTATCTATTCTTGTAGTATCAAGCCACGCCTGTGATAGAGCTCTAAGTAGAACAACCTTTTGTAGGAGATGCCGAGCCCAAAAACGCCCAAAATACTCCACTAGGATCTTAGCAACAGCAGGAACAGGACCACAGGGTGGGAAGGACATGGGAGACCTGAAACCTGCACGTGAGGTCAGACAGTAAAGTAATGCTTGGTTTCATTTAAAAAAGTAACCGTCCATAAGAGCCATCGCTGGCAGAGTTCCATCTGACCGCCATCCAGTGCCCTGTCCCTTCTGTCTGCTGTCACCCAGTGCTACTGCAATAACAGTGGTATTATGTGATTCTCTGCCTTCAACATGGTACAGGAGGAGAGGGACATGAGGACCGGGGCAGTGAAAGGGAGACTAAGGAAGAGAAACAAATGGGAGAGGAGTGTTTCTCTCTCAGCTGCGCACCAGCCTACGCTCTTCTTTTAACATCCTGTTAGAGTGAAAGTGGCTCCTGACACCACAACAACACAGGTCAGGTGTTGCCAGTTCCAATTAGGACAGATGGGCAAATGCTGAAAAAGATCTCCTTCAACACACCCATGTATGCAAAGAATATTCTACTGAAAATATTATAATTTCTTGACTTCCAGTGGGTTCACTCATTCACTGATGAGTGATTTAAAAGAAAATTACAGATACTCACCAAAAGAAGTAACCTTTCCCCCTTTGTCAAATTTTGTCTGGAGAGAGATAATAAAATATTATTTTCTCCCAAATCAGTACACTATTTATGGTATCATATCATATGGTATTATAATCCTCCCAAATACTGAAATACAGATAAAAACCATAACTGCCCTTAAGTTAAATTCAGTTATGAGCTAAGGGTCAAAAAAAAAATTCTCTTTCC
>NW_006781198.1:294026-305209 GCF_000442215.2 Lipotes vexillifer
GCAAGGACAAATCTGATCTTGGATTAACTTTCCAACTTGGTTCCCCGGGAGATCTGATAAAGGAGTGTCAGTTGTGTTACTAGGCAACAACGCTTATGGCAAAAGTGCCCAATGACTGGTAGACAGACTGCTCTGGACTGGAAAGACTAAGAACAGACTACAGACACCTGTTGGGAAGCCATGGTTCTGCCTTTCCCGAGAGTAGTGGTTCTTGTAACTGACTATGCTCCTTGTGGGAGCCCTGGACGTGTCTCTGGGATGGTTACAAGATACTGGCACTAGAGGGCCTGGGGATTCTAAGCCAAGGTGGATCTCAAACCCACATTTGAGAATATCCTCTCCTCGCACCTGAGCTGTCACACAGGGGGCCACAGGAGCCCCTGCATGGCTGTAAGGACTTCTTTTGAAGAGAAAACACCTAATGCTGCTCTTCTGCACTTCCTATCCTTTATCCTTCTGAACAGACTGGGACCAAGTGTGGCTTGTCTTGTGAATCTAATTATCTATGGGAGGCTATGAAGTCTCTCTGGTGGGTGTTGCAGAATCAATAAATGTTTACAAAAAAGACCTCTTCTGAGTTTAAAAAGAGGACACAATGCAGAAACTGTATTTCCTATAAAGCAGAGGGAAGGTTTTCCTGTAATACTTGTCCATAGTCAAGTTTGAAGATGTCAAATAATATTTAATGAAGCACTAGGTACTGGGCTGTATTAATTACTATTAAATATGCATTTTCAGGAAGACACACTCTAAGATACAGTTGTAGGTCCAAGTCCTGGGTTATTACCATGGAAAATACACATGCTGTGTTAATAATAACACAATAAAACCTCACAATATATATCTCAGCTTGCTTCTCATGAGCAAAGATAAGATCAACAGGAATATATGAGTATCATAAAACATCAGAGTTCAAGGGAAATTTACATCAAGGGAAGCTTTATGTTTTGTGTAATACACACTAGCTTTCCTCCTTACACTTATTTCACAAATATATACATCTGCTGCAGAAAATTTGAAAATAAAGATAAATCAAACTATTTGGTCACAAATTTTAGAGAAAACCATGCTAATATTTTACTGTCCTTCCAGACTTTTTCCTATTACATATATATTCATGTTACACACACTTCTTTGCAGTCTCCCCTCCACTTACAACTTAACAATATATGGTGAATATTTTTGCATCTCAATATTTATACTTTTTCCTTAATGGGATTTTTTTGATTTAAAAAAACCATGAGATCATACAAACTGATTTTTTAAAAAAATGTTTACCTTATAACTCACATTATTTCAAATAGCATCAACTGATTTTAAGTGCTCTTGGCAGATAATGATTTCACCTGCAAAGAACCTTCTTTCAATATTTAACACCTGATTTTGTACTGTTAATTAAACTGGCTAACTCTTCCGGAACAGTGAATAAGAGTGATAACCCCCAGAACTACGTGTAAAAGTTATCTTGTTCTGTATAGTTGATAAAGAAAAGTTCTTATGTTGGTAAGCCTAAATAATAAGGATGATATATAATGGCTAATATACACTGAATGCTTACCATGCATGAGGTATTATTTTTAAGGGTTTTACATATGTGAGTTAATTTAAATTTCACAATTCTATAAGGTGGGTACTTTTACCCCCAGTATACAGGTGGGAAAACTAGGGCACAAAGATGTTATGATAACTTGTCCAAGTCCATCCAGTTAGTAAGAGACAGAGTTGAGATCTGAAATTAGAAACTCTGCTTCAGAGCAAGCACTTTATTTTTCTCTCTCTAAATATGTGTGTGTGTGAGACACACCATTTGTGTGATTTTATTCAATTTTTTTCCTGAACAAAAGAGAAAGCTGCAGAGATCATGACCCTTCAAAGTATGCACTCTCAGGTAATACACTGTGCTGTCCTCAAAATGCTTCTGCATATATTACGTTGCATAGCACAGGTTCAAGCCGTTTTGTAATTAACAGCCTTCAAGGATTTCTAAATAGATTTCTGGAGAAATCTTGAGTATTCAAATAGGAAGCTCTGAATTGTGATTTGAGTCACCTGTTCTAGTATTAAAAGATTAGCTCTAGAGTCATTAGCAAAGTTTCAAGAGTGCTGTGAAGCAAACCTAGCTGGTACTCAGGTCACTGGCTAAGCAAAAGACAATGACTTACAAGGATTCATTATAAAACAAAGTAAGTAATATCATCAAATGGACCACACATACTCACCACAGTAAACACCGGGGCTACACTGGCTAAAGTGGCTTGAGAGACATCAGAAGTTCTAAACCGGTGAATTTCACCTGAAAAAACGAATCAGAGAATTCCTTGTGATCATATGATTGGTTTTCACATGCAGCTAAGATACAATTCTCACAGTATGTGGAGGTCTTCAGACTATTTTACTATGTTTTGAATCTTTTTCCTAGAGGGAAAATAAGAAACACTCTTGTTAATATCTGTAGGTGAAATGTTATGTTTGGCAATGAATGAGTAGCTTAGGTGAGGCATTAGAATAGTCTATGGATTCCAGTCACCCCTTTTCCTTTCTAAGTATTTTTGATATCTTATAGTTGGATGAACAAGTGTATAACAATGTTCTGAGATTAAAATACAATGTCCATTCTTTTTTGCCTAGTTTAGAAAGGCTCTTCATGCAAGTTACATTGGTACAGTTTAGAAAACATACATTCCAAGAACCACTTGACCTTTCAGCATTCCAATATCAGGATTATTTGACCTATAAATTACGAAACCTACTGATTTTACTTCTACGTATTAACTTCTTTTCCACACATATACTTCAGAGTGAACATACTTATGAAATAACCTACTGCACTGGAATGGAGACCCCAGTGAACTGGAATATAGACAAATCTTTATTTGAAAATAAACCTATTTAAAACGTGATTTAAACTGAGTGAGCTCTCAAGTATAACCAAGTAAATTTAATGCCCGACAAAAGACACTGTTCAAAATACTAAACATAAGAGGAATGAACAGAATTCGTATCTACAGAACGTATAGATATATTCTCATTTCTGATCTTATTCCTTCTTATTACATACATTTAAAGACATGTAATTCGGTACCACCTGAGGTTTGTTGGTTCCCTTCTACAAAATACAAACTATGTTATGAGGGTCAGCTGAATAAAGGTTAAAGAGCTACACATCAGCATTTGCTAATCAGTCACAAGTTAGATAAAATGTTACCATCTAATGTTTTGTCCTAAAACATTAGATGGGCTGAACCTGGGTTCCCAGGCATTTACCAAACAAAGAAGGGAATATGAAATGTAACCCAATTTGGAAAGAGTCTCCTAATGGGTATAAGAAGGTGGAGATGGTGAGTTACTTCGGGAGCATTTTGAGAGAACAACTGAGAAACTTACTTGAGGACATGTTTTGCAAAGCCATATATTTTAATGCCTTTTGTTTCTCAGCAATATTAGCACCCACACTGTCACATCTGTGAAAATGTCAACGTATTACCGTCATGCTCTATCATCCAGGGGAAAAAAAAATAAATTTCAACTCCGCTCCCCCCTATCCCCCGACTCCTTCTGGCTGTCTGGTTACACAGTACTTGGGGAAAAAGTCAGATCTTTCTCAGAAGCAACTCTTCCCATGAAGTTTCAAAGTCTTCAGCCTCACCTCTAGGTGCGTCCCCACCCCTTACCTGAGCAACTGGAAAAGGTATAAATGTGTCCGTCCATAAGGAAGAGACAGAAGACAGGAAAAATACTTTAAAAAATATTTCAGGTAGATAAGCCTAATCTTAGTTTCAGCACTATGATGACAGGTAAGAGCGAAACTCTTTAAAGTCTTTTCACAAGCGCACATAGGCCTGGAGATTTGCAGCCGGGGCGGTGGGAAAGACAAGAGGCCTGTCGGGTCGGGCTCTAGCTGGGCACAAGGCGCAGTGCTCAGTCGCGTTCGGGGCTGGTGGGACGCAGCTCGGCACGCGGACCTGTGCAAGGGGACAAGAGCCGGGCGCCCAAGGGCGGACCTGGAGGCAGAGGCCGGAGCAGCCACAGCCACGTGGGCTCCGGCGGTCGGGTCGGGGTCCCGGGATCACTGCAAGCCCGACGTCCCGGGGCTGCGGAGCGGAGAGGGGAGTACCTGCCGTGGGGAGCCGGCGGGGCCTGTACAGCGGCGCGGCCCACCTCCTTCCGAACAGTTGGGCAGCGCGGCCGCAGGCGACAACGGAGCGAGCCCCGGGGGTCAAGCCCAAGGCCAGAGAGTACAGGGTGCGCCGGGGCAACCTCACCGCGCGGGGCAGGAGCTGGGCCAGGCTCCGCAGGCATTCCATGGCGCTGGAGCGAAGAGGAGGCAACTGCAAGACACCAGCCCTTCATACCTTACGATAGCGGAGCAGCCGGCACTCCGCGACCCCGCGCGAGCACCCAAGCTGCGGCCGCTGCTTACCGGGCATGCGCGGAGCGCGCCTGCGTCTAATTTTCCGCGCATGCTCGGACCGTGCCTTTGGGTGGGCATCTCGTGTCCCTCGGCCAATCGGAGTTTGTCTCCTGCACCTGAGTCTGTACCTGTAAAGCGAGTAGGGACCGGCTCGGGGGGGCGGGGCACGTTTACCTGCGTGAGTCGAACTATCTAACCCAGATTCGACCCTTAGGGCCTTGGAGCCGTCAGGTCGGCGCGTAGAGTGTCGATTATTTCTGTTAACTAGTAATCGTTAAATGTGAAAAAATACCCAGCATGTATATAATGCTTCGTGGTCTCTGGAGCATTTTCATACGTATGATGCAGTCTGCAATTTGGAAGTGAGGAAATTATGCCCATTCCCAACTCAATTTCTATTTAAGTTTAATGTAGCAAAAATAATTAACCGTCATATGGAATGATATATTAAATTTTGCTAGTGAAGACTGAGGAACATAAACGCGTAGGATTTATAGTCCGTATTTAATCAAATGTAGGATAGTATCAATTTCAAGGTGCCATTTTATATACCACCAAGAAAGAAAAATCTCTAATAAACTTTGCTCTCTAATTATATCATTTAAGCGTCATCCCAATTTGTCTGTAAAATAAAAAAAAGTGAGGCTTAGACTTGATGAAATATAGTATATATATATTTTTTAACACACCAGGAGAAAGAGTCTCCAGATATGCACTTGAACAAAGCAAGCTTTTTTTTAATTGTTTTTTTTTTTAATTTTTATTTATTTACTTATTTTTGGCTGTGTTGGGTCTTCGTTGCTGCGGGTGGGCTTTCTCTAGTTGCGGCGAGCGGGGGCTACTCTTTGTTGCGGTGCGTGGGCTTCTCATTGCAGTGGCTTCTCTCATTGTGGAGCATGGGCTCTAGGTGCGTGGGCTTCAGTAGTTGCGGCACACGGGCTCAGCAGTTGTGGCTCACGGGCTCTAGAGCACAGGCTCAGTAGTTGTGGCACACGAGCTTAGTTGCTCCGCGGCATGTGGGATCTTCCCAGACCAGGGATCGAACCCGTGTTCCTTGCATTGGCAGGCGGATTCTCAACCACTTGCGCCACCGGGGAAGCCTAGTGTATCTTTTTAAAGTGTGAGTTAATAGACTTGTCCCTTACAAGGTAGAAATGCAAGGCAGACACAAGTTTCACAGATTCCCATTCAATCACTATGTATGAATACAGAGCTGAGGAAACACAAGAGAACTTTTCTCCCCCTGTAGGATATTGAGACTGAGGATGGATTAGGCGGCAGTAGACAGAGAGAAGGCTTCCAAAACAGGGGACATTTGACTTGAGCATTGAGGGCAAAGGAGTACTTCAAGCAGTGCTTCCTTGGCAGTGGGATGGGGTGGGGTGTGGAAAAGAGCCCTGGGTATACAGTACATGGCTGGTAGATTTTTCATGTAACGAAAGGATGAAATACATCTTTCAAGAACATTGCGTGCCTTCAGAGACATTTCTTGGAAACAATATGTGATAACTTTTTTAATACTTAGTCCCCAGTATGAAGAGACAACTCTGTTTAAGATGACCCTTACAGAGCCTTAGAAAAACTCTGGGACATGGCCAGACACATGGCCTTAAAACTCATGTCAAGGATTTAGAATTTCATCTGAGAAGGGTGGGAGCTATTGCTGGGACTTTGAGCCGAGAAGTAAATCTGATTTATGTTTAAATGGACTGTTCAGGCTGTGTGGGGAAGAGATTGCAGAAAGGTAAGTGTGGAAGCAGAGAGATGGTGATGATGGTTTGGGTTAAGGTGGAGGTGGTGGAGACTGGATGGGTTTGGTGCTATAAACTGAAGGCTGAGTTGACAAGATTTGCAGATGGGATGTAAATAAAGAGGCATAGAAGCTGACTCCAAATTTTTTGGCCTAAACAACTGGGCAATCATGGTGCCATTTACTGAGCTAAGGAAATTTGGAGAGGAGCAAGTTTAGATGGAGAGCAGATGATGGCTTGGTGTTTGGTTCTGGGCGTGTTAACTTTGAGAGCTCTACTAGACAGATATCTAAGCATAGATATCAAGTAAGCAGTGTGGAGTCTGGGGAGATTTTGGAGCTAGATATACACATTTGGGACTATATAGAAATATTTAAAGCCATATGATTGGGTAAAATCTCTTAGGAGGTGAGACAGGAAAGAGAAAAGTTCCTGTGATTCAGCTCTAGGTCCTCCAACATTTAATGGTTAAGAATCGAAGATGGATCCAGCAGAATATGAGAAGGCATGGCCAGGAAGGAGAAGTAAAATTAGAGAGGGTGGGATCCTTGAAGCTAAGTGGAGAAAGTGTGTCAGGAATGAGGAAGTGATCAGTTATGTCAAATGCTACTGTTTGGTAAGTGAGAAATGAGAATTGTCTATAGTGGATGTGATGCTGTGGAGCTTACTGGTGAGCTTGACAGGAACAGTTTTCAGAGAGTGGTAGTGAATGGGATCTGGATTATCACCTTCCTTTTTTTAAAAAAAATTTTTTTATTGGGGTATAGTTGTGTTACAATGTTCTGTTAGTTTCTACTGTTCATCACCTTCCTTTTCATCTCAAGCCATGACAGAATCCCAAAAGATTCTGCACCTATATAACAATTTGGCTTTAACATTCCTTAATCTCTTTCCTTACCTCTTGAGCTTCAAAGCACGTCGGTGACCTAATCCCCCAGGATCACACTCTGGATTGTGTTCTCACCCAGAATTGTTTCATCTCAGAAATGTTATACCAGTTATGCCACCATAGCCTCCTGGAGGCTCTACACCCACAGTGATTATATTCTCCCATCAGACCCTTCCTGGATACTCTTCCTTCTCTACCCAGCCCAGATTATGTAACTGATCACTGAAACCACTAAGACTTGTACTTGGAGCATGTTGCACTCATGGGATGTAATCATAGAAGCCACTTTATTTTTGTCTCTTTAATCCTGCCGAGTGGGGCTAGTCTTTCTCTTGCCTCTTGAAAACTGGAGCTGGTTCCATGACTTCTCCAGTCTTTCAGTCCTATGTTCATTTTAGTCTCAATTCAGCAATTTAAAATATCCACTCCCTATTATGTTTAGTGAAATAAGTCAGAAAAAGACAAATACTGTATGTTATCACTCATATGTGGAATCTAAAAAATAAAACGAATGAATATAACAAAACAGAAACAGACTCATAGATACAGAGAACAAATCAGTGGTTACCGGTGGGGAGAGGGATGGGGGAGGGGCAAGATAGGGGTAGGGGGTTAAGAGGTACAAACAACTATGTATAAAATAAATAAGTTACCAGGATATAGCACTGGGAATAGAGCAAATATTTTATAATAACTATAAATGGAGTATAATCTATAAAAGTTTTGAATCACTATGTTGTGCACCTGAAACTAATATGTTGTAAATCCACTATACATCAATAAAATAAAGCATCCACTCCGTATGCTTCAATTCAGTAATTTGCAGTGTCAGACCCAGTATACTAATCGCTGTTTCAATCTTCATTCAAAGGAAAGACTCGGTTCCTCTTTCCTTGTTAGGCCTGGGGGCAAATAAGAATTTTGGGTGTGGGTAGAGATTCTGGGCAGCTCCTTCTACCCCTTTCCCACTGCCTTTCTTATTCCATGGCTGCTGTTTCTGACTCTGCTGGGGCAGTGAAGCAAAGTTAAGAGTGAACCGGGGCTTTCCTCGTGGCGCAGTGGTTAAGAATCCACCTGCCAATGCAGGGGACACGGGTTCAAGCCCTGGTCCAGGAAGTTCCCACATGCCGTGGAGCAACTAAGCCCGTGCGCCGCAACTACTGAGCCTGCACTCTAGAGCCCACGAGCCACAACTACTGAGCCCACATGCCACAACTACTGAATCCCACGCACCTAGAGCCCGTGCTCCGCAACAAGAGAAGCCACTGCAATGAGAAGCACCGCGACCAAGAGTAGCCCCTGCTCGCCGCAACTAGAGAAAGCCTGCGCACAGCAACGAAGACCCAATGCAGCCAAAAATAAATTTAAAAAAATAAATGTTTAAAAATACATAAATAAAAAAAGAACTAAAAAAAAAGTGAACCAAATGTGTTTATTGAAAGATGGCCCCGTGTTCTCTCTAGGCAGGGCAGATTTTAAGCAGATTTCATCGTGGGCATATTCACGTGGTCTCCAGAGGACCACCTCCCTCCCTCTCCCACCCCACCCTCCAACCCAGGGCCATCTGATTGCCATTGCTTTGATGTGGGCAGTGACCGTCCTGATCACTTTCAGATTCTGCCCCTTCTTGCCTCAGATGACCAGGTTCCTCTCTTCCTGACATGCTGCTCTTTGGGGCAGGATCCTTTTTAAAAACAACCCCAGATTGATATTCCTCTTGTCAGGTCTGCATCTAGGATTTCATGCACCTTTAGAGGGAGTGCAGTTACTTCCCTGCAGAGCTGGTCTCCCTTGCCCAGGTGTGAGTCTAGGATCTCTTCCAGCTCTTGGAGTGCTCTTAAGTTCCTTTCACTAGACTTGAAGTGAGTGGGCAACACTTCCCCTACTCCTTTCTCTTGATGGTCGTGGTAGGGGTGGGATTCCCAAGCACAGTGTTGTTTTTTCCAAATCTTCCATATAATATCTGCCCCTAAGTCTTCAGTCTTTCAATCCTTCTATATTGTGAGAGGTAAGAGGTCGAAGAGCTCTGTGATGGCTGCTCAGATTGTTCCCTGGGGAATTTGCATCTGGCAAATCCATCTGGTAACTCACTTTGGTGCTGATACCCTATCTTGGCATCTCCATGGAAGCACCTACACTCCTCAGCACCTTTGATTCTGTTGCACCTCTTTTATTTATTTGTTTATGCAGTCATTTATTTCACAAATATTGAGCATAAACTTCATGCCAAGTATTATTTTAAGTTCTAGGGGTAGAGGAGTGAATGAAACAAGTCCCTGTTTATACTGAGTTGAATAGTGGCTCCCCCCAATTTATGTTCACCCAGAATCTCAGGATGTGACCTTATTTGTTTTTTGTTTTGTTCTGTTTTGGCTGCGTGACATGTGGGATCTTAGTTCCCCGGCCAGAGACATGGAACCCACACCCCTTGCAGTGGAAGCGCAGAGTCTTAACCGCTGGACCACCAGGGAAGTCCCAGGATGTGACCTTATTTGGAAGTAGAGTCTACAGATTTAATTAGTTAAGGATCTCAAGATGAAATCATCCTGGATTTAGCGTGTGCCCTACAATGACTAGTGTCTTTGTCAGAGAAAGGAGGGAGATTGGGGCACACAGACCCAGATAGAAGACCACCATGTGAAGATGGAGGCAGAAACTGGAGTGATGCTGCCACAAGCCAAGGAACACCAGAAGCTACCGGAAGCCAAAAGAGACAAGGAAGGATTTTCCCCTAGAGACCTCAGAGGGAGCATGGTCTTGCTGACCCGATTTTGGTCGTCTAGCCTCCAGAACTGTGAAAGACTAGTGTTCTGTTGTTTTAATCCACCTAGTTTGTGGTCCTTTGTTAGGGCAGCCCTGGGAAATTCATAAGCTACATGTTTTCATGTAGCTTAAATTCTAGTTCATTGGGGCCCATAAAATTCGCAGCCCCAGCTCTGCCCTCAGTGCTGCCTGCCAATTATTTTGCCGTCTCTCAGTCCCTTCTTTTTTTCCCCTAACACCTCCTTTGAATATTTACTGGTATCCTCAAACCTCTTATTCCAGCCAAGCTCTACTCTCTCTTAGCAGATGGAGTACTCTGCAGTCATTTAAGGTACAAAATAATTTTACAGTGTCAGGAAATACAGTGATATAGACCAAAAGCAAGTAAGACCTGTTACAATTTTACGTTTTCCTCTGGCTTAACTTAAGTTCTGGCTTTTATGGCTCTTTAATATTTGGCTTTGGAATTCAAATCAAAGCCTTCTCCCAAAATGTTTTGGGCCTTTAGGAGAAGTACATTCATTTCCTTTGGAGCCTCAGATGCATTTCTTGAAAGTAATTATATATTCTGGTCATTCTTCATCCCTTCAACCAATATTTCCAGGCACTGTATTTAGCTCTGGAAATAAAAAAAGGGAGAAATGTGATACGTAGCCTCAAGAAGCTTACATATCAGAGACAGACATTAAAAACATGATTTTACAGATAATTGTTTAATTTCACTTGTGAAGAGTACTATGAAAGAAGAGTACAGAGTACTATGAGGATTTATAAGAGGTGATCCAACATGGGAGGCCAAGGAAAGTCCTTCTTAGGAAGCGACAATTTGGCTGAGACCAGAAGGATGTTTAAGCATTAGCCAAATGAAGAGGAGGGGCTAAGAAAAATTTCCAACAAGGGGAAAAATTGTGTGGGAAGACTAGTGTTCTTTGGCCACTGGAAGACCTATCAGAAGTGGCTGTCTGGAGCTCAAGTGATTCTAGATGAGGCCAGAGGGGAAGGCAGGGGCATATCATGCCAGGCTTTGCCAACTGAAAGAGTTTTGATTTCATTCTTTGAGAAACGGGGACACTATTGAAGGGTTTTAAACTAGGGGAATGGATTTGGTTTTCATTTCTATTTTTTAATTTTTAAAAATTGGTGGGCTTCCCTGGTGGCGCAGTGGTTGAGAGTCCGCCTGCCGATGCAGGGAACACGGGCTCGTGCCCCAGTCCGGGAGAAGCCCACGTGCCGCGGAGCGGCTGGGCCCGTGAGCCATGGCCGCTGAGCCTGCGCGTCCGGAGCCTGTGCTCCGCAACGGAAAAGTCCACAGCAGTGAGAGGCCCGCATACCACAAAAAAAAAAAAAAAAAAAAAAAAAAAAAAAAAAA
>NW_006781198.1:305219-319905 GCF_000442215.2 Lipotes vexillifer
GGACTTTTTTGGCCATGCCACACAGCATGTGGGATCTTAGTCTGCCAACAGGGATTGAACACTTGCCCCCTGCAGTGTAAGCACGGAGTCTTAACCACTGGACCGCCAGGGAAGTCCCTCGATTTTCATTTTTAAATGGTCACTCTGGCTTCCCTTGGAGACTGGGTTATGGGGGGTGAGAAGGGGAAGCAGGAAGAGCTTTGGGAGGCTGCTGCAGGCATCCGTAAAAGATGTGATGGGGGCTTGGATGAGGACAGGTGAAACGGATATGGAGAGGATAGACTGAAGAGTTATTTAGGAAGTAGGGTGGGTAGGACTTGGTGACTGGAGAGAGGGAGAGGGTGTATTAGTTTGCTCAGGCTGCCATAACAAAATTCCACAGACTGTATGGCTTAAACAACATAAATTTATTTTCTCACTATTTTGGAGGCTGGGAGCCCAAGATCAAGCTGTTGGCAGGTTTGGTTTCTCCTGAGGCCTCTTTCTTTGGCTTGCAGATGGCTGCCTACTTGCTGTGTCCTCACATGGTCTTTTTTCTGCCCACGCACATCCCTGGTGTTTCTCTGTAAGTCCTAATTTCCTCTTCTAATAAGGACATCTGTTAGACTGGAGTAGGGCCCACCCTAATGGCCTCATTTTTAACTTAATTACCTCTTTAAAGGCCTTATCTCCAAATATAGTCATATTCTGAGGTCCTGGGGGTTAGGGCTTCAAAATATGAATATGGGGACACAAGTCATTCAATGACAGAAGGTAAAGATGAAATCCATGACTCTGGGAGAAGTAAAATACTGAATTATGGTACTGTTGACTGAGTTAGGAAAACCTGGAGGAAGAGATAGTTCAGAGGAAAGACTGGGAATTCTATATTGGACCTGCTGTGTTTGAGACTGCCTAGTAAATAATCCAACTGAATAAACAGATCATTGGTCTGGAGCTAAGAATATGGGTTTATCTAGGCTAGATGGATAAATGTGGGGGATTTGGCGTATAGATAATCAGTGAGGCTATAGACATGCAGGAGATTGCCTGGGGGCAGGGGGTGTATAATAAGGAGGGGAGAAAAGGATCCAGATCACAGTCTCCAAGGCACACCAACAAAAACCGGAGTGATAGAGCAAGAGCCAGCAAAGGAGGCTGAGGAGTGTGGGTACTTTGTCTGTTGTTAGCATGTACTGGCCTAAACAGCGGTGACCCCCAAATAAAATAGTGGAGTTACCCTGAAAGAACACTGCTTTTCACTATGGTGGCAGAGTAGTTATGGTGAGGGCCTAGAAGTTACTATAGCTCTAAATTTCACTAAGATCCATAAGGAAATAACCCATGGGTCTCCTTGATAAAAACAAATGCAGATCCCCAGGGTTGTTGTGAGAGGAGGGTTCTCTGTGATGGGTTTAGGAGTATGGCCCATCGTCCCTCTATTGTTTCCCTTGTGGCTTTCTTACTGTCGTCACCACCATTCTGAAGTTGAGGTTCTATCCTTTTTTAAAGTCCTGGGTTAAGCCAGAATATTTGAGTTTATCATTATATACCAAGCACTGTGCTTAAGCACTGCAAGTAGTAAACTAGAGGAAAAAAGTTGGCGCAATATTGTAGTATCATGATTATACTTTTCCACACTTATCTCAACTGCTAGCTTTCCTTAGGGCAGCAGTTTCTAACTTTCTATTTAATCACAAAAGACTCCTCGTATTATTTTGTCCCAAAGGATCTATAAATTCCTACAATATTTCATCAGATGAAATGAACTTGTATATAGTAAGTGTCTACACGCCGAGATTTTTATTTTAGTTCATCTAAGAAATTTCCCTGTAGATAAGTGTTCAGTTGTTATTGGAGCATTTTTAAAATGTTGAAAATAGTTTTCAGACTCCTCTTATTTTCACAGAGCCTAAGGATTCAGAGATCCCAGGCTGGGGCTCCAGGTCCTAAAAGAATTGCTTTTCCTTGGTTGCCAGAGGGATGACTATGTTGCAGTCAATCTTTTCTCTTTTCTCCCGCTCTCAACGCACCTGTCGCTAGCAGACATGTTTTCCTAATGAAAACATTTCAGATCCACCTGGAGTTAATTTAAAAACTTCACTCTCCTAGTATTTCACTGAGAGAAGAATAACTGAATTTATATCTCATGGTAGCTAGCAACCAAAACATCCAAATATATTTTCTATTTTGAAGAACAATGGTTAAACGTTGTAAATATATTACATTATAAGGCAAAATATATAATCCAAAAGGATGTAGTGAGACATGAGACTGAGTTCAAAAGAATCATCCTTCCTGAATTTTTAGCTTTATTGCTGGAATTCTAACAGAATGTATTTGGCTTTGCAGTTAATAACTACTATTTTTTTGAAATTTTAACATTGAATGTTTATTTGAAGAGACTAAGAAATCTCCCTTGCATTTAAGGTGTGATGGAAGTATTGTGGTTAAGTCGAAAAATACACAAGAGATGAATAACTACTACTTGTAAGTTGAAGGTTTATATATTACAAATGAATGAAAAGGATTAAAGAATTCTTATGCCAGGTTTTTTTTTTAACCTCACCTCTATTGACATTTTGAACCAGATAATTTGGGGGTGAGGGCTGTCCTGTATGTTGTAGGATGTTTAGCAGCATCCCCGTCCTCTGCCCCCTAGGTCCCAGTAGCACCCCTTCCCTGAGTTGTGACAATGTCTCCAGACATCACCACTCTCTCCTGGGGAGCAAAATCACTCCTGATTGAGAACTACTGTATTTTATAACAAGGAGAAGAATCCACAAAACCCCAAGACCATTTTTGCCTTTAGAAGATATATCCCTTTCGATGTTTCTAGACATATTCTTCACACGTGGTAGACATTAAAAAGTGAAAATCTAATGGTACCAGACTCCGGTAAAATATGATTTTTCCTGTTTTTATGGCTTAAATGTGTGCGCTTCTTTATTTGTGTCCGTTATCCCAAACCCAAATCCCAGCTTTTAAAATCATGTTCCTGTTTACATACAGCACCTACAATGGTAAGTGGGCTTCTCTGGGGTCTGGGTCCATGACAACACCTGGTGTCTGCAAGAGATAGGTTTCCCTTGTTGGAAAATTTTCAAGGAATTTGGCCACAAGAGGGAGCACTATTCCTATGCTTGCTTATTTATTTATTAACTATTTTAATACCTGCTTGTCCCACAGAGTTCAATGATGCAGGGAATTCCTAATACAGAAATCAGAAACACTGCTAGTATACTAGTCAGGATTTTCCAGGGAACTCGAGCCGAGAGGATAGAAGGAGATTTATTACGAGGAGCTGGCCCACACGATGATGAAGGCTGAGAAGTCTCTTGATCTGCCATCTGCAAGCTGGAGGCCCAGCAAAGTGGGCGAGTAGTTCAGTCTGAGTCTGAGGCCTCAGAACCAAGGGAGCTGATGGTGTAAATACCAATCTGAGGGCAGTCGAAGATGAGGCATTCCCGCTCAAACAGGAAGGCAGGAAAAATAAAAAAGGTGGAGAATTTCTCTGCCTTTTTTTCTAATCAGGCCCTCAGTGGATTGGATGACACCCACCCACACGGGGGAGAATAATTTACTGAATTCGTTGATTCAAATGCTAATTTCATCTGGAAGCACCTTCGCGGAAGCCCAGAAATAATGTCTAACCCGCGCTGCCCAGTCAAGTTGACACATAAAATCAACCATCACAACTAGTTTACCCATCGTGAATCTAACCACATCTCCATTTTTATAATCGAAACACTTGCCACTACATTTATTTTTTTCAGTTACATTTTTTGAAACCAGTAGTGTAAGATAGCACCTTGTTGGGCTGTGCTCCATAGGCCTACAAGGGCTGTGCTTGCCCAGCTTCAGGATGGAAGAAAGAGCCTGGAGTGAGCAATCAGAAACATCAATGGCTTAATGGATGGGGGAGCTTACACTTCTGAAGCCAGGTCCTGGAGCGCCACCAGACGGGCAGGAGTTGGAGGTAGTCTTACTCCTGGGGAGGGTGGGGGGAAGTTACCAGTTATAGGGGAACTGATGTCAGGTGGGCTCATTAGTTACCAGGGAAACCAGCAGAGGGGAACGCCCCTCACCGCCCCTTTGATAAGCTCTCAACAGCTGGGGCAAGTATGTAGGAAGGTCAGTCTTGTGAGTAGGGTGTAGGTGAAGCAGGCCCTGGTCGGGCAGGGCGGGTACAGAGAGCAAGAAAGCAGCCATCTTGAGTGGCCTGACCATACATACCTGTAGATGAAAGATTGCTGCACCATATAGATGGTTTAAAGAATTTCTCAGAATAAAAGTATTAGAACTAACATCCTCTCCTTTGGAGAAAACACAGGGTATATGGTGACATCTGATAATTGGTGCAGTCTCCACCTTTATGTACCAAATACAAGTGTATTGAGAAGGTGTTTAATATAAAGCAGCATTTTAGAAATTTTTATAAAAATTTAGCAGCTGTCAAAATGTGGGTGTGAAGATTTTGGTGTGTGAAGATAATAGACCTTATGCCCTGTATATGCTTTAAAAAATAAATGTATGTGTACTTCATACTGTAATGTGCTTGGATTGGCTCCAGGCCACAGCCAAGAATGATATGGCAAATTTGGTGAAAAATTACTTTCAAGAAATTTAGAGTGGGCGAGATAGAGTTAAATAAATAGAATAAAACCTTGTATGACATGGTATGTAATTTATTAAATTTTACCATGTTACTCTTTTAAAAACCAAGCTTATCATATGGATATGCCACTGTACTTTTTACACCCTCTGCCAACACAAAGGGAAGCCGTGTTCAGATGTGATCATCTAGGAAGATGTTAGAAGAATTTAAGTTCACTTTTTCAGGAAGGTTGGAAGTGTGCTAGACCTTCCCCAGTTTACCAGACCTGGAAGTGAAGTTTTGAAACTGATAGAGGTACATTGATACATGTTTTTGTTTTTTTTTATCCATACATTTTTAATATAACCCTAATGCCTAAGGGAAGTTCTCATAGGATCCTGATTATAATACAGAATGGCATAATTTTAGTTTACCAGAAAGTGAAGATTTAGCTGATGGTGAGTTAGCTAAACCTCATTTTTGTTTCAACCCTTCTTATTGGGAATGTTTCTAAGCTATATTATTATTATTTTTTATACATTTATTTATTTTATTTATGGCTGCATTGGGTCCTCGTTGCTGCGTGCGGGCTTTCTCTAGTTGTGGCGAGCAGGGGCTACTCTTCGTTGCGGTACGTGGGCTTCTCACTGCAGTGGCTTCTCTTGTTGTGGAGCACGGGCTCTGGGTGTGTGGGCTGCAGTAGTTGCAGCATGCCAGCTCAGTAGTTGTGGCTCATGGGCTCTAGAACACAGGCTCAGTAGTTGTGGTGCACGGGCTTAGTTGCTCCGTGGCATGTGGAATCTTCTGGGACCAGGGCTCGAACCTGTGTCCCCTGCATTGGCACGAGGATTCTTAACCACTGCGTCACCAGGGAAGCCCTCTAAGCTATATTATTATTTTCTGCAACAGTAAATGAATCTTTGGTAATCTGGGTCATGATTCTAAATGTAATTTCTTACGGATTCATACCCTAGCACTAGGTTTTATACCAGGTAGACTTACTTTTGAGTTCCATAATATCTTATAATCAAAGTTGACTGATGAGAGTAAAAGGTGATGGCTGGATCCTGAAAAAGCGGCTGCCAGCTTCGCTTCTTCCTTTCCTGGGAAACTCTGATTTTGGTGGTGGAGAAATGATGGTGGCAACTAAGGCAGAGACTTGCCAGGGAAGATCCTGGGGTGGGGCATTCCAGCTGTACATGTAAAGCTGTTGGAGAGATTTATGAGTAGTGACCCTACCGACTGGAATGACACTTCCTCTTCCAACCTAAGACACTTGGGATGGTTACCATGGCTCTTAGCCTCGGGTTCTAACCCTCTCCCTTCCTTGAGGGAACGTAAGCTGTGGGCAAGCGTTATCTTGGTCTTATGGGAAACCACCAGAAGAGAAAAACAAGAGGCCACCAGAATTGATTAGAACAACCGGCCAAATCCAAGATGGCAGAAGACCCGACCTCCAGCAGACCTTGAGCCCTGTTATATGTTCATTGTACTACATTAGCATTTATTTTATTTTTTATTTACTTTGTTTTTTATAATTTATTTATTTTTGGCTGTGTTGGGTCTTCGTGCTGCGCACGGGCTTTCTCTAATTGCAGCGAGCAGGGGCTACTCTTCGTGGTGGTGCATGGGCTTCTCATTGTGGTGGCTTCTCTTATTGCAGAGCATGGCCTCCAGGCACACGGGCTTCAGTAGTTGTGGCATGCGGGCTCAGTAGTTGTGGCTCACAGGCTCTAGAGCACAGGCTCAGTAGTTGTGCACGGACTTAGCTGCTCCGCGGCATGTAGGTTCTTCCCCGGGCCAGGGCTCGAACCCATGTCCCCTGCATTGGCAGGCGGATTCTTAACCACTGCGCCACCAGGGAAGTCCCTACATTAGCATTTTAAATGACACACCCACTGGCAGCCAAGACAGGAAGGACCATAGAAGGAAGAAACAGACATGGCAGTCCAGTTCCAGGAAGAACCCCACCCATTCCCAGAAAACCGATGCATAGGCCTCCCCCTCATTAACCTTACCTTTAAAATTCTTGCCGGGATCCTCCCCCAGGAGAAGTTGATATGTGAACTAAGTTTCCACTTCCATTCTCAGCCATTGAATGGCCATTCAATAAAGCTTGTGCTGTTTCAGTCTCAGCATCAGTTTCATTATTGGCCGTGTGAATCTGAATAGGAAAAGAAACAGGAGGCCTTGGCTGGGCTAGGGCCCAAGTCAGGGTCCATAAGACCAATTTGGTAACATGATTGCAAGATGCACCCTTATTTTATGTACCCCTAACAAAGAAAAATATTGAATTCAATTAAATGATGAAACAATGCTTTCTTATAACATAGATTATAAAAATTACATACTTATTGAAAGTGCTCTTTTAGACTTATTTAGACATAGCTCTTTATCACATGACATTCTTGTATATAAATGGGAAAATGCAAGCAAAATATTATGGCATTTCTAAAACTTTTTTGTTTCAATGCTAAATCATGGTATGATCTTAAAAAAAATTAATCTTAAAAAAATCTTTAAAAAATTCATTTTAAAAGTCAGTTAAACCTAACATATGAGGTAACAACCATGAACATATCTCAAGTGGTGACACTGTGAACAGTATGGCCAGGTTCTTACCTGCTCACACAATACACCACCTGGTCAAGGACAAGTGTAGGACTTTGTAAGGCACATCCCGATTTCAGAGATGTAAAGGTGGTGGGAAAAAATGTGCATCTTTATGTAATGTAAAAATAAATGTAGTTATTTGTTTCTTTTTTTCCTCTCTTCTTCCTTTTGGCTTAAGTAAGTTTCTGATATTGTTTTGTCATTTGTCTCTTTCAGATTAAATTTGAGTTAATCATGGGAAAAAGTCAGTTAGGCAGGCAGGGTTCAGGGTGTGCTGGGTTCTTTTCTTTTTTCATTTTTGGCTGCGCCACATGGCTTGTTGGATCTTAGTTCCCTGACCAAGGATTGAACCCAGGCCCTTAGCAGTGAGAGCCCAGAGTCCTAACCACTGGATTGCCAGGGAATTCCCTGGGTTCTTATCAGGAAAGGTTTTACTGCATTTTAACTTATATGGTATTTAAACCTTGTCATCCATTCACATAGATGTTTTAAGAAGTGCTTTTCAAATCGGCACTCAGTATGGTTTTGCTGCACTATCTGAACATGTCATTGGGAAGTGATCAAATAGGTCATAAAACAGAGGGTTGAAAAAATGTTATATTGTGCAATCACTGAAACTTCTGTAGTTTATAATTAAGTTAGAAATCGATATATGTGAGGAGCAAACATTAGGGTGTCTAGCCTTAATAATACTATCTCCTATGCTGGTCGTGGTCTTATTGACTGATAAAAATTTTTTAAATTAGAATTCCCAAACTTTAAATGACATCAGAACATCATAGTTCCCTAAAGCAGCTCCCTCCATTAATCCAGAAACTGGATTGCAGTTAACCAATAACTTCTGTATTAGTGACATAATTTCCTGCAAAACTGTTACTTTGTAATGGTTAACTTCTCCCTTGGTTTGTTCACAGCAGGGGGTAGTTTTCTTTCATGGAAGTCTTCTATTTATAATAAATTCACTTTGGCTTACCACATTGGACCTGAAAACAAAACCAAACCCCCCTAGGTACTAAGGGATAATGCTGTTTTACCTCAGTAATTATCAGTGACCTAAAGAAAATCCTTTAAAACACTAACTCAAAAATTGTTAGTCCAAAGTGGACATCTAAGGTTTTCACAGAAGTAACCTTTTAATGACGGTAGAGGCAGAGAACTAGCCATCAAAGCATACTTGTTGGTGTTAAAGGATAGTGATTTTCATTTTGGAATTAAAAAAAGGAAAGAAAAGAAAAACTCTCTTCTGAGGTTGTGTAGAATTAAGGTCTGTGGAGAAATGTAGCCAGTTAGTAGTGTGAAGTTATAAAAGAAGCCCCTGGAATGTTGGAGGCAGACCCAATCCATATTCATTGTGTGGTTCTATTGCTCCAAATCTGAATTACAGAAGGATTAGCACAGTTTACCAACAAAACAAAATCAACCTCAGATATGCATTACGCTAATTTTCACTTTAATGAAATCTGATAACAACCTGGAGAGGCGGTGAGCCCATCAGAGACCAGAGGACCTTGAATTCTTTGGGCTGTGGGGTCTGGGGGGAGGTATCAACTGACTACTAAGCTTTGGCTTTATTTCTTTTTAATTTATTTCCTTATATTTAAAGATAAATATATTCATTTTATAAACATCACTCCTGACTTAACGTAAATAAGATATTATACCTACTTACTTAATGATTATGCATATAAATAGAGAACTGGGAGGTAGAAAGACAGAACTTAGTTTGGCATTAGTGAAACCATTCCAAAAGTATTGGCCAGTTTGTAGAGTCAAGCTGAAGATGAGCTAACAATTTGATTAATTCAGCATCGAAGAAAGTCTTGCTCCTGTTGAGGGTGTGACACAAATAATTTTTTTTTGGCTAGGAAGGGACTTTTCTTTTTTTTTTAACATCTTTATTGGAGTATAATTGCTTTACAATGTTGCATTAGTTTCTGCTTAATAACAAAGTGAATCAGCTATACGTATACATATATCCCCATATCTCCTCCCTCTTGCGTCTCCCTCCCACCCTCCCTATCCTACCCTTCTAGGTGGTCACAAAGCACCGAGCTGATCTCCCTGTGCTATGCGGCTGCTTTCCGCTAGCTATCTATTTTACATTTGGTAGTGTATATATGTCCATGCCACTCTCTCACTTCGTCCCAGCTTACCCTTCCTCCTCTCCGTGTCCTTGAGTCCATTCTCTATGTCTGCGTCTTTATTCCTGTCCTGCCCCTAGGTTCTTCAGAACCATATATATATATATATTTTTAGATTCCATATATATGTGTGAGCATATGGTATTTATTTTTCTCTTTCTGACTTACTTCACTTTGTATGACAGACTCTAGGGCCATCCACCTCACTACAAATAACTCAATTTTGTTTCTTTCTATGGCTGAGTAATATTCCATTGTATATATGTGCTACAACTTTATCCATTCATCTGTCGATGGACACTTAGGTTGCTTCCATGTCCTGGCTATTATAAATAGAGTTGCAATGAACATTGTAGTACATGACTCTTTTTGAATTATGGTTTTCACAGGGTATATGCCCAGTAGTGGGATTGCTGGGACATATGGTAGTTCTATTTTTAGTTTTTTAAGGAACCTCCATAGTGTTCTCCCTAGTGGCTGTATCAATTTACATCCCTACCAACAGTGCAAGAAGGTTCCCTTTTCTCCACACCTTCTCCAGCATTTATTGTTTGTATATTTTTGATGGCCATTCTGACTGGTATGAGGTGATAACTCACTGTACTTTTGATTTGTATTTCTCTAATGATTAGTGATGTTGAGCATCCTTCCATGTGTTTGTTGGCAATCCATATATCTTCTTTGGAGAAAATGTCTGTTTAGGTCTTCTGCCCATTTTTGGATTGGGTTGTTTGTTTTTTTGATATTGAGCTGCATGAGCTGCTTGTAAATTTTGGAGATTAATCCTTTGTCAGTTGCTTCATTTGCAAACGGTTCCTCTTAAGACAGAATCATAAACTGATGATGTTGAAGGCCAGGAACAAGGGCAAGAATAAAACGAAGAGTTTTAATCCTCAAAAAGCCTTATCTTTTATGTTGTTGTAAGTAATTAAATAGTTTTGGGGCTCATGATAGAAATCAGACATTAATTAAGAAGGATTTAGGGAGGCTTATGCTAAGCATTTTGAAGGCATTTCTTTCATATCTATGTCAGGGTGAATTGCAGGCTTCATGGAATTGATGTTTTGATTATGAAAAGAAGAGTATAATAAGGTAATGGGATCTGTAGCTAGTGGACAGAACTCTGTCCTTCCTGTGCTCCACCACTAAGTTTAGAAAACACTTAAACTCAGCTCTACTGCTGCATATCAATTTATGAAGTGAACATAAAATTATTGCTGTTTTTCAAGTTTTTTTTAATGAAGATTATAATTGATATCCAAAATCATTCTTTGAAATGTACCCACCTCTAAGGTTTTCAAGACATTGGTAGCTAATGTAGAATTTCCTGTTTCTGCAAGTCCTACATGCCTCTCTAATTTTGGTCAACCATGCTTACATCTACAGAAGGAAGAGGAACTGACCTTCAACACTCCAATTCATTTATCTGGTTACTTCAAAAAATTATGATTAAATATTTGGCCAACATTTGGAGAAATGTCTATTTAGGTCTTCTGCCCATTTTTGGATTGGGTTGTTTGTTTTTTTTGATATTGAGCTGTATGAGCTGCTTGTAAATTTTGGAGATTAATCCTTTGTCAGTTGCTTCATTTGCAAATATTTTCTCCCATTCTGAGGGTTGTCTTTTGGTCTTGTTTATGGTTTCCTTTGCTGTGCAAAAGCTTTTAAGTTTCATTAGGTCCCATTTGTTTATTTTTGTTTTTATTTCCATTTCTGTAGGACGTGGGTCAAAAAGGATCTTGCTGTGATTTATGTCATAGAGTGTTCTGCCTTTGTTTTCCTCTGAGAGTTTTATAGTGTCTAGTCTTTAATCCATTTTGAGTTTATTTTTGTGATGCAAATAATTTAATTGTAAGTGAAGGGAATGGAGAATTGCATGAAGTGTTGCAAGGATTTTGAGCTTAGGTTGCCTAGTTTTGTGAAAAGTTTTTTTTTCCCTCCCTATAGTTGGACTGTTAAATCACCATGGAGGAGAAATTGCTTTGTTTAAATAGCTTTTCTGTTTAAAGAATCAAAGTGTCACAACAAACTCCTTGTAGGATAGAGTAAATTGTGTTGTAAGGGGAATTACTCAAAGAAAAGTATCAACATTACATCAGCTTCCAGCAGTCCTGCAGGCAAGCCAAGTCAGCCTAGCAGCTTCCTACACCTCCCAAACTGAGGCAGAAACCCTTTAAAAAGCAAAGCTCTTTGTTCTAGTCCTCAGTTGTCCTAAATGATCAAGTCTCAAGGGGGTTCTGGTTTTCTGTAAAATAGTGTAATACTTTGTTCTTCGGTTTCCAGAAACTATAGTGTATAAGAACAAAACAAATCGATAATACAAATGATGTATATTGCCAACAGATGCACTGAAGCAAATCAAAGAGTAAGTCAATTTGTAATGACTTGACTGAAAGGACTGAAAATCGCTATAGTTCCAGTTCTGCTGCATCCTTTACTGGTACCTCATGCCACTGAGCTAGCATTTATAGGTTCATTGAGACATTTGATGGTTAGTGTTTTTCATTCACCACCAGCTTTAAACTCAGCTTGGGTTCACTCTAAGACCCATGGGTCTGTCCACTTTTCCAAAAAGGAAGTAAATGGGTATAACAGATATAACTAGACGTTCTTTAGAACAAACAATATGTAAAATAAGGAGAGTGGTGATTTGATAGAATTGGCACTACTCGAATTACAAATAATGGATGTTATGAGGTGAATTGTGTACCCCTCAAAAATTCATATGTTGAAGTCCTAAGCCCCATTCCCTCAGAATGTGCCTATGTATTTGGAGATCTTTAAAGAGGTAATTATCATTAGGGTAAGTTCTAATACAATATGACAGGAATCCTTTTAAGAAGATGAAATTAGGGCACAGAAGGTGGAGAAAGGGCAGAATATTTACTTTACTCTATAAATGAGAAATAGTGCTTTGCCCAGAGTAGGTTCTGAGCTAGTATTTGGTAATGAATGAATGAATGAATGAATGTGTGCATGCATTAGGTAGGCAGCTAAGGCCCAGGACTGGAGGTTAGAGAGTCAGAAGGGGTAGGGTCATAGGTTTGTATATAGTGACTTATTACGGAAGTGCATTTAAAGGAATTGGTAAGAAGCCAGGTAAGGGCGTGATTTCAGGCGGTATCCCACTGAGGGCCACTTCAACGTGATTCCACAGGGGAGCTCTGAAGTATACTTTATGCCTTAGAATTAACCCAACCTAAAGCAAGGGAGGAGGGCTTTCAGACTCTTGCACTGGTTAGTCACAGGGTAAGGGACAGCGGGTAGGTGTGGGCTGGTGGTAGGTGGAGGTAGGGGTGGGGAAAGATAAGCTCTCAGGCACTCTCTGCTCTCAGCCAGTTCAGATGCTGTTGCTCCAGTAGCCTGAGGCTGCCTGTGAAGAATAGTCACAGGCGTGCAACATAGAAGCCAGGGGTGGGACACACAGGGTCTCAGGGATCTGAGAGGATCTGGGCTGAGCAGTGGCACTGCCCATCTTGGGGTAGTAAGGCAAGTGGCCTCAAGACTAAACCCCAAGCGGGATTGTTGCTCTCTGCTCTGTCATAGTCTACTGAGCCTGGCCAAATGTTGTATATGTAAAATATCTAAAACTGACCACCCTCATCTACACAAGAGAAGAAGAAAAAAAAATGATCTCTTAAAAAATGAGATAATATTTATTGGTGCATACTGTAGACACTATACATTAGTCATTCTCTCTTTTAATCCTATATGGGTAGGGTTTTGTTGCTCGTTTTATATATGAGGAAACTAAGACTTAGAAAAGTGAAGCAACAGACCCCTGGTGACAGACCTATTAAATGATGGAGCCAAGATTCAAAAACAGGTTACAAGTATTATGTATAAATAAAACAACACAACCAATCTACTTTGAAGTACATTAACATTTTCAGTGAAGCAAGTTAAAATCAATTATGAGATCATCCCTGTGAAATAGATGCAAATCTTTCCTAAATTAAGAGATTTAAATAATTTGATGACCGCACTGCAACGTGTATGCATTTTAAAACATAAAACATCCCTAGTTAGCAATTTTCTTCATTCTCTCTTATAATAAAATTCTATCATTACCAATACATTTTGAGGAAGTCAGTTACAGAGGTCAGATCCTCTGATATCTAGAATATACGATTTTTGGTCACATCTGTCTGCTTTCTAGTATAGAAAAAGAGCAATCCTTCAAGAGTAAAGTTTTGTGTTTAACCATCCTGTGGCAGCCACATGGACCATCTGACATGTTTATTGACTCCAGTGAATTTGACTGTGGTTGGAAACCTCAGGCAATTTTTTCCCTCCTTGCCATGAAATAATTGTCTAGAGACAAGGGGATCCTTCAGTTGGCTAGTTAAATGACTCCTGAAGCCATAGGGCATTGATGAATCCCTCTGAGGATTTCTGTAGTTTACAAGTGGCCTTATTGGCCAAAGAATCTCATTAATCATACTTCTTACAATGGGATCTACAGAAGTGGTATGTCTGTGAAGCAATCGTGAAGCAGATGTGATGCTGCACTTCAGAATCTCTGGATGAAACTCTCTAATACAGAGGCGTTTCTTATCTTTAAAAAACCCACCCTGATATTTAAAATAGTTACTCTCTTGTCTTTTTCAACATCACTAGGTTCTATTAATTTTTTTGAGTATACCTCTCTCACTCTCATGATCTCTAACCCCTATATTTTCTCAGGTCATATCAGGCCAGTGGGTAAAACTGGTCAAAATTATTAAGGCACAGCTTGGCAGGTTCTTGCTTCCTATGAAGCATACATGTGCATCCCATAACTGTCCCCCTGAAACTTCCCGCAGTTACTTCGAAGAGTTCCCAGGGAGTGAGCTCTTAAGTCTGCCCAGGTTCTGCATGTTCCTCATTCCCTGCTCTAGCTCCTTTTGGTGCTATTTCCTACTGAGGCCTCTACTGCTTGTGAAGCCAGGTACTGCCACCTGTGTACCGTTGCCTCTGTGAGGTGATGCTGTCTCTTGCCAGGTCCCAGAGCCATGGATGCTACATTACAGTCCACAGGGTCCAGGGAGGCACCGCCAAGGTGACTCTGCTCCCTGCACCAGAAAGCCTCTCTTCTCCATCTCCCTTCCACATTATATTTTACACACAGTATAAAAGAAGAGCTGTTTGTGCTCAATGCTTTATAGAATTTATAGTGAAATATTTATTTCAAATTTTGCTGATAGCCATATCCAATTCCCCGTAATGAGTACATGGGGATTGGAACCTGACATGTGAGATGCTAAACTTCAGACTGCCCCTCTCCCGTGATCTAGCCTTTGTTACTGGGTTTACTTCTCTTACAGCTTTTTACTTTAGGATGAGGTTTTTTTTTTTTTTTTTTTTTCGTTGTTGC
>NW_006781198.1:320229-327081 GCF_000442215.2 Lipotes vexillifer
CTCGGCGCCACCAGGGAAGCCCCGTTGATCCATTTTAAAAATTGGGTTGTTTGTTTTCTTGCTATTGAGTTTTCGGAGTTCTTTGTATAGTTTGGATGAGGTTTTTTTTTTTTTTTTTTTCCAGTGATGCCTTAGTTTTTCATAAAAACACATTCCTGGTGGGTCTATCTAACAGTCTGGCAGACATGCTCAGACATACATGAATACTGTAGGGGACATAGTGGAGACCTGAGCTAGGACAGCTTCCTTCCTTTACCCTTTTCCTCCCTCCCTCCCTCCCTCCCTCCCTCCTTCTCTCCTACTCCCTTTTCTCTCTTTTTTCACACACGCACAATATTCATTTGCTAGACTATATGCCAGGCACTGTTCTAAGTACTTCATACAGAGCAGTGACAGATGAGACAATGTCCCACTCTCCTGGACATGCTACAGAGTGGCAAGTGCCACAAACAAGAAGCAGAACAGGGTGTTGTGACCTACAGTGACTAGGGGACACTTTACATAAGGTTATTAGGGAAGGCCTTTCTGATGAGGTAAACATTCAGCTGAGAGCTGAAATGACAAGAAAGACTCAACTGTACTTAAAAACCTGGTACTTAAGCATTCCATTCAGAGAAAATGGCAGTACTTATACCTTTATTTACATGATATGTTATACTCTGCCTTAGAGAGCATCCCTTGCCCCTAAAGATGTACGAAGTGGGATTTTACACTGAACCCACCCCTGGTTGACTTGTTCCACTCGCCCAGGTATCATGTTAGGGTCTGTCTTGATGTTGGGGTCACCCACATGAGTGGCCCTGTCTCACAGGGCCCTCAGCTGGAGGGATCCTCCGTAGATCCCTCTCGGGGTACAGCCATATTCCCAACTCACCACACACTCTAATGCGGCCTCTGGGCATATGGTTTTCAGGGTTTCTAACCTCAGTCCACAGGGAGGGGAGCTTCAGGGAAGTCCCAGCCCAGGTGCAGGATCACAGTGAGGAGAAGGCAGTGGAAGCCAGAAGTCTCCTTATTCTCAGGGAATTCCAGATTCCACATAGTTAAGCCCTAGAAGATGAAGAGTAGGGATTTCTCCAACCACCATGGGGCATTTCTGATAGAGCAGGAGTATAAAACCTGCATTCCTTGAGATGGCTAAGGGACTCAGGAGGCTCTCGCATGCCCAAGGGGGGTCAGGTTCTCCCTTTCAACTCCTCAGAGGGGAGGGACATTGGTCACCACAGGCTGGGTCTCCTCAGGTAGCCTCTCATTTCACCTGGCTTCCAGGCCCCTCTCTGCTGGGGCTCCACCATCTAGCCTCACTGTCCTTCACCACGGGCTCCCCCAGCAGACACAAGCCTCCCATTGTCTCCTGAGCCAGGCCTGGGTCAGAGACGACTATTTGCCTTTTGGGTTCTTCCCAGGCTTATTCCTCCATATTGTCTTTGCTCATCATCCTTTCCTCATGAAGCCTCCTTTAATTTCTCCTCCATCTCTTCACTGTATCACATCCAGTCAATTCTTCAAGGCCCACCTCAAGCCTCACCTCCTCTGGGTGGCCCTACCCAATTGCTATTGTTCCCATGAATCTCTCCTTCGCTGAACGGCTACAAGCATCCCATTCTTCCTCTCGCTCCCCCCCCACTTCCTCTCCCTTTCTTCCTTCTCCTCCTTCCTTCTAAATAAGAATTAGCTTATTTATCCCAACTTTTTGGGGGGGAAAAAACCTAAATTTTGAATATATAACAAAATATTTATAAGGTATATGAGAGATAGAAAATATTAACAATAATACAAAGACATGTGTGCACCACACCCTCACCCCCACCAGTCCAAGAATGAGATATTACCATTTTCCTACAATAGATCGTAATGCTCCTGCCACATCCCATCCCCTGTATTCCCCCCATCCCACCCCCCAATGCCAACAGGTAACCACTGTCCTGAATGTTGTGTCTATCACTCTCCCTTACTTTTCTTTATAGTTTTACCATTTTGGATCCTTCAACAGTGAGTTGTTTAGTTCTGCATGCATTTGAATTTTATACTAGTGAAAATATACTATATTTATTCCTCTGTGTCTTGCTTTTCCTTTTTTTTTTTTTGCGGAACACGGGCCTCTCACTGTTGTGGCCTCTCACGCCGCGGAGCGCAGACTCCGGATGCGCAGGCTCAGCGGCCATGGCTCACGGGCCCAGCCGCTCCACCTCATGTGGGAGCCTCCCGGACCGGGGCACGAACCCACGTCCCCTGCATCAGCAGGCGGACTCTCAACCACTGCGCCACCAGGGAAGCCCTGCCTTGCTTTTCTGACTCAGCATTATGTTTGTGGATAGTCTTCCATGTTGGTACATGTTGGTGTATGCTGCTGAGTTCATTTTCACTGCTGTATATGGTGTTCTACTGTCTGTTATCTATTTATTTATCCATTCTATTGTTCTTCCACATTTGGATTGTCTCTTTTCTTAATATGAGAAATACTTCTACACACTTTCTTGTAGACGTCTCCTGATGCACCATGTGCAGGAGTTTTTCTAGGGTATTTACAAAGTAGAAGAAATACTGGTTCTAAGTGGTTGTTCTAGGTTATAGTCTCACCAGTGATGGATGAGAGTTCCTGTTGCTTTCCATCCTCGATGACTTTGGTTTGTCATATCTTAATTTTTGCCAATCTGTGGGCAAAATCTTGGAGGTTTTAATTAGAATTTCTCTGATTTCTAATGAAGCTAAACATCTTTTCATATGTTTATTGCTAATTTAGATTTCCTCCTTTGTTCAGAGGCTGTCTGAATCTTCTGCCCATTTATTTTTATTTTTTTATTTTTTATTTTTTGTGGTACGCGGGCCTCTCACCGTTGTGGCCTTTCCTGTTGCGGAGCACAGTCTCTGGACGCACAGGCTCAGCGGACATGGCTCACGGGCCCAGCCGCTCCGCGGCATGTGGGATCTTCCCGGACCGCGGCACGGACCCGCGTCCCCCTGCATCGGCAGGCGGACTCTCAACCACCGCGCCACCAGAGAAGCCCTCTTTTGCCCATTTAAAAAGTTGAGTTAGGTTTTTTTTTTCTTTACCTTTTTGGATACTGAATAGTTCATATATTCTCAGTAAGTAGTCCTTTATTGTTTATATATTTTATAAATATCACCTCCTAGTTTGTGGCTTTTTTTTTCTCTGTTTTTGGTTTCTGTCTTTGAACATAAATTCTTAATTGTAATCCTTATTTATTTATTTATTTATTTATTTATTTATGTTTTATTTTTGGCTGCGCTGTACAGCATGCAAGATCTTAGTTCCCTGACCAGGGATCGAACCCATGCCCCCTGCAGTGGAAGCACAGAGTCTCGACCACTGGACCGCCAGGGAAGTCCCCTTAATCCATATTAAATCCCAAATCATAATCATCTGATTTTCTCCCTTAATCTATAACATGCGGAATTAAATTAATGGCTCTTTCTAATGTCAAATCAACTTTGCATTCCTGGCATAAATCCAATTTAGTTATAGTATATCTTCATGGTTATTGTTTCCTAGTATTTAGCTTAGAATTTTTGCATTTATGTAATTTTCATTTTATATTGTTCTTGCAAGATTTTGGTATAAAAGTTATGCTAGCTTCTGAAACATTTGGCGTTAGACTGAAATTATAGTTCCTTAAATGTTTGGCAGAAGTCACCAGTGAAATCACCAGTGAAGTAATTTGGGTCCTGTTAGTTGTTTTTGTTTTAATCAGATTTGGGAAGTTATTTATGTTTAAGACTATGTCCATTTCATTCTTTTTCAAGTTTATTGGCATAAAGTTGTTCATGGTATCAATCTTATTATCTTTTAAAGGTCTGTGGCATATACAGTACGTCCCACCTTTTCCTTTTTTGCCATTGTTCTTTATGCTATCATTCTTTTTTTTTTTTTTTTTTTTTTGCGGTACGCGGGCCTCTCACTGTTGTGGCCTCTCCTGCTGCGGAGCACAGGCTCCGGACACGCAGGCTCAGCGGCCATGGCTCACGGGCCCAGCCGCTCCGCGGCATGTGGGATCTTCCCGGACTGGGGCACGAACCCGCGTCCCCTGCATCGGCAGGCGGACTCTCAACCACTGCACCACCAGGGAAGCCCTATGCTATCATTCTTTTAATTAATCTCACCAGAGTTGTGTTGATTTTATAAATCTTTTCAAAGAACCAACATTTGGCTTTGTTGATCATCTTTTCTTAACCCAGCTGTCTGTTGATGGACACTTGGGTTGCTTCTATAGCGTGGTTATTGTATACAATGCTGCTGTGAACATTGGGGTGCATGTATCTCTCGAATTAGTGTTTTTTTTAGTGTTTGGAGAAATCTCCATACTGTTTTCTCCAGTGGCTGCACCAATTTACTTTCCCATCAACAATGCACAAGGATTCCCTTTTCTCCACATCCTCACCAACATTTGTTATTTGTGGTCTTTTTGATGATAACCATGATCAGTGTTTCTCTATCTTTTCTGGCTTCTGAAATCCTTCTCCCTTTGCTGTGTTGGGATTCTGTATAACAGAGAAGAGCTCTAACACAAATTCAGCAAGCAAAAGGAGCAGAGAGAAAGACTGCAAATATATGACTATTTCTGTTGTTTCTCCACCATAGTTAAATATAGATAAGCCTGGTGCACAGGCTTCTCATTGTGGCGGCTTCCCTTGTGGAGCACGGGCTCTAGGTGCGAAGGTTTCAGTAATTGTGGCACACAGGCTGCTCAGTAGTTGTGGCTCGCGGGCTCTAGAGCGCAGGCTCAGTAGTTGTGGCTCGCGGGCTCTAGAGCGCAGGCTCAGTAGTTGTGGCACATGGGCTTAGCTGCTCCACGGCATGTGGGATCCTCCCAGACCAGGGCTTGAACTGTGTCCCCTGCATTGGCAGGCGGATTCTTAACCACTGCGCCACCAGGGAAGCCCCGACTCAATTGTTACATTTCCAGGAACTTTAAACATGGTCATTGCATAACTATACAATTAAATAAATTACATTAACAATAAAGATAATAACTACTCAAAACTCATCACCACCCCCATTTTACTATTATCTCTGAGGTTATATATCTATTGTATCTGAATGGTGGAAATACCATACATGCTACTGCACATCTCATGCTTTCTGTGATGTCAGATTGGAGCTGGAAATTGGCCTTGTTTGCACTACTTAAACTACAAAAGTTGGCAAGTGCTGTGAATCAAGGCTTTCCCCACCCTGCAAACCAGTAGTTAAACATTTATCACCATATCACTGTCTAAGAGGCAAATGGATAAATGAATCTGGGCTCAGGAGACAAATCTGGACTGGAGATAGTGTTGGGGGAAGCATCAGAATACAGATGTGGGGCTGCTTCATGGGCTGATGACAAGGCTTCACACTCAGAAGATCCTCATGCTTAGTTTATTGTTCTGTGGCCACCATCTTGAAATTCGTAATTTTTGAACAAGAGGCCACACGTTTTTATTTTGTTCTGGGCTGGTATGGGTATGGATGGTAGGGAGGTTTCGGTGGTCTGGGGGTGGCTTGATTTACTGCCTTTCATCCCTCAAAACAGGTTTTCTGTCCTATTCACCTACTTGGTAGCACATCCCCACAGATATTTGCCCCATCCATTCCCTCAACCTGTGTATTCTTCACAACCAGCTCACAAAATTTCCTTCTTCTATTTTCCCTCTGTATTGTTCTCTCCTCTTTAGTCTTCTTTTGAAAACTGTTAACTTTCAAGGCATTGATGTATTAAGTAACTTTAATAATAACATTTCTGCCCCAGATTGCAATGTCCCATACATTCGTCTCTCAGATTGGTATGACATGGTGGTTAAGGTGGTCCTGGAATCACAGAAAACTGGGTTTGAATTTTCCCACACGACCTGAGGTGAATTTCCTCTGTTTCTCTATGCCTCAGTTTCCTCATTTGAGGAGAGAGTATTTACCTCTGAAGGCTGTGAACATTAAATTAGATAATCTAATTAAATTAGATAATCTAAAGTGCTTAACACAATGCACATGGTAAGTGTTCAATTAATGGTAGTTATTAACTACCATTATGGTAGTTTTTATTAACATTATTTTTATTCATAGATGAAGAATTAGGAACAGCCAGTAATGAAATTTGCACATGACACATAGTAGGGACGTTTTAGGAGGAACAAAGGGAACACTGGGAGAGATGAGCTGGAAGATTTCAACTTTTTAAAGAGAATTTTCCTGCTTCCATAATATGTGTCCCACAGTAGCTTGGACAAAGCACCTATTCACTGAAGTTCTCAAAGCTCCTCTCCCCCATCTTACCGTACACCTATCCAATCTATACAAACAGCATGGATGTGGGCTCTTGGGCACCGAGAGCCACTTAGCTTTCTTGAGGCAACCTTTTTCTCGGCGTAAAGCTACGCATATGGTAGGCACTTCAAAATATTAGATTTTTTTCTATGCCGCTGTATCCCCCAACTTCTAACACAGCGCCTGGCACCCAGTAGGCGTCCATTTATAGAATGACTGCATGATAATGACTCCCAGGCTTCCCCTTCTTCCCCCCAAAACACTCACTTCTCGAGTCTCTGCCGGAGGCTGCGGGCAAAGCCCGAGGGGTTCAGGAGCGCGCCAGACCTAGTTCACTGATTCCGCTCCCTGCGCGTGGCTGCAGTTGCTATGGAAACGGCGAGAAATAACAACTCTGTTCCCCCCGCGCGCCCCGGGTGAGGGAGGCCCGCAGAGGCAACGGCAGCTGGAGGAACAGCCGGAGCTACGCGCAGCCGCCGCCGAGTTCACCGCGGCACCCCTGCCCCACCCCCGCCCCGCCCGGCCGGGCCCGGCCCGAGCCGCCCCTCCCCCAACCGGGCCCCGGGGGTCCCTAGGTACTCCAGCCGCGG
>NW_006781198.1:327112-334065 GCF_000442215.2 Lipotes vexillifer
GCCCGGCCCGAGCCGCCCCCCCCCCAACTGGGCCTCGGGTGTCCGTAGGTACTCCAGCCGCGGGCGCCTCCCGGGATCCCACCCACTACCCCCCGCCTTGGGACTCGATTGCCTGCCTCTGCCCTAGGTGTTCAAACGATGCCCAAGGGAGCTTCGCCGCGGGGCGGTGCAGGTCACCTGGGGAGGGGGGAGGGGTCTGGGAAACTCTCTCAATGCACTTTAGGCATTTATTTCTCGGCAAAGAAAAATCTGGGCAATTCCAGCCGGAACCCTAATTACTTTGGGAACAAACAGAAGATTGAGAGGGGAGAGAGTCAGGCGAGGAAAGAAGTTTCATCACATTTATAATTTTATTATTCGTGTGTGTGTGTGTGTGTTCCCACCTCCCTCCCGGGCGCACTAAGTTTGCCTGTTTCAAGCTCCCCGCGCGTCTCCTGTGCAGAGGTGGTTACACATGGATTCTGCCGGTAGCTAGTGAAACAGGTGTCGTGCGCGCACCGCGATTGCTGATTGGCTGTGCAGACTCCAGTGAAATACTTGAACGTATCCTGCAGCTGCAGGGGCTTCGCGGGGTGAACGCCCGGCCTACGCAGTTGCTTCGCCTTTACCCGTGAGCTTGTCTGTTGCCCGTTCGTTTCAGGACGCGATCCCGCGCCGCGTGTGCCGTGAGGCCGCTGGGGCAGCGGAGGTGCCTCCCCGCTGAGAAGCGAGCCGGAGCGGCGTCCCGTGGGGAAGATGAGCGGCACCAGCGCCAGGTCCAGCCACCTGTCTCAGCCGGTCGTGAAGAGCGTGCTGGTGTACCGCAACGGGGACCCCTTTTTCGCGGGGCGCCGCTTCGTCTTCCACGAGAAGAAGGTGTCCAGCTTCGACGTCTTCCTCAAGGAGGTGACGGGCGGCGTTCAGGCGCCCTTTGGGGCCGTCAGGAACATCTACACCCCGCGGACCGGGCACCGCATCCGGAAGCTAGACCAGATCCAGACCGGGGGCAACTACGTGGCTGGGGGCCAGGAAGCCTTCAAGAAACTCAAGTGAGTCCTTCTATCCCCACCGCCCGTCATTTCAGAGGGTTCTAAGGTGGAATGGAATAACCCCCACCTCACCACACACCTCTGTGCGCTCAGGGGCTGTGACTGTGCGGGTTGATGCCACTCAAGGCTCCCGCTGCGGCTAGGGTAAGAGTTTGAAAGTGTGATTGGAAAAGAAAGTTCACGTACGGAGCAGTAGGAACAGACTTTAAATGTGTGTATAAGGAGTGGGAATCAAAAAAAAAAAAGTATTCCGTGGCTAACTATTTGGAAAGAGTAACACAAATGTCATGTTAGATATTTGGCATTTTCTGTTCTCCTTTTTCTCTTTCCCCTTTTGCTTGGAACCTATCATTTTATTTCATTTTAATTTTTGTTGGAGTATAGTTGATTTACAATGTTGGAACCTATCATTTGAGTTTAAATAAAGACTTCTTAAAAATCACTTGGAAGTATTGTCACCCATGAAGAAAAGTGCTTTCAACTTTTCAATTCCAAGTAGAAGTGACCACACCCCACTTTGTGACCCTCCTCCCACCTCCTGCACGTTTATGTTATTTCCTTAATGCTTGGAAAAGTTTACTGGCTTACTGTATTTGTCTACATGTCTGTCACCAGGTACTTGATGGTTAAGCCTTCAAGGACAGAGATCGTTAGTGGTGCTTATCCCCAGTTCCTGGCAGGGCACTCACTTACTGTGGGCATTCAGTGAATCTGCAAACTGTGCTTAGGTCTCTGAAGGGAACAAAGATAAGACAGGACTCCTTGTCTTTTGGAGTTCACAATCTAACAGGAATCAGACTACATGCACACCAGTAATTTTAATGCAAAGTACCAAAGAATGAGTGCAATTAGAAGGATATTTAAAGTTATACGGGAGTTGAGAGAAATTATTCCTCGTGGGGGTAGGTACTGTAGGACAGGTAGAATTTAATATTCCATAGGGTTTTTGTTTTATAGCTTTACTGAGATATATTTCACATAACATAAACCACATTCATTTTTAGTATATTCATAGAGTTTTGCCGCCATCACCACAAACTAATATTAGAACATTTCCATCACTCCAAAAAGAAACCCTGTACCTTCCCAGTTTCCCCTTCTCCCCATGCTCTAGTAACCACTAATCAGTAGTGGTTAGTTTCTCTGTCTCTGTGGATTTGTCTATTCTGGACATTTTATATACAGGCAGACCTCGGAGATATTGCAAGTTCTGATCCAGACCACTGCAATAAAGTGAATATTGCAATAAAGCAAGTCACAGGAGTTTTTTCATTTCCCAGTGTATATGAAAGTTATGTTTACACTATGCTGTAGTCTATTATGTGTGCAATAATAACATTATGTCTAAAAAAAAGTACATGCCTTATTTAAAAAATACTTTATTGCTAAAAATTGCTAATCATCATTTGAGCCCTTAGCAAGTCATAGTAGTAACATCAAAGATCACTGATCACAGATTACCATAACAAATATAATATAATGAACGAGTGTGAAATATTGCAAGAATTACCAAAATGTGACACAGAGACATGAAGTGAGCAAATGCTGTTGGAAAAAATGGCGTTGATAGATTTGCTCCATGCAGGGTGGCCACAAACCTGATTCAATTTGTAAAACAATGCAATATCTGTTAAGTGCAATAAAATGAGGTATGCCTGTAAGAGGAACCATACAATATATGACCTTTTGTGTTTCTGTCTTCTTTCACTTAGCATAATGTTTTCAAGGCTTATCATGTTATAGTATGTATCAGTACTTCATTCTTTTTATTGTTGAATAATATTCCATGATATGGCTATACCACATTGTGTTTATCTGTTAATCAGTTGATGGATATTTGGATTGCTTCACTTTTGGCTAATATGAATAATGCTGCTATGAACATTTTCATTTCTCTTTGGGTATATACAAGTTTTCATTATTTGGGTATGTATAAGTTTTCATTTCTCTTTGGGTATATACCTAGGAGTGGAATTGCTGGATTGTATGGTAAGTCTGTATTCCATAGGTTTTTTCCCTCCATAGTTTTTAATATAATATTTTAATTAAAATTCACCTTGGGCCTCAGGATGGGGAATAAAAAAACCTTTACCATAAAATCTATGCTTGTGACTTCTGATTGTGTAGAACTATTTTCCCAAGTATCACTAAAGTTATCTAATATCATCCTAGCTTGGGTAAGTTTGTTTAAGTTGAGTTCTGCTTTTTTGTTATGCCAGATGTTCTTTTTATGGAAGGTGAGGGATACATTTGGATTTAGTTTCCCTTCCCTGAAACCTCCTTTAGTATGCTTTGTCTAACTTCCTTAGAAAAGAGACAAATGAAACTGTACTCCAAAATAACTTAGAACTTAAAGCTGAGAGTCAGGAGACTTGTGTTTGAGCTGTTTATTAGCTCTGCATCCTTGTGCAATTCGCTTGACACAGCTAGTCAGTTTCCTAACGCAGAAAAGGAACATAACCATTCCTACCTTACAGTCTTGTAGAAAGTAAATGGTATGGATGTGAATGTGTTTTGTAAACAATGAAGGGTTATAAATGCAAAGCATCTCTGTGTCCAGTTCCTTTCATCATATACTTCGTTAATTTTTTAAATTAAATAATTTTCATATGAAGCAATTTCATGGGAATGTAAATGTGCAATTCCAGACTCACTTTAATAATTCGTATTCTCTTTTGTCTATTTAGTGCTACCAACTCAAAAGATAAAAACAGGTACAGCTCCAAACCAAATAGAAAGTGCACTTCAAATCACTCTTTATATATATATATATAAATAAAAGAGATTTGCATGGTTATTTTTGCTTTTAACACACACACAAAAACCCTGAGTTTGTTATAACAGTGTCCATGGTTAATTTTCCATGCTGACAGATGAATATTTATTTGTGTTAAAGTGGTAGTATCTATGGTTATAATGATAGAAGCCAAGAAGATTTAAATGCTGAATATATTTGAAGCTTTGCAGTTTTAAGCTTACATAACAAATGAAGAAACTGGCAGAACAAAAGAAAGCCCAAAAGATATTGAGGGTAATTCATGCCATGTAGACCCTAATTGATGTTGGGGAAGATAGCAATGGTGGAAAAATATTTTTCAAATGAAAATGATCAACTTTGTTCTTGCATATCTTTTATTCATGTTTCTTCTATTATTTTTGAAACGGTGATTAAACTTCAGGTAGCTATTAAACCTTTATTTTATAGCAGAGAATTCTAGAGATTGTTATTTTCCCGAGTTTTCCTTATGCATTTTGGGATGTTGACTCTACTACATGTGGATCTGAAATCACTTTCCTGCACGTGACAGTTAGAATGTTTTATTGTTATGTCAGAAATCAGTCCCTGAAGATTTCCAAAAGACCCATTTTATTGTTAAGCAGAGGGAGAATTTTCACTGTCTTGTATAATACAGTTTATGTAAGAGAAATACATGATAGTTTGCAGAGGTATGGATTAAGTAAAGCGTTCTATCCAAAAAACAACAAAATAAAACATAGCCAAAATTAATTCTAATATGAACTTTTTTGGCAACTCAGCAATTATGGTAGTTGAGGTAGAGAATGTATCTATCTTCCTATCTATGGTTATAAATTAAATCCTAGATTTATATTTATTTTTAATATTAAAACATTTATTTAGCACCTTCTATGTATGAAGCACAGTGGAGCGAGATCACAGTGATGGACAGATAGCTTGAAGTGGACAAAGGTATAAAGTTTTTAGGTTGTGCTTATACTATAGCTAAAGGATGATCACTAGTTAATATATGTAGCAAATAGTAATAGAATAATAGGGGTCTCCAGAGGTTAACTAGTTTACCCATCTGTATTTTAGCTGAACCAGTGCCTAAACCATCCATCCCACATGGCTGAGCATTTCTGGATCATTAAAGTGCTCTCCCAGGAAAAAAGATTTCCCAGCTTTTCACAGTTGTTACTCTAATGCATGGGATCAGTACTACTTTCTTTGGCCTAAAGTCTGTGATTAATAGAACTAACTGTTAAGCAGCTTTACACACAAACCACTCTTTATATCAAAATTGGCATAAAAATAAGAAATACCATATATATAGTAAGTAGCTGACCGTTGTGGGGAAAAATGTGCCCCAATGGAAGTATATATTTCTAAGACTTCAATTTCATTGAAGTTTAGCATGGACATGTATCAGCCCTGAAAGCAGTTCCTGTTATTATAATGGCTTTTAATTAGTAGCCATTGATTTTTGCTTTAGGCTTAAGTATTTCCTATGGCTAGCTTTACTTTTTAATAATTTTTAAAAAGGCAATTTACATAGCTGATTCAAAAGTAATAAAAGAAGCCCTTATTGTTTTTTTCCCCCCCAGTTACTTGGACATAGGAGAAATCAAGAAAAGACCAATGGAAGTTGTGAATACAGAGGTAATGCAAATAATTGTAACAGTGCTGCACTGTGTTTCTTATGGTATGTCTTAGAGATTTGGATGACATTCTAATCAAGATAAATTATCTAATGTATATAAACAGGACATTAGATGTTTTAAGGCAAAGATAACCCTTTCTGTGGATCATTATCAGAAACAGACCGAGTAGGTGTCCTCAGATGTGTAGGACTAGACACAACATGCTCTTATTCTCCCATTTTCTAGCTGCGTGTTCTCTGGTTGAAACCCATAGGGATTTTCCCTGGCAGGTGAGAAGAGATTCTGAGCACCGTGATGCCAACCTTTGCCAAAACTACATCCCCTGTCCTGACTTGCTTCTGACAGTCCAATGTCTGAAATGGCCAGGATCACTCTGACTGGCCCTGAGGCTTTCAAAGGAGCCTGTTAAGACTTCCTGTGATATCAGGAAAACACCTCCATGTTAACTTGCATTAAAGTTCACTTGAGCATGGTCACCAGAAGCTTGCATGAAGACTGGCAATGAGTCCTGTGACATAGATATTCATTCCACTATGTTCCACATAGCATCTGGATCCCTAGTGGCATCTCTAGTGGGTATTCTATAGGATGTATTCCTTAGTTTATGGATGAAAAAATAGATTAAAAATAAAATTAAGGCAACAGCCTTAAACGTCCCAGTGAGACAGGGAAAATGATAGTTAAACCCAGATTGGGATTCTGTTCACCAGCCAGACTTGCCCTCCTCCCATTTGGACCCCACAGAGTCAAATGCTCCCAGTGGGTGTGTCCTGCCAGTGAAGAAATGACTAACAGGAAAGGAGTTTTTCCTCATTTGTAGTGCAAAGTCCCAGGGAGACCCCTCAGCTCTGGCCATTTCCTCCTATGCTGGGTTTATGCCCAACAGGAACAAATGGGCCTCTCTAGGAAAAAAAAAAATAAAACTATGTAAGAAAAAATTTTAATTGTGCAGTATTTTTAATAACGCAAGGTTAAATTCATCATTCAAATAATTTGTGGGGAAACGTGGTAATCCCAGACATTATTTAAAATAATATTGTTTGTATTTTTGATTTTCAATGTATGAAAAGTTGATAATTTATGAAAGTGATAAGATTTATAGCTTAACATAGACAAAAATGTAAATTTTTCAGGTGGTGCTTATGTTACAGGTAAAGAATGACTGCTAGTTGATATCTGTAGCAAGTAGTAAGAAAAGACATTAGTGTATTAGTTCCGGATATAATATTGTTTGAAGGACACACAATCGCTTGAAGTAAGCTATCAATACGTTTCTTGAAGTTAGTGACTGAAGCCGAATTTCTGCAGTAGGATTTGAAATGTGTGAATCCCAAAAAAATTATGTGTGTATTTACTCTGGATTCCAGTGTCTTTGATGAAGACATTGGGTCTGGCAAATTGCAAGAGGTGTGCAAAAAATTTTTGGAATATACTTGAAAAAAAAAGATTGGGTTTCCCTGGTGGCGCAGTGGTTGAGAGTCCGCCTGCCGATGCAGGGGACACGGGTTCGTGCCCCGATCCGGG
>NW_006781198.1:334251-335463 GCF_000442215.2 Lipotes vexillifer
AAAAAAAAAAAAAAAAAGATTATCCTTAACAAAAGAAGCATTCACAAGGACTCTAGTGAATTTAATTTGCTAATTGTTCTTCCACTTTGGAGCAGTAACTATTGATTTCTCTTTACTTGGGGCCTGTGCATGGGCCACACAGACAAGGTTCTGATTTATGAATGCACGTCTTACATGTGACAAATCCACCCCTTATCTCCAACTAGAAGACAGCATCTCTCCCTCTTCTAGAACACTGTATCTCTCGCACTTTACTTCTTACTGGTGATTCCTGCCCCTTCTCATTTGCTCTAACTGCATGGATCCTGCTGTAGCCTTTCACTTCTTCTCAGTCCTTCCCCTCGCAGTCTTCCAAAGGGGGTCATTTTGGGGATGCAGAGCAGGTGGGAAGAGGTGGTGAGAAACTGTTCTGTTTGTCCGTGACCTTCAGCACTTTCCCTCACCCACCCAAGCCCCACTCTCCCACTTTTGTCCCCCTCAACCTTCCCTCCCAGTCTAGACAGCAGTGTATTTACTTCTCTCACTTTGCATTTCCAGTCTTCCTTTTTGGCCGCGCGGCGCGGCATGCAGAATCTTAGTTCCCCAACCAGGCATCAAACCCGTGCCCCTTGCACTGGAAGTGAGGAGTCCTAACCACTGGACCAGGGAAGTCCCTTGCATTTCCAGTCTTGATCTTCAACACAGACACCCTCCTCCCCAAAGTCCACACCGTGACCACACGCAAAGCCTGCTTTAAGCAAGGGGACCCCTGTTTTCATTGCCAGCAAGGGAGAGTTTTGGGTTCCGGGCATCCAAAATAGGAACTCTGAATGCATTTTCCCATAGAGATATCACTTTCTCTGTTGGTTCTGCAGTCTTATTGATGCTGTTTTAGGTGGAGCACAAGTCAGAAAGGCTTTTGTAGGCTGAGCTGAGAACCTCACTTTTGTGTGTGTAGTTCTCACTGGGCAGAAATACCTCTCTCTTTTTCACAAGTGATTAACCGTCAGACTTTTAGAATTCCACAAGTTTATAAGTTAGAGGACAATCTATGTTCAAAATTTGAGAACAAACTTGACAGACACTGGCCTTTCACAATATTATAGATTCTATTTTCTTTTTTTTTTTTTTGCGGTACCCGGGCCTCTCCCTGTCGTGGCCTCTCCCGTTGCGGAGCACAGGCTCTGGATGCGCAGGCTCAGCGGCCATGGTTCACGGGCCCAGCCACTCCGC
>NW_006781198.1:342149-359707 GCF_000442215.2 Lipotes vexillifer
CTCTCCTGTTGTGGAGCACAGGCTCTGGATGCACAGGCTCAGTGGCCATGGCTCACAGGCCCAGCCACTCTGCAGCATGTGGGATCTTCCCAGACCGGGACATGAACTCACGTCCCCTGCACCGGCAGGCGGACTCTCAACCACTGCGCCACCAGGGAAGCCCCTGGTGGTGGATTTAACAAAGACAGTGTTCTCATCTTCTGACCTTGGTAGTTCATCTCCTTATTTTTGTCTTCCCAGTCCTCTCTGTGCTTCCTTTCCCCGCTCCTCTCTGCCCAGTTTCAGATCTCGTTCTATGTTCCAAGTCCACTCACCAGCTTCTTCCTTTCCTCTTCAGGGAAGCCGTCTATGGAGCCCTCTGTCCTCATGCACTGGGGGCCTCTGATGCGCATGTGGGATACCTTTCCACTTGCTTACCAGCCCGCATTGTGCTTCTACCCTTTCCCTTTAACTGAAGGAGGGTCTTCTTATTTTTCTGCTTTATCCACTTTGCTTTCATGAAATGTACTGTGCAGCATGGTAGGCAGAGAGCAGGGGAGCAATATGAACAAGACATGTATAACCTCTCACCTCCAGGAATTTACAGTCTTGCTGAAAAGACAGAGATACGAAAATCTCCAGTACTGCATAATAAGCGATTCAGTTTGGTAGGGGTTCAACTCCATTTGTGTTGAGCTGTTTATTTCAAGTGCTTTTGACTTTATCAGGTGGCAACAAAGCCATCGGTGGGCTCTTCAAAGGGAAGCTTCCTTCCTCTTTGACCTAGAGTTGTAGATGTTTCTGATTGGCTGATCAGCTCTTCCCTGTCTCATCCATGTAGTGAATCCTTTAGATTATGACATTCTTACTTAGAGAGCAAAATCTGTTTCACTGTGTAAGAGGCCTTGGGTAGGGCCATTCTGGACAGAGGAGACAAGCAGACAGCTTGGCTACATAGCACTTAGGATGTGCTGGGAGCTGTGAGTCACCAGGTATAAAATGAGTACTTCCCCTCTCTTTTAGGAGTTTGGAGTCCCGGGAAGAAGACAGGGAAGTAAACCAACTATTATTATCCAGGGCACATGTGCTGGGCTAGAGGGATGCTTGGAGGACTGAAGAAAGGTAGATGGGATTAGGTTTATGGGTCAGTCAGTTTTGAAAAGATTTTAAATATAACAGAATCTTTTATTTTTGGCCCATTTCTCTTAGATTAAAGTTTTGAGAATGTCCCTTTCTACTCCTTGATTAAGGAAGATTATTTAATACTTATATCTGTGTAATGATCAAAGCCTGTCTCTGACAGAGTGAAAGTCAGCTGGATAGAGAAGCAACAAAGGCAGCCTTGCCACTAGTCAGGCTTGGAGGACAGACACATGGCAGGCCGGCTGCAAAGTTAGACCAGCCGCAAATTTATCATAGCACACTGCTTCTCCCAGTTATGCAGCAGCTGTAAGATGCCATGAGGGCCTCCCTTTCAGTGAGTAATGCTTACTTGCGGCTGACCCTCCAGACCTGCTTTGCTGTTCTCATATTTTATTGGTCATCTTTATTTTTTATTTTTATTTTTTGGCCATACCGCGCAGCTTGTGGGATCTTAGTTCCCCGACCAGGGATTGAACCTGGGCCACGGCAGTGAAAGCGTGGAATCCTAACCACTGGACCACCAGGGAATTCCCTACTGGACATCTTTAGTTGCTAAATCACCCTCACCTCATAACAACCCCTAGTTAATCCCCACATCTAATTTCACCTCAAAACTGCAGTCACTCCAGAACTGAATTGGCTTCCCTTAGACCCTCCTTGGAATCCTTCAACGAGAACCCAAACCTTACAAAAGATGATCCCCTTCTCTGTCTTTCTCAGTATCATTTCATGCTTTCTCTGAGTGCCATCCCTCGCTGCACCAAATCAATAAATCTGATTTTGTCTGACTGCAAATTTGTTCCTATTGCTGGTAGCCATCAACTGATTAGGCTTTAACACATGTGTCAGAGCTGCCTGTTAGATTGTACGTCCCTAGGAGGTCTGCTAATTCTGTATAGTACCTAGCATTAATAGGCTGGTAGTCGTTTTAATTCTCTATAGTGTTGAATGTTCCTTATCATAGTTGAGGGAGACATCTGTTTGCCTCAAGCGTGCCTGGTGATTCTGCATTTCACATATGGGTGGAATGTCTCAAATAATTTAAAAGTCTTCATGGCCACTATCTATCTAGCTTTTGTTTCAGGGATAAAATTAGTTGAGTTAAACCTTTGTGTGATTCATTTATTGTCTCTACTAGAATTTGGAGCTATATTAAATGAATGTTATTCATTCAACATGGATTTATTGTGTGACTGCTATGTGCCAGGCATTGTGCTTGTCACCTGAGAACCAAATAACATGGCCCCTGTCCTCATGGAGTTGACCACTCTTTAGCCTTCCTTGCCTGCCATGCCTTACTCTTAACTCTACCAACATTGATCTTTGTTGTAGAACTTGTAGATTTCTTTGGCTCAAAAGCCCACATTTTAAGGGCTAAACAGTTTTTGAACTTTATCAATAATGGGTCAGGAAATAATGGGACTAATTTTTGAGGAGCAATAAACTCCTAATTTCTGGAAATTTGTTCCATTTTCCTGGAGTTATAAACACCTAAGCTGCTAGTTGTAACCTGAATAATGGCTGGAGTTGTCCATCTCCTATGGTCGAGATAAAATTGGCTTGAACCTCCATTACTTAGCCTTTGGAATGTCCTACATTCTTCCCAAGACGTCTGTGAATTCCTGCAGGGATTATTACCTCATGCTCACTTCTTTGCCTGAGCTTCTGCTTCCAAAGTATTGGCTGAGTTCATGGACTGTCTTGTTCCTCGACAGCTTGCGTTTGTTTAAGGCCCCACCAACTCAGAGGTGAAATCCTCTCATTGGTGTACACACAAGTACCCCGTTCCCACAAGTTTGTGTGTGGTGAAATTTACCAGTGGTTTGTAGAAATGGAGTGGGTTTTATAGGTAATCTAGAAGTGCCAACAACTCAAAACTTAGTATCAGACTTCCTCATTCTTAAAAATAGCTTGGTCTTATATGCCAGTTCAGGTTCTAGTCTTTGACCTTGCTTCTTGACCTCCTCTTTCTTTTTTTTTCCCTCTGCCATTCTCTTCTCTGTTCTACTCCCACTCCAGTTTCTTTTCTTTCTTTTTCATAAATTTATTTATTTATTTATTTATTTTTGGCTGCATTGGGTCTTCACTGCTGCGCGCAGGCTTTCTCTAGTTGTGGTGAGCGGGGGCTACTCTTCGTTACGGTGCGCGGGCTTCTCTTTGCAGTGGCTTCTCTTGTTGTGGAGCACAGCACAGGCTCTAGGCACACGGGCTTCAGCAGTGTGGCACGCAGGCTCAGTAGTTGTGGCTCGTGGACTGTAGAGCTCAGGCTCAGTAGTCGTGGTGCACAGGCTTAGTTGCTCCGCAGCATGTGGGGTCTTCCTGGAACAGGGATTGAACCCACGTACCCTGCACTGGCAGGCAGATTCTTAACCACTGCGCCACCAAGGAAGTTCCGAACTGCTGTCTTAAAAAGAAATCTTCAAATTAAAATCCAAAGACACCAATGAATGTCTTCCCAAGGGGTGGAAGCTTCATCGTTGGATAAACATCATATTGGATCCTCTTGAATACACCTCTCTCAGTTTAGATTTTCATTTATGGAGAATTTGGATAACCGTTGTTTCTTCTTAATGGGGTAGAGTATTGTAGGAGTACCTTGGAGGGGAGGAAAGAAAGGAAGCGAGTTTTTGAAACCTCAGAACTTGGCCTGGTCTGAAAAGGTTGTGGGAACGTGGGTTGTACTTTAGGTCAGTCACCCCAGTGAATGTCTTTAAGATTTTGAATATCATTATCAAAACTTCACATTTCAATTTAATCATTAGGCACCATCTCCAGTGAAACATACTATGAGATTTGCTACTTAAAGGCTTTGGGTTGGGAATGGATTTCTAGACATTAAATTGGGTGTAATTATTAACCTTACTGCAGGAAGGCATGGGGCTCTGTGGTTTCACTAACTAATCTTTAGCCTGGGAATTCTGAGTTCAAAGGGGGAACTACAAAATAGTTAAACTCCTAAATATTTCTTTCTTTAACTTGGGGAAAGATTTCCAGATTATGTTAGTCAAGTTTACTAATTTATCGAAGAATCAAAGAAAATGAAACCCACTTTTGTGAGTTCTTCCAACAGTAATTGAAGCCCCTTTCCAATCTTTTATTTTACACCTTTCCTTCATCTCTCTAATGTATCTGCTAAGTGAGAAGCATTCTTTTAAGGACAGCCAGTTCACATCAGTGGTCATGGTGATTCCAAGGTGTCTATGACCTTGCCAAGGCTCTAGGAAGACAAAGTTTTCTGTTGAAGAACAAAACTGGCCATACTTCATTTTTCTTTCTTCTTTTTAAAAAATATTTATTTATTTATTTATTTTATTTTTGGCCGTGTCGGGTCTTAGTTGCGGCACGTGGGATCTTCACTGCGGCATGCAGGATCCTCCGCTGTGGTGCGAGGGCTTCTCTCTAGTTGTGATGCGAGGGCTCTGTAGTTGCGGCACGTGGGTTTAGTTGCCCCGCGGCATGTGGGATCTTAGTTCCCTGACCAGGGATTGAACTCACGTCCCCTGCATTGGAAGGCGGATTCTTAACCACTGGACCACCAGGAAGTCCCTCATTTTTCTTTCAAGCTTTCTTGTCTTTTCACTTTTCTCAGTATTGAACTGTGTGTGTGTGTGTGTGTGTGTGTGTGTGTGAACAAGAGGAAGAAAGAGAGAAGTGTTTATGTCAACCTGGAAAATATTGGTCTAATGAAAAATATCCATTAATAACCCTATTCAGCTCTGATCAAAAGCTAAAAGACTGGTGATTTTAGTTTGTCCATTAACATGTGCCATGGTGTTTGTTCCAAATATCTTGCATTTTCTATTTGGCATTTAGACATGATTTTAGAATGTCTGTGAAATTGGAAGATGTGCAAATTAGAGTATGTATATCTTTTCTGTTTATAGTAATTAACTATTCTAAGCAAAGACAGGCATTTAATAAACAGTTATAAAGTAATTATCGGGGCTTCCCTGGTGGTGCAGTGGTTGAGAGCCCGCCTGCCGATGCAGGGGACGCGGGTTTGTGCCCCGGTCCGGGAAGATCCCACATGCGGCGGAGTGGCTGGGCCCGTGAGCCATGGCCGCTGAGCCTGCGCATCCGGAGCCTGTGCTCTGCAACGGGAGAGGCCACAACAGTGAGAGGCCCGCGTACCGCAAAAAAAAAAAAAAATTATCAACCTTTTAAGAAAAAATAGAAAAAGTATCTAATAAAATAAATTGCTAGCTAATTGTGTGTGTTTAAAAATATCACTAAATCTAAGTATTGAACTATTCTCAGTAAGACATTTCATTGGCCCCACTAAAATAAAGCCCTTTTGGCAGCACCAACAGAACTTCTTGTTCTTACAGTGCATGAGATTTGGAAACACAGAAGGTGAAATTTTAGACATATTTAGTATGATTTGAAGTTCTGCCAAGGTATACCAAACTTTTCATTGATGGATACTGTGCATCTACTAGAAAATCAATACTTAAGTTCACATTTTAGGATAATTTTTAGAATGAGCTTTTTGCATTTTCTTGTGAGTCAAAGGGACAATTCATGATGGAAGTATGATTATTTCCACATGCTAGGAATAATAGGAAAATGTGACCAAATAGCAAAGTATAGTCAAGGAAGACAAATTATGCTCAACCATTTATTGAATGCTGCTCATGTATAATTTCACAGTTTCTTGAGAATATTTATCCAGAGCCTGCTGAATGCCAGGCAGTGGGCTAGATTCTAGCCACACAGATATAAAAAGACACTGAGTATGTGCCAATCAGAAATTACAACAAGGTAATTGTCAGAGGACGCTGAAAAGAGTTTTCAAAGAAATGCTGTGTGAAAAAGTGTAAAAGATGGGAAAAATAATACCAGAGATTGTTAATCCAAGGGGAGAGAATTTTTTATTTAGACCTAATTAATAATTGGCTTCAATGCTTATAAAGAATATGGTGACTAGGTCTTCTCCATCATAGCTGGGTACCGAAAAGGGGAAAAAATATTAAGCTGTGGTGTGAAGTTTGAAGCATTTCAGTCAGATTGAAAGAAAGCTTTAAAAAACTTGGTTAAGACTACTAAGCATTTATTGAAAGAAAGTGTCATATCTTCTTTTCATCTGTTTTAAAACATAAATCCATTCCTTTGACTTGCATATTTCAGTTGCATACCAAAATGGCAGAGGTGAATTGAGGTTTCCCTCTAACCTCAGGTTTTGTGGGTTAGGTTGCCGTTAGAGTCTTCCTGGAAAGCCCAGGACTACGTCCCAGGTTGTCATCACAGCCCCTCATGGAGGGAGCAGTGTGTGGGAGGAAACTGCCCAGGTGACCGGCAGCAATCCGTGCTGGTACCTTCTGCTATGATTTCTCAAGTTGCAGAGTTCTTCTGTGTAAATAAGCAGGCGGTGCTGTGATTTGCTGGTACTTCCAGTCAGAAATTTTGAAAAGCAACAAAATTTGAAGAAACACCATGAAAGTAAAGGGTTTGGAGAATATTCCTGTTTTGGAATGTGGGTTTTGTATTTGGAACTGTAGCGTAGCCTCCTTGACAGATACAGCAACCATCTAAAGAGATGTTTCCGTTTTTTTCCCCCACACATTGTACATTCAGAAAAGAAAACCCAAGAGAGTGAGGTGTTAAAGGAATAAGGGAAGTGAAACTCAAAGGAACCAGTAATAATAAACAAGCATATAAGGTCATCTATGTTGATGCATTCATTTTTTATTAGGATATAGAAAGAGTTTAAATTATATTTCTCTTTAATTAAGAACAGATTTGTGTGTGTGTGCCCTGGGGTAATCTTAAATGCCTAACTTGTGGAAACTTTGTTTCAGAGATCCAGGGTAGCATAGAGCAGCAATAAATCCTTAGACTGTTCCTTGTGGAACAGCATGGTGAGAACACCATGCTAATGAAGGCAGGAACTTGGACTGGGACCCCATGGGACTCTCAGTTCTACTAGGTCCCTGACCCCAGACTGTCCCCCAAACATCTAGCTGTCCTCTCAAGTGTGGCATTGTTTAAGGCATAGGTGAGAATGTATGTGAAAATCAGCTTACATCTATCACAATATTGGAGAACAACTAAAAAGGTCTTCGTCCCACAGGTAGTAGGCTAATAATCTTACCTTTGTGTCCAAAATAAAACATATTTCTGTGTACTTCAAAATGGATGCATGGAGGCATTTTTTAAAGGTAGGGCGATTTATTTACATTTGGTTTATTTCAGCCTGAAGTATAAAGGTTGTGTGCTTTAGTATATAGCTTGGTCAACAATGAAAATTCCCATTTATTATTGTGAAAGACTCCTTTTTAAGCAGCCAGCCAAATCAAGCTCAGATGTCATCCCATGATTACGTAGTTTGGATGTTTGGTTTGTTGAAATAAGGTTGATTTCAGCCCACCTGTTAGCTGGGGACAAAACTAAGTGGTAAGGGACTGTGGGAGAGTGAAAACTAAATGGACTTTGTATATTTGCAATGTCTAATGTTTAACCTGGGACATTTCTCTCTAGGAAATTTCTAGTGGCAGTCAGTCCATGCTGCTTTGTGTTTTTTTCCTCACCTTCTGGCAGTATTTTTGAGTTTCAAAGATTTATGAACCTCCATGGCCATCTTGCTATTTCAAATTATACAACCTAATGTAACTGGGCTACCAACTTCTGGCAATATTTATAAAGGAAGTCATCTAATATTACCCAAGTTCCATTTTGTAACTTATATGGTGATTGATAAAACTCCATAGTCACAGCTTGTTTTTCTAGAAGTGAACAGATAGCTCAATTTCCAGTCCTATGAGTTTTGCATTAGCTTGTGTGCTGTGGGATCTCCCACAGCTGGTTTTTAAAAGCTGGATTAAAGGGACTTCCCTGGTGATGCAGTGGTTAAGAATCCGCCTGCCAATGCAGGAGACACGGGTTTGAGCCCTGGTCTGGGAGGATCCCATGTGCCGCAGAGCAACAGAGCCCATGTGCCACAGCTGCTGAGCCTGTGCTCTAGAGCCTGCGAGCCACAACTACTGAGCCCACGTGCCACAATTACTGAAGCTCGCGTGCCTAGAGCCTGTGCTCTGCAACAACAGAAGCTACTGCAATGAGAAGCCCGCGCACCACAACAAGGAGTAGCCCCCGCTTGCTGCAACTAGAGAAAGCCCACACGCAGCAATGAAGACCCAACGCAGCCAAAAATAAATTAAAACCCCCCAAAAAAAAGCTGGATTAAAAAAGTGATTTGAGGACTTCCCTCGTGGTCCAGTGGTTAGGACTCCACGCTTCCACTGCAGGGGCATGGGTTCGACCCCTGGTCCGGGAACTAAGATCCCATATGCTGTGAGGCGTGGCCAAAACAACAACAAAACCAAAAAAACCCCCAAAGCAAAAACAACAACAAAAGATTTGAAATATCAATTTAAAAATTACAAATATATATATTTACTATAGCATAGAGATTCTTTTAGTATGGCTTTTGCAGTGTAGCTGTTTCTCATGAACTCTCAATTGGCTAATATTTAAGTTAGTCAAATAGTATGTGGAAGTTGGATAGAATTAACTTTCCTCTAGCTGGCACTTCTTCTAATCAGGTTGCTATTCCCTTGTGTTACTCCTGTTTCAATTATTTTATCAATAATATTGATTAACTTTGTCTGACTCTTCTTACCTGTTATCTAAACATGTATACATGGATATGTATATAATGAAGTATAGGCATAGGCAATGTGATTTGTCATTGGGATTTTTCAGCACTTTTACTTAGTGACTCTTATTTATTCCTAAACTCTCTTCCTCTCTTCCACTTCCCTAATTCACTTGCTTATATAGAACCATATTCAAACTGTAATTCTCTGTTTATGAATTCCCTTTGCTCTAGCTTATGGTGTCAAGTTAGTGGAGTTGTGTGCATCAGATTCTGTGCCAAGAGAACCTGTCCAATGCTTATTATAAATGAAATTCCTAGAAAGACAATCTTGATTAGATATCTGCATTTTAATCTGTAGCAGTGTCAGTTTAGCTTGTGTCCCAGACACCATGGGATTATTCTGAGTATATAGACAGAATTATAGAATCATAATGGCAGTCTTCCAGTACTCCATCTAAGTGATCCTAAACGATTATAGAAGAAGGCTTTGTTGCAGTGTGTGGAGAAGGGGAGTCTGACAGTGGGGTGCTCTGTGTTTCTGTTATTATTTTAGACCTTCTTGCATGTGGGAGGGTTTGGAGCTTAACGGAATGACACACACTAAACTTCCAGCGCTGTTCTCATAGTTAGAGCTTAATTCATGGAAGTTATGCCTCATTGCTACTGATGTTAACAAGAGCCCTGTGGTAAGTGAAATAAGAGATGGATCACTGACATTGTATTGGCTGCATTTACTGGCTATGTCCAAAAGGAGAAAATGTAAATGTAAATGCTCGATGGAGTACAAAAGCCTCTACGGATGCTAGGTGATACTTATCACTCCTTCTGACTGGGATGACCATAAATTAGATGGTTAATAAATGGTTGAGATTATTATTATATAAATACATGAAAGAGGAAATACATTAGTAAATAAAGTAGCATACAGTAAACTTGGGCGTGAGACTGAATCTTGGAGTTGTTCTTCAAATATTGAGGGTTTACATAATTTCACAATGACTGAGATATATAGAGAGTGAAAAATATACACTTGACTTAGGATATTGTCGGGAAGGAAAAGAAAATGTCTGTGTCTTATTTTAGTGGAAAAGGAGTTTAAAAAAATATTTTGGATATCCTTTAAAACCTCTGGTAGAGCTGCAGAACTGAGCTCAGAGAATGAGCAGTTACGAGGGAATTGAAGCAGCTAGAATCCAGACCACATTATGCCACAGGACCAGGCCGTTAAGGATGGTACTGCCACCACCATGATCAATGGAGACATTCAGCTTCTCAGGCCACTGCCCCAAACTTTTCACAGTAGATGTGGTAAACACTACCCCTAGAAACTGGGCTTCATTGCTACTGATGGTACCACTTTTACCTTCTCTGCTTTGTTGTGTCACTGGAACCGGTGTTAAAGCCCTGGATGGGACTGCTGGGCCAAGCAAAGGTCATGTTCTGATGGTTTAGCTTACAGTAGGGCTGATAAAGTGGACATTGGCCTTTTTAACCTTCTGTGACTTGTGGTAGGATCTGCTTCTCCCCAAGCTTCATGTGATGGGAACTCTGTTCTTATGGAAGATGCATTCAGATGCCGGAAAGCCAAAATCTGACAAATATTTATTACACATCTTTCTGCCAAATTCAATGCTAACGTTTCTGATACCTCTGAAGACATACTCATCCTCTTCCTCAGAAGGAGGTTACCCATTGTCACCTTAGTTATTGTATCTTGTTCCAAGTCAGGATCTCTGGGTGATGTCTATTCTTTTTCTAGTTCTGCTGCTATCCCAACTCAATATTTTGATATAAATGTAATTATTATTACCTCATGTAAATCAATGAGATGGGGGGAGGATATTAGTTATAGACAATATCCAAGATATACAAGACATCACAAGAAAGGAAATAGGGTATTTCTTCAGAGAATCATGAGACTAGAGATAGTATTCATGATGTCCTTTTCTACCCTCCTTCCTACCTTTAATTAACATTGGGTTGGCCAAAAAGTTCATTCGGGTTTTTCTGTAACATCTTATGAAAAACCCGAACGAACTTTTTGACCAACCCATACTCCATCTGCTTAGGATTCTTAATTGGTTGGGTGGCTCACATGTTTGTTCTGGAGGGATCTGAGCTGTTGGTAGTGTTGTCAATATGGGATTGCTGATGTTTTCCATTAACATCATTGTTTTTAAGCAACTATGAATTATATATAACATACAAAAGAGAAACCATAACTACAGTTTGTAGAACAATAAAATTAACATCTGTGTACTACATTCAGCTTAAGAAACAGAGCAGAACAAATATAGTTAAAGCTCCTATGTCTCTCCTTAGTCCCATTTCTTGCTCCTTCCCAAAATGTAAGCACTATCTTGAATTTTATATTTATCATCTCATTGCCTTTTGTTTTCCTTAATAGTTGTGCTACATATATATGTAATCCTAAACAATATGTAGTTAAGTTTGGAACTTATATAAATGGAATCATACTCTGTGCATTCTTTTGCAACCTGCTTATTTTGCTCAACATTATTTGTGGTATTCATTCATGTTGTGGGGAGTTGTATCTCTTTCATTCACCTTGCAGCACTGTATTCCATTTTATAAATATAATACTATTTATTCATTCTCCAATGGATAACATTTGGATTATTTCTAATCGTTCCTCCTTCTTTCTTTTTTGTATTACTATTGAAAATATTTTGGGCATATCTCAGTTCATAAACACAAGAGTTTCTCCCTAAGAGATATATATTGAGAGTTTGTGCCCAAGAGCCAACGTCTGTTCATTCCTCAATGGGCTGAGTATTTTACTCCACCCCAGGGCATACTTCTCTGGTGAATGGTTTCAGGTCTCATTGAAAGGACTTTGAGGAAGACTCAAAAGTTTTTATTTGTGATATTAGGATAAAGGATCATTTGGCAAGGGCCAGGCCTCAGGTATCAGGATACCTTCAGGGGCTGTGAGGTCTGATAATTGACTGTGGGCTATGACAACTGGAAGTTTGAGTCAGGCTTCTGTTTACAAGATCTGGAGATTTTTGTTATAGAAATCAAGTAGTGAGTCGCACAACTCTTTTAATCTTAGAAGTCCCAAGATCATTCAGGCAGCATTATAGGGCCTTACAGGTCAGTTTATTGTGGTTACGACATTGACTCTGCTGCCCCTTATGGTTACTCTGCCTGCTTTGCCTCTGGAGATGAAGTGCTGCTTTTTCCTTTTACCACCCCACAATCCTGATACCCCGCTGGAACCAGAGAGCCCATTTAAAATGCAGCATCTTCTATGCACCAGCGCACTTTTAGAGTGGCTGGAGCAATGTTCCTCACCCATGGGTTCCTCAAGGCCTTGTTGAAGGGAGGGTGTTTCGGATCCTTCTTCGAGCCACATAGGTAGGAGATTAGTGGCTGAAGCGCTCATGAAATTCTACTCCAAGATTCCTGTCTCCTGGAGTCTTTGGCTGCTTCCTTCCTTGGAGTCACTTAACTAATTTCTGTAAAGGGCAGGCAGTAAATATCTTAGGCTTTTGGGTCATATAGTCACTGCTGTAAGTACTCAACTCTGCTGTTGTAGAATGAAAGCAGCTCTTGGCAGCTTGTGAGTGGTGGCTGTGCTCCAGAGAACAAGCAGAATGTGGCCCATGGGCAATAATTTGCCGACCTTGGCTCTGAATTATATGGAAGAAAATTTGGCATCTTAACTTCTTTATTGAGGACCACCGCTAAGTCCCAGTTTTTTTGTTTTGTTTTGTTTTGTTTTTTGCGGTACGCGGGGCTCTCACTGTTGTGGCCTCTCCCGTTGCGGAGCACAGGCTCCGGACGCGCAGGCTCAGTGGCCATGGCTCATGGGCCCAGCCGCTCCGCGGCATGAGGGATCTTCCCGGACCCAGGCATGAACCCACGTCCCCTGCATCGGCAGGCGGACTCTCAACCACTGTGCCACCAGGGAAGCCCTAAGTCCCAGTTTTAATAAACTAGCTAAGCAAAAATTCAGGGCTATTTCTAGCTGCTCAAGATAGTATATTGTGTCCAGTCTTTGGCAAGTACGCCCATGGTGATAAAGGGTGATACCTCATCCAGTGTTAGTCTCAACTATTCTTCAATGAACACAGTATCTGGGACTGTGAAGTTATTAAAATATTTTTTTTCACTAAATGTGCTTCAAAATTACCATACCCCAATGAGCAATCACCATAAACTAGAAGTCAGTTTTGTTTGCAAGAGCTGTCTTCCCTGCCTTATACTTGGTTTCTTCCTTTGTTTCTTCAGAGAATGGTACTACTTACCCATCTTGTTTCGAGAGTCAAAAACCTCACTCATCCTCAGTGTGTAGTTAATGACTTCCATCAGTTTTAACTCTCAAGTATCTGAAATTCATCCATTTCTCTCCACCTCTACCCCCACTGTCATCATAATTCAAGCTACTATCATATCTTGCCCAGTTTTCCTTGGTCGTCTCCCACATCGTCTTATACTCGTTCTGTTTCTTCTGCATTCTGTTTTCTCTTTTATTTCAACCAGAGTATGGAAACACAGATTTGACTATGTTACGATGGGGTTTAAAACTCTTCAGTGACTTTCCATTACTCCTAGCATGGAGATAAATTCCTTAACTTACCCTCTTAGGCCTTATGCCAGTGCTTTTCAAACTTCAGGCTGTGACCCTTTAGTACATTGAAAATCAATTTAGTTGTGACAAATACATACAAAGATAGAATAGACGATAGTAGATTGCATGATAAGTAGTGAAGGTAACTCCTGTTTTGTGAAACTGATTTTGATGGAGTGTGTGTGCATGTGAATTAAGTTGCAGTGTAAGATGTATTCCTTTCTGAGTGGTGGTCAATAAAAGTCTGAAGGATATTGTCTTATGTGTTCTTGTACCTTCATATACTTTCAGATCCACTCTTCCAACACTTTCTTTTGCTCTTTTCTCTTTACCTTGCCATTCTCCATCAAGAGGTAGAGTCTAATTTTTCTTCCCGTGAACCTGGATGGGACTTTGGATTGCCTGGGAGAATAGGATGCAACAGAAGTGGTGTTGCATGACTACTGGCCTTCTTTCAGACCATGGTGTACCCATGCTACCTCTTGTCTCAGGACCTTTGCACATCGCTGTTCTCTGCGTCTGGAACATTCTCCCCTGTTCCTCTCTTTGCCTCTTTTGCTCATACTTACCCCAACTCAAGTGTCATTTTTTCAGGGAAGCCCTCTCTGACCTTCCTAACTAGATCAAATTCCCCCACTATTGGTGCATATTGGGCCTTTCTCCTTGTTACAGTTGCATTTACCTTTGTGTAGCTGGATAGTTGATTGAAGTCCTTTCTCCCCCTAGATTATAAACACCAAGAGGTCAGTCATTATATCTGTTGACACTCATCTTTGTACCACCCCTGCATTAAACACAGTATCTGGCACACAGAATTTTTTTTTGAATGAATGAATAGTAATCATGCTACTTTCCTGGTATATGAAAATGGCTGTAATCAGTTTTTGCTTCCAATACTACTATTTCCTTCATATTTAAAAAATTTTAGATGTTTTTTGAAAATGAAGTGTTCCAGTTTTTAAGGCTGCGACGTAAATTACCCCACAATTTAGAAGCATATGACAATGATTTATTTTGCCTGTGGGTCCTGTGTGTCAGGCATTCAGGGATGCACAGCAGAGATGGTTTTTCTCTGCTCCATAAAGTCTGGAGCGCTAGCTGAATACTTGCAGGCTGACTGCTGGAATCATGGGAAGGCTGTTCACTCACATGAATGGTGGCGAATGGTGGCTGTCAGCTGGACCTTACTTCCTCTTCACCTGCCCGTTTCCACGTGGTGTCTCCTTGTGGGCTAGATTGGTCTTCTTCACAGAATGGTGGGCTTCTAAGGGCAAGTGTTGAAAGAGAATCTAACAGACAGGCAGATAGACAGACTCAGAAGTCATGCAACATCACTTGCCTTACATTCTCTTCTTCCAGGCAGTCCAAAGTCCTGTCCAGGTTTGGGGGGAGGGGAAACAGACTTCACCTCTTAGTGGGGAGTGGCAAGATTCTGGAAAAGGAAGTGGGCCAGAAATATCGCTGTGGGCATTTTTGGAACACACCCTCTGCCACACTGGGAATTTGTTTCTGTTATAGCATTTAGGTACAGTCCTTGCATACCTTCAGATGTCAATATTTTGATGATTACTTTGTGAATTAGTACAAAGGCTCTCTTCCTTTTCATATCTCTTATGTTTGAGTATCCAGAAACAAACTGAGTTTTCACTTAATTGCTTATAGAATTAACTACACTGTATATATATGATTTATCCCAATATAAACAACTTCTCCTTAGTTTTCTGGTTGCTCAGGAAGCACCACTCTGTTCTGGGAAATTTTTCCCATAGAGTATTGACAGCACAGAAAACAGATCATGAAGGAACCATTTAATTTGATCTTCTGAAATATAATTTGTCAGTAGAACTGAGTAGAAACATTCTATTAACATGTAGAATTTAACCTGATAAATTTGAACATTCACATGCAGATAATCTGAAAAAGTGACTTCATGTAATTATGATGAAATATTTGAAAGAATTCAGATATTTCTAACTATATCAAATATTTTTATTGTAATCAAATATATATACTTAGATATAAGTAATAGAGAGAAGTTAATCCTAAATATAATTATTTAATAACTTTTGTGCTTAATTTTTAAAAATTAGGTCACATTTACGTTTTTTCCAAATATTTTTTTTTCTCTTCTTTCTAAGTGACTTATATTTAGCATTTTGGATATCCTCATCCTTACTCTCTTAATTTTTTTCATTTCTTTATCTTCTTACTTTATTCACTATTCTCTAAACTCTTCCCATGTTCAGCTTCTAGCCTTTACTGTGCTTATTAAACATGATTAAAAAAGAAAACTTCAGCTGCCAGCTTCTCAGTTCATCTCTTTCCAGTGTGTTCATGTCTTATTTTCAAAGTTAAAAAGTATATATGCTGTGATGTCTTGATTAAGTGAAGATATTTTTGATTAAGTAAAGATATTTTTGATCAAGTGCATGCATTGTTGGCTACCATCTCCCCTCCCCACACCAATTGACTTTTATTTCTTTTTTTAAAAATTTATTTTATTTATTTATTTTTGGCTGTGTTGGGTCTTCCTTGCTGCACATGGGCTTTCTCTAGTAGTGGCGAGCAGGTGCTACTCTTCGTTGCGGTGCGCGGCCTTCTCATTGCGGTGGCTTCTCTTGTTGCAGAGCACGGGCTCTAGGCATGGCGGGCTTCAGTAGTTGTGGCTCACGGGCTGTAGAGCACAGGCTCAGTAGTTGTGGCACACAGGCTTAGTTGCTCCATGCCGTGTGGGATATTCCAGGACCAGGGCTCGAACCCGTGACCCCTGCATTGGCAGGTGGATTCTTAACCACTGCACCACCATGGCAGTCCCGACTTTTATTTCTTGATAGCATTTTTATTAACATGTTAATTTTGGTGAAAAATACTCCAGATCATTTCTGCAATTGATATTTGCGTTTGACTTGGCTTAATGATTAGCATAGGAGAGGGATTGAAATACCAGGGAGTCAAAGCTATAGGTAAGGCAAAAACAAATTATGGTTAGCAAAATTTAATAAATCAAAGAGCTGCTTAAGAAATAAGTGAATGAGTGATGAGGTAACTCCTTACAATACCAGTCTGAGCTGTCATCTGAATGTCACTGAGTCTGCACCATGTTTAGATAATTTTAGTGACTGTTGTCAAATAAAGGATCGGGTTTAAAATATTACCATTTTATATATAATGTATCATCCATTCTCATTAGAGGAAATAGAGTTTTCTGTTGTGAAGTTTTGAAGACTGTTTTGATAAAAATGTTTGAAGTCAGGTTAAGATGATACGGAATCTTTCCTGTCTAACCCGAAGACGTAGAGAATTTACTAGTAATTTGGCAAAAGTAATACCTGTTTCTTTCAGAGAGGATAAATGATGTATGTGATTTAGAAGTTAATAAAAATTAAAGGGCCTCACGTATTTAGTAGAAGTGTAACTGCCAGCAAGCATGTGTCAGTTTTGTTTGTTCTTTAAACCACATAAGGGTTTTTTTTCCTTAATTGATCTGAGGTACATTTTCTTTTTCAGAAGCAAATACCTGTCAACTTTGTGATTTCTTTGCTATTTAAAGAAATTTAAAAAGACTTCACATAGAATTACAAAATAAAGCGGTTCATATCAAACTATTTGCACTGCATGAGGGTGAATCTGCTGCGTTCTTTTGATGTTTCCAAGTCATCAAGCTACCGAGCCAGGCAGCTTATCAAAAAAGAGAGGGTGGCAGTCATTTAGGAACTTGTAATACAAGGCAGGTAGTGCTGACAAAGGTATAGGACAACTTAAGAAACATTGAACTAGGACTTAGATTGATTTATTAACATTGTGTATAAGCAATGGCTCAAGGCATATTATAGGGCTGTGAGTGAAGGAGAGCTGGGGGAAGTCTACGTCCCCAGGGAGAATTCTCTGCCCATCTCCAGTTAGATAGGAGAGATTTTATAGAAGGGGTGAGGTTTCAGTAGCTGTTTGAGTGAAAGAAGGGAGACATCTGGAAGAGCTGGGAGTACAAGTCGGCAAGCTGATGCATAACAGTATGTGTCCTTATCATGCCGGAAAGGACAAGGAAAAGGCATTCAATTTTTGCCTTCCTTTTATTTCAGTATTCCTTTTCTCCCCCAATATTGTGTTTTTAGAGTAGAGAAAATGCTCCAGCTGCTTTTCATTCTAATTCATTTTAATGATGAAAATACTCAAGTTTTTAAAATTGCAATTCAAGCCTTTTGGGAGCACAAACAGGCACCCCTGTGTTAGGGAAAGATTCAT
>NW_006781198.1:359793-362846 GCF_000442215.2 Lipotes vexillifer
AGGGAAAGATTCATCACAAAGTTGAAAAATATGATTAAACCACAGCCTAACTCCCTCTTATTCAGACGAATAGTGTCTGTTTAAAACATCATTCCTCTGGGATCCTACCCCTCAGTGGCTGTGGCTCTTTCCTCTCCAAATTCTCTGTCCTTCCTGAGTTGTGGGATCCTACCTGCCCCCAGCAATCTAGAAAGAGATGGACCAATGTTGAATCAAGAAGGCAGCCTGGGGCTTCCCTGGTGGCGCAGTGGTTGAGAGTCTGCCTGCCAATGCAGGGGACACGGGTTCGAGCCCTGGTCTGGGAAGATCCCACATGCCGCGGAGCAACTAGGCCCGTGAGCCACACTACTGAGCCTGCGCGTCTGGAGCCTGTGCTCCGCAACAAGAGAGGCCGCGATAGTGAGAGGCCCGCGCACCGCGATGAATAGTGGCCCCCGCTCGCCGCAACTAGAGAAAGCCCTCGCACAGAAACGAAGACCCAACACAGCCAAAAATAAATAAATAAAAAATAAAAATAAAGGAATTCCCTTAAAAAAAAAAAAAAAAAAAGAAGGCAGCCTGCCTTACACGCCCACAAAGCAAATTTACAAGATAAAAATTCCTAAGTGTTCTTTGTGGTGGTCCATTTTAAAAGGCCAAGTTCTCAGATAGTTTGGGAGGCTAAATTCCTCGTCTTTTGAAGCTAGACAGAATGACTTTACTGCAAGGTTGCCCAACCAATACTGTTTATACAGGGTGACCCTTTACTTTGATTTACTATTCTACTCCCCACGGGTGTGAAGATTGCAATTTATCTTTGAATGCATATGGCAGGTTTCAGAATCTCTGGAACAGTATGTCTAGAAGTTACATTTAGTCCAGGGTTGTTTGGTAACTGGTAACCTGGAAACCTAATTGCAACAACAAGCCATCCAAACACAGTTACTTCTGAGTGTGCATAATGAAAGTAGCACCGGGAGGGATCAGCCGGGAATGGACTAGACAGTCCTTGCAAACAAAACTGGCTTCTCGTTTACGGTTATTGCTAATTGGGGTACAGTAATTCTGAAGCATGTTTAGTGGAATTAAAAAAAAAAAAAAAATTCCACAGTTCCTGGTAATGTGTTCACTGAAGACTTACTGGATGAAGTAACATTGTTTCTCATTTGCAGGTTAAAATAGCTGTCTTTTCCTCCATATCCAAGCAAGTGTAAGAGATTTGCTTTCTTAAATAAATGTGCCTTTTTTTTCCCTTCAGTATTTCACATTGTATAAACACTACAACAAAATGGAAAGGAACACAGTGTGGAAATTTGAACACCCCTCTGACCATTTTATTCATTCATGTCTTCATTTTGACACTATAAATATAAACGCAGGCGGAATAGAAGATAGCCCAGGGAAGACTCAGTGCTTCATGTGGAAATGATTTTGTGTCATCTCTTGGATTTCTTGAGTTGTTTGTATTGAATGTAATTAGGCACAGGCGTCTTCTTGTAAAACCTAGATTAATCACAGAAATAGATTGGTTCCAATTTTGGGGTGATAGAAGGAATCCCTCTCCAATTTCCCATTCTGTTTGGGACATTAGGTGGCTAATGTTGCTTGTCTGTCTCCACTGTATCCTTAGTTCCAAGCTATCACCATTCTCCCTTACCTTACCTTTTAAATTTTGGGATTGCAGGATAGACATGAGGAGTTGAAGTGAAGCAAAAATGCAGTGATATTTTTTCAAACTAATCTTTCAACAAACCTAAGTTGATAAAAGATTTCATTGAACTTGTTTTTCTTCTTTTTTAATTTTTTTTGCGGTACGCGGGCCTCTCACTGTTGTGGCCTCTCCCGCTGCGGAGCACAGGCTCCGGACGCGCAGGCTCAGCAGCCATGGCTCACGGGCCCAGCCGCTCCGCGGCACGTGGGATCCTCCCGGACCGGGGCACGAGCTCGCGTCTCCTGCATCGGCAAGCGGACTCTCAACCACTGCGCCACCAGGGAAGCCCTGTTTTTTTTTCTTAATGTGTTTTATGCTCAGGAAAACAAAGAAACAAACAAACATGGTAAAGGCTTTCCAAGAAGTCTGTCTTACATGGAAAGAGAATGAGGGTAAACACTTTCCTTCAGTTGTGTTTTATTTATTTATTTGCGCTTCGCGGACCTCTCACTGTTGTGGCCTCTCCCGTTGCGGACCACAGGCCCCGGACGCGCAAGCTCAGCGGCCATGGCTCACGGGCCCAGCCGCTGGCATGTGGGATGTTACCGGACCGGGGCACGAACCCGCGTCCCCTGCATTGGCAGGCGGACTCTCAACCACTGCGCCACCAGGGAAGTCCTGCTGTGTTATTTATTATTTTGTACATGTCCCCCTGCTCACTACACATCCACATGCATTTTGGGTAACCAAGCTTATTGAGCCTGAATTATCTCTCCAAACTTTAATTTATACGCTTCCGTCAGTAGGTGAGTGCCCATCCATTTTTATCTGAATGCTTCAGTTTAGCATCGTTTATCATTGAGAGAGGGCAGGGCTTAGTGGAAACAGCATGGATTTTGGAACTAAATAGGCCTGAGTTTCAACCCTGATCCTGGGACCTAAAGTACTGTTTTCTCATTGGGAACTGGAAGAAGTTATCTCTGTCTTGAAGTTCTAGTTATCAAGAAATATTAAGTGTGCACTTCCCTGGTGGAGCAGCGGTTAAGAATCTGCCTGCCAATGCAGGGAACACGGGTTCAAATCCTGGTCTGGGAAGATCCCACATGCTGCGGAGCAACTAAGCCCGTGTGCTACAACTACTGAGCCTGCGCTCTAGAGCCTGCGAGCCACAACTACTGTAGCCCGCATGCCACAACTACTGAAACCCACGTGCCTAGAGCCCATGCTCCTCAGCAAGAGAAGCCACCACAATGAGAAGCCTGCGCACAGCAACAAAGAGTAGCCCCTGCTCGCTGCAACTAGAGAAAGCCTGTGCTCAGCAATGAAGACCCAATGCAGCCAAAAATAAATAAATAAAATAAATAAATTTATATTAAAAAAAGAAATATTAAGTGAATATCTACCATGTGTCAGATGCTGAACC
>NW_006781198.1:362856-364940 GCF_000442215.2 Lipotes vexillifer
ATGATTGGGGTGAAAAATGAGAAAACGTGACCCCTATTTTCCAGGGAAGAGCTTGTTGTCTCACAGGAATGATAGATGAGCACGCAGATAACAGTAGTAAAGTGTGATAAATGCACACAGTGTGTAAGCCTGATGTGGATGAACGTACCAAGGGGAATGCAATTAATATTGCATGGCAAGTGGGGTCAGAGAAAGGACACTTCAGGGAGGAGCTGGGTCTTGAAAAATCAGTAGTTCAGTAGACATACTGAGGGTGAGGTAAGCAGGCCATGAGCAAGGACATAGACACATAAAATTTCGTAGCTGTGTTAGCCAATAGTTTGAGCAGTGACCTCTGGGGTATGGTAGGCCATGGGCCTCACACTTGACAGAAATGTGCTTTGGCTATATCAAGTCCCCAAAGCAGTGATTCTCAACTCTTGGGTTATTCTAGCTGTACAAGTTACCCCTCTGCCTGAAGATAATTCAGATACACAAGTTGTGGCCCCAATTAGTTGAATTCATAAGCATCGCATATTCAGATGTCCAAAGCACAGCTAGTTTAATATCCCTGGTAGTGAACTTTACAGGAATCTTAACTCTCTATTACCTTGAGATCTAATAACTGTAAAGGTAAGTCTACACAGGGGAATCCACTTTAAAATCCTCAGTTTTCAACAACTCAGTGCCAGTAGGCAGGGGATTTGGAATTACTCTGTGACTGAGCAGGAGAGCTTATCCAGTTTCTGTATATGTGGAGGAGATATATGCCCTTGGAGAAAGTATTCCTCTTTGCTTCCTAAACAAATACTATTTATTGACATCTTCTGATGTGCTAACTATTCTTGTTCATTGTCAGAGAATTTATACTACACTCAGAAGGCAGTCTATATTTTCTTCCTTGAAAATGGAAGGACGTTAATTTAGACCTCATTTCCTTGTGCTTGCCGTCTTAGCCATCTGTTGGAGAGTAACAAATGTGGGGCATTAAAGTGTAAATCAAGCTAAATATATATTAAGTAGAGACAAATAAATGCAAGGGGAAAGACATATTAGTACATTCACTATAAAACTTTGTTGCTTAAAGAATATTCATTTTGTTTGCTTGTAACATCTCATGTCTTCATTATAAGTTTATAATGTTAAGAGGTTGATTAAAAGTGGATCGCTGCAATGAAAACTAATGATATGTGTGAAATTCACACACATCACATGCTAAAGACACTGAAGATATTAGAAGAGATTAGTTTTAAGTAAGTAGGGTTCACAGAGAAAGTGTCAATAGAAATGAAAACAAAATGCTTGTTATGTAAAGCAGAGAGATCTCAGGAGTTAGAGTTGAAAGTCCTGGCTTGGTTGCTTTATGGCCTCAGTTTCCTCAGCTGTGAGTTGGTGATGACAACAGTAACTGTTCTAACCTAGGTTTCCTTGTAATTCAACTCAACTCAAAACACATACTGTCCCGTTAATGGTAAGCCCTGATAGTCTAGGAACCCTGACTGGCTGGTTCATGGTCACGTGGAGGGCTCCACAGATGTTTGCTGTTGTGCCAGGCCCTGGGCTGTGCTGGAGGAATTAGAAATACGAAAAAAAGCAGAGTCCCTGGGCTCACAGAGTGAACCATCTATCTGAGGAGACAGCAGGCAACAAATCCTGTAACCAGAATACAGGATGGGTTAAAGAAGAATGTAAGTGAAAGTTCTTCATACATTCTTCTTTATATTTATATTTTTTATTTTTTATATTTTGCGGTACGTGGGCCTCTCACTGCCGTGGCCTCTCCCGTTGCGGAGCACAGGCTCCAGACGTGCAGGCTCAGTAGGCATGGATCACGGGCCCAGCTGTTCTGCGGCACGTGGGATCTTCCCAGACCGGGGCACGAACCCGTGTCCCCTGCATCGGCAGGCGGACTCTCAACCACTGAGCCACCAGGGAAGCCCCATTCTTGTTTATTTTTAATAAATTTATTTTATTTTTGTTTGCGTTGGGTCTTCATTGCTGCGTGCGGGCTTTCTCTAGTTGTGGTGAGCGGGGTCTACTCTGTTGCGGTGTGCGGGCTTCTCACTGCGGTGGCTTCTCTTGTTGCGGAGCACGGGCTCTAGGCG
>NW_006781198.1:364967-423677 GCF_000442215.2 Lipotes vexillifer
CAGCAGTTGTGGCTTGAGGTCTCTAGAGCACAGGCTTAGCAGTTGTGGTGCACGAGCTTAGTTGCTCTGCAGCATGTGGGGTCTTCCCTGACCAGGGCTCGAACCCGTGTCCCCTGCATTGGCAGGCAGATTCTTAACCACTGTGCCACCAGGGAAGCCCCATTCTTGGTTTTTATTGATATGAATGATGGTGTTTTCTTCCCCCGGCTAAACTGGTTTTTTTTCTACATCTTTTCTCTTTATAGCTAAGATATGTGTCAGTCCTTTTAACAGCTCTTAATCTTTGTGTGATTTTCGGTTTTATGGATCATCTACGGTAAATTTTAAAATTTGGACTGGTTTTTCTACTATCCGGGAGCTATGAGGGGATGTCTTTTTGCTGGTTGATGTGTTCTAAGAATAAAGATTCATTTAGACATTAGTTTGAGTCAAAGAGGGAGATAATTAATATATTGGCAAAATGAAAAAGGCTGATTGAGTAAATGTTAATTTTAAATGACTTTTGGATTAGCTAATGCTTTGATTATCTGTATCTCTTTTCTATCAACAGGGAGAATTGGAAGTTTTGTGTAGGTGTGCTCACTAACAAAATTGCAAATTATACACAGGCACATATGCTTCATCCATTACCTCAGTTGTTGACCAGAACAGAAATTTTCTCTTCTTTCTTTCCTTTTTTTTTTTTTGGCTTTGGAACTTTGCATGAAACTTGATCAACAATTCAAATTCCATATTCCCATGTATGATGGTAATAAAGAGAAATTATACTAGTTTGTGGCCTGGGATTCACCATGGCAGTGGGGAAGGGAGACCTGAAGTAATATCAAGTAAATATTATGGTATTAAGGGCTTCCCTGGTGGCGCAGTGGTTGAGAGTCCGCCTGCCCATGCAGGGGATGCGGGTTCGTGCCCCGGTCCGGGAAGATCCCCCATGCCGCGGAGTGGCTGGGCCCGTGAGCCATGGCAGCTGAGCCTGCGCATCCAGAGCCTGTGGTCCGCAACGGGAGAGACCACAACAGTGAGAGGCCTGTGTACCGCAAAAAAAAAAAAAAAAAAAAAAAGAATAGGGAGGTTGCGAGACTGACAGTTTTCAGTCTTTTAAATTTTATTATTTAAAAATCAGAGATGTGGTAAAATAAATGTGACTCATCTCCCACTTACATGTATAGTATTTGTTTTATGTAAACAGGCCTTGATATTATGCTAAGGACTAAGCCCTGCTGTAGGCTGAGACGTGAGTGTGGTGACAAAGAATAGAGAGACATAGTGACAAAAATGTTTTGGATTTTCTCTAGTAACTTATTTTAAAAAATAATAAAAATCCATTCTATCTGCTAAATGTTACTTGGAATGATGGAAAATTTTGTGGAACACATTTGTTCAAAATTTCTGGACTAGAAGCGCTAATGTAACTGAAATCTTTGATTCATTCTTTGCGATACCAGGACTCCTCTGTGATATCTTCAGGATGTGAGGGACATCTAGTCTCTCAGGGTAGAGGACAAAATCCCCTGTCTTTGCCAGTGGGAGCCAAGGTCTAAGTTATCCTTCCAAGGTGGATAGTTTGAGGCTTCAGTACTTTCAGAGTTCCCCCACAGGGCATAAGAACCTACATTCCGTGCTGCTTTTCCAACCACCGGGAGGACTTTATGGCTTCTTATTTACAGTAATGCAAAAACTGTTCAAGGAATAATTAAAGATGGTGGCCTGTGAGTGAGTGCCTTTACCTGAGAAAGAAAGCAGCAGTATATGAGGAAGTGGATGTCTTGTTCCCTTACTCTAAATGGAGTGTTTGAGTTTGAACCAGGTGGGTTCTCTGAAGATTTTGGTTTTGGATTATTCCAATTCAGTTCACTTCAAGGACCTCCTGATTCCAAGGCTTTCCCTGCAATAGTCAGATTGGGAGTAGAATGAACTTGGCCTTACTTAATTGGCTTGATGTGAAGCCCTTTCTTCTGTCTCTTATGTTGCAGCCCAAATAGTTTAGATACCAAAATGACCCAAATGCCATTGCTCTTGAATGGGTGACCCTCATCCAAGCAATCCAGATAGAGAAGGAAATGAAGTATGAAAAAGATGGGACAAAGAGGGAGTAGACTTTGATTTTCTTGCTAACAATGATTTACAAGCGAGACACAAAGTAATCATAAACTGTTGGGGTTTTTTTGAAGGTCTTAGGTCCTAATGCAGGGTCTGGGCCAAATACAGATTTTACTTCTTTGTGTGTTTTACTTAAAAGAGTTGTGCTGTCATTCGTCTTTGGTTCTCAGGTGAAGGTATTTGTTTGCAGGGCTTGGCGGGGCGGTGTGGGAAGGGCTGGCTATAAGCTCACAGGAGGGAGAGCTACTTACAGAAGGGAGGGTCGCTGCATCATAGTCTTCAACTGTTGCTTTTTGAGGAAAAAAACCTCACTGAACCTTGAACATTCTTTTTTATCTACATCATGTGCTTTGACCTCCTGGATGGTGCAATTTTGATGTGGAGGTGAGGTTCTTTTGACCTAGTTCTCCCCTAAGGGATTGCAGATATTTTCCCAATTAAGCTAGGTTCACCGGTTAACAACAAATCATTGTTTCTTATTGTTCTGAGCTAGTAGGCCTGGTATGTGAAAAAAATCTCCCCCACCACTTTTTGTGTATTCGTGACAAAACTCATGACTGATCTTTGGGAGATAACTGTGCTTTCTTCTGTGTTTTAGCCTTAGTGTCGAATTTAGGATGACTATTTTTTTGTTCTTTCCAAGTTGTCTCTTGGCTTAACAAAGTAATAGAAGGTCAAGTTTCTTTGAAACTACACCAAAACCCAAATGTAATCACATGACAGAAGTGCCTAAGTTTATTCTAGTTACACGTGGAAACTATTGTTGGTTATCTCAGGAAGTTTTTTTTTACATTTTTAGTGCAGAGTTGTGCATGATTATTGAGAGAAGATAGGGTGAGGGAGCTGAAGACAGGGCAAGGGAGGCCTCCTATGTATCAGATCTTTAGTTATGGTAAGGGGTGTTAAAGATTATATCTGTTTAGCTTTTTATTTTGAAATAATTTTAGACAAAAGTTGTCAAAGAGTACAGAGAATTTATGTACACCTTACTTCGCCCAGCTTCCTCTTTTAACATCTTACATAACATTAGTGTCATTACTGAAAGCCGGAAATTAAAACTGATACAATGACTTAATTTATAAATCTTATACAAATTTTGCCAGTTTTCATGCTAATGTCTTTTTTTCAGGTCCCAGATTCAATCCAGAGTCCCACACTGCATTTAGTTTATCATGTTACCTTTGTTTCCACTAACCTGTTACTGCTCCTCAGTTTCTCATGACCTTCACAACTCTGAAGGTCAGTTATTTTGTAGGATGTCCTTTAATTTGGGTTTGAGGTTATTTATTTTTTGGCAAGAATACCAGGAGATGATCTTGTGCCCTGTTCAATGCATCATGTCAGAAGGTACTGTTGGGGAAATATAATTAAAAACAAAATCCCTCAATCCAGAAATTTAAAACAAAATCTCTCAATCCCGAAATCCTCTCCTCAAAGGTAGTAGAGAAAGAAAGCACTTTTATTACTGAATATGCATTAAATCAGAATATGATGTGAATCACAGGCAATCTACTAAGAAATTGCAATGACAGAAGGAACTTTTACTCTTTTATGTAGTCAAGCAGGTGCCACCCACAATATACATACATGTTTTCAAGATAAACAATAACTAGCCCTGAAGTGTGAGGACTTGAGAGTACCATTTGTCACACACAGTTCATCATCAGTTCACCTGGTAATTGGGATGACCATCTGTGTTAGCTAGTTGGCTTTATCCAGAAGAAAAACAAACTATAGTATTTGTATCTTTATGAAAGGAGGTAGTTTTGCCACTTGGAGCAAGGTGTCCATTGAAATTAGGCTTCTGTCCTCCAACTGAAAGTGGGAAATAGGGGTGCTGTCTCCCTTGATGTTTACATCCTAGGTCTTTGAGAAAGACATTACCAGGTGATAAAGTTGACAAAGGCCTATCTTAATCTTCAAAGAGATTATGTATACATACCTTTCAAAGAGAGGAGAAAGTGCTTACAGTTGCAAGTTTTCTAAAGTAAATGCTCTGAGAAAAGGTTAGGAAGGGAAATCTCTTGATTTCATCAGCGAGAATTAATCCTCTTTCAACTTGTATTTGTCGTTAGAGTAAATAATGCTGATATGTCTTCTTACTGGTGATACTAGCTTCGATCTCTTGGTTAAGGTGGAATCTAACAGCTTTCTCCACTATAAAGTTACTGTTTCCTTTGTAATTAACAAGTAACTTGAGGGGAGAAGCTTTGAACCTATGCAAGTATACTTTTTCTCATCATTCAGGATATCACTCACAAATTTTATTATCCATGGATGGTTCTTGCCTGCAACAGTTATTACAGTGGTGTTTACCTAATGATAGTTTCCTGTTTCCATTGTGCCTTTTACATTTATTAGTTGGAATTCTACTGTATGGGAGAGTTGTCCTTTCTCTCACATTTTTTTATTTGTTCATTCATTCATTCAGTTATTTCTTTATATCAGTATGGACTCATGGATATTTATTTTATTCTCTTGGTTAAAATCCAGTACCATCATTATTCATTTTGTTACTTAAATTATTCCTGCTTTGCCCATTGGGGACTCTTTCCAGATGGCTTCTGTGTCGTTTTGACATGGTCCTAACATTTTTTTGAGCACTTCATTACTTTCTAGCACCACAAGATGTTCCAGGCTCATTTTGTATCTTTCCTTCTCTGACCCTTAGAATCAACTGCTTCTCCAAAGAAACCTAGTTCATTTTAATGGAGAATGGTATTTAGAAACCAATATCTGGACATTAGGGGTGCTCCTTGCTACTGAGATGTCACGGCTTTTAGGGCCTCTCAATAGACAGAGCTAGAAAATATATGTATATATGCAAATGCACACCTACATTTATTTCTATATCTATCCATCTGTGTATATATGCAGATATATATTTAAAAAACTGAGTGCATACTGATACCTCCAATTCCACACCAGCAGCACAGGGTTCATTCTGTCCTTTCCCATTCCTTATATGAAACTTACTTCTCTCAACTGGGAAACCCCACTCTCATTATCCACAATATATTCATGTATTTGTTCAGTTTTAATGTACCTACAAAATAGTTTTAAAATTGCTAACTCATACTCCTATGAGAAACATTTAATTGACTAGAGTCAGTATTTGTGTAGTTCTTTTTGTCTTTAGCTTTCCAGTAGGGACACTATTGTCCCAAGTTACTTAGGTTAGTTTTTTTCTTCCTCATCCCTTTTGTTATGGAACCAGGTTCGTTTGCCCGATGCACAGCAAGCAAAACACCGAGACACTGAGGTCTGCAGCAGAGAAAAGTTTTACTCACAAGGCAGCCAAGAGGGGAGATCCAAGAACAAATCTCAAATCCACCTCCCTGAAGGCAAGGGGCTTGGGATATTGATGGGATAAGGGAGCAGGGTGGTCTGAGATGTGGGGAAAGATGATTGGAGGAAAGAAAAAGGTGAAATAATCGGTGTTCTGCGGAGGCTGAACATGCTTTTTCATGGGATATATGTTCAGAAAATGGCAGTGTTAACGTGATCTGAGGGTGGAGTTTTTGGCCCTCTGATGTCAAAAGGTCATCCATCGGACACTTGTACAGACCCCATTGAATGGTCGGTGGTCTTGACAGGTTTGAGCTGGGCAAGACTAGCTCCATGCTCCTGAAAAACATTTTAAGCAACAGTTATTGTATGTCAGAGGTATTATCTATAGGGGGAGGTCAAGGAAGTCTTGTGATGTATGACACCAAATTTGTAATCAAAAGAAAGAAGGCAAGGGGGCCGTGGGGCCTGGAGGCTAGAGCCCAGGCCCCTGAGGCCATGTCTAAGCTACGCGAAACTTGGAAGGTGTGCGGTTTGCAAGGACAATTATAGCAAAAAGCTTGGTTAGTGAAGGCAGGTTACAGGATATTATTTATTAAGAAAGTTATAGTTTAAGGGATCTAACTGATGACTGCCCTCTTTTAACTTTCAGTGTGGTTGTGTTATTTATTATAATACAGTTAGGTTCATTTGTTACTGTTTATGTTCTATTTTGGGTACACAACATTGTGTTTGATTTTATTTGCCATGTCCTGAAAGTCATAGGCTGTACAAAAAGATATACTGAGAGAAGTGTCTCTCACCCCCTGCCCCACTCCCATTCCTACTGCTTAGTTCCTTGTCCTGCATTCTTTATACCTGGTTCTTGTCCATTCCCCATAAGAAACCATTCTCCTTAGTTTCTGGTTTATTTATCCTGTCTTTATCCTATCCTTTTCCACAAATGAGCAGATATGTATCTCTACCTCTGTCTCTATCTCTATATCTATATTCCTTTCTTTTCTATATGAAGGGTCCATGATATAGATATCCTTTGGCACTTTGCTGTTTTTCACTTAACAATATATCCTGGGAATCTACATATAGGTGATTCTCATTCTTAATTGCAACTTCAGAGCTCTTCATTGTATGGATGTACCATACTTTTCTCAACCATTCTCCTATGTGTGGGCATTTAGATTGTTTCTAATATTTTATAATTACAAAAAATATTCCTAACGATCTGATTCCAGTTACAATGTGTGGTTCCCCCCCCGCCCCACACACACACACCAAGCAGTTCTCTGACACCAGCTGGGTGTCCTACAATTCAACTCAATTCTGACACTATCTACCTGGAGATAGGTAGACCATCCCCCTTCCCCCACTTGCTAATCTCAAGTCCAGGTTGTTACCTGTGCTTCTGAAGACCCAGCTATAGATCAGAGGTTCCAGTGACCCCCTCTTTTTGTTTGCTAGAGTGGCTTTCAGAACTCAGAGAAACATTTTACCTACTAGATTACTGGTTTGTTATAAAAGGATAACCAGATGGGAGAGATGCATAGGGCAAGATGCCTAGAGAAGGGCACCGAGTTTCCATGCCTCTGAGCTGGCCACTCTCCCGGAATCTCCATGTGTTCACCAACCCAGAAGCTCTCAGAACCCTGTCCTTTGTTTTATTTTTATTACATAGCCATGGTTGGTTATATCATTGGCCATTGGTGATTGATTCAACCTACAGTTCTTTTTCCCTTCCTATTGGTCCGGGAAGTAAGACTGAAAGTTCCAACCTTCTGATCACACATGGTTCTCTCACTCCTGCATCCCACCCTATGCAGAAGCTCAGTCACTGAGAATGGAGGCCCTCTCTGCCCTTTGTGCACAGTTCTGAATCCTCCACACAGAGCACTGAGCGCATTGTGAGTGAACCACTAATAGTTGCTAAATATGTTAGTGTACTTTCTCTCGTCATCCGTTGACATGTTAATAGCTTTCTTAGTATTTATGAAAGACAGCATTTAGATCCTGTACAGTTGGCACATTCTTTAGTGGGGAATCCTGGGGACTAAATGACTTATTTAAATGCAGGTGGAGGCTGTACTCTGCCCCCGCATGCTCGGCATTGGTAACCTTTCATCTTGCATTGTTATGTACACACTTCCAGCTGCTCTGCATTCTTAGTGGAAATTTTACACTCCACTGCCTAGATTGGTTCGGTAACCAGAATCCCATTTGGGAAGACAAACCAAACAAAAATGACGATGGTGAAATAGAAAGCAAGTTGTAGTAAGTGAAGAATATGAAAGAAAAGACAAACAATCCAAAAAATTCTTTTCTTTTCAATGCTTTGTTAGTAGTGGTTTCCGTAATTACTCCTAAGAGTTCTCTTGGGTTAATTGGTTATTTTTTAACTTTATGAGGGTCATGTTATTCTCTTCAGCATAGCATTAGGGAAACCCATGCAGACTTATGAATGCCTTAAAAATGACTCAAGTCCTGTTTAGTTTTGCTATAAGATAGAGTGTCCATTGCAAATAATTATTTTAGAATAAAGTTAGTAAATGTGAGGTTTAACATTATATATTCAGAATGCTTGGGATTATCTGATCTTTTAAAATATTCCACAAAGTGCAAGAGAGAGAAAATTAAACCAGAAAGCCAATAGTTTAAAAATTTGTGGTATGCTGGGAAATTGATTTGATGGTTCAGAATTTGATGAAAATTAATGGGCATTTTGTTTTTTAAGACAAAAAGATTTAGCAGTATGGACACATTTAAATATATGCTTAAGAATACTTAAGAATTTTTCAAGGACGGTATTACTAATGATGGGTATATTATCTTTTGGGTTACTTTTATAAAAGTTAAAAAATATTTTTTTAGACATTACGTTTTAAAGCCGTTTTAGGTTCACAGCAAAATTGAGGGGAAAGTACAGAGATCTCCCATATAGCCCTTGCCCCCAGGCATGCATAGTCTCACAAGAACGGTAACTTTGTTACAGTTAATGAACCTACACTGACACATCCTAATCACCCACAGTCCATAGTTTACATTAGGGTTCACTTGTGGTGTTATATATTCTATGGGTTTCGACAAATGTATAATGACATGTAACTTTTGGGTCACTTTTAAGCTAAAAAGAAATCTTTTACCTTGCTGTTTTGAATAGCCATGTCATTTTGTGAATTTGTTTTGACTTGTTTTCCTGCTTCAGTGAAGGGGGAGACATTCATTTAGAGAACAGTTCAAAAGCCAAATATGCAAACTGATGCTAAGGTATCCATTATTGTCAGAAAAATGACCCTCTGAATAAGAGATGATAATTCACACCTGATAGATGAATCCTAACCCTTCCTTTGGGTATCAGCCCCTGGACTGGGTACAACAACACAGGGACCTGTAGGGGACCCAGGTAGAGATGAGTGGTTGCATCAGCTCTTAGAAACTAATTGGACCCTTCTGGGAATGTTCTAAACAGCTGGTTCATTATAATTAGAGATATCTCCTATAACTAGGTTGTTGCTGAAGTTAGAGTGGTTGGAATTTTTTATTATTATATAACAAGGCTGATGAAAATATTTCAGTGGCTGGGCTGATTTAGCCACCATGCCTTTCTGGAATTTCTAAAATTTCAGGGGGTTAACAGATTTCAGTTTTCATTCCATTGGAGTTCCATAAATTATACTGATATGATCATGTAAAGAATAGTTGGCAGGTAGCAGTGAAGGGGAGAGAAACTTGGGTGGTCTTGAGAAGATACTGGAACCACTGAAAAAGGGTGGTCTAGATATGCCTATATATATAAATGTTTACAGATATTCAGTTGTATATAATTCAAGAAAGCTCTTATTTAAATGGGTACAAATATGTGTCTACTATTTCTGCTAGTGGCCAATTTCTGTCTTGGGCAACATTAACAGTAGGAATGAACCCTGCACTGGGAATCAGAAGTGGACTCATGTGACTGCTTCTTTGCTTACTGTGTGACCTTGAGGGGTGGAGAGGCTCATCTTTTCCTTTCTGTACAACTGGAATAATACTAACCTTATAATATTATTTTGAGGAATAAACATCACTATAAATGTGAAAGCATTTTATAAATTCTGTTGTGTTTTACAATTGTAAACTTATTTGAAAATAACTAACGTAAAGATATTAGAAAAAGTCAAGGTAACATGTGGAAAGTGTTTGATACAATTCTGGGCATGGTATGTGCTCAAAAAATTGGTCCCAATTTTGTTTAATTAAAGTATTTACTGAAGATGTATACACACACACACACACACACACACACATATACACACACAATGGAATATTACTCAGCCATAAAAAACACTGAAATAATGCCATTTGCAGCAACATGGATGGACCTAGAGATTATCGTATTAAGTGGTTATCATCTTAAGTCAGACAGAGAAAGATGAATATCACATGATGTCACTTATATGTGAAATCTAAAAAAAATGATACAAATGAACATATTTGAAAAACAGAAATAGACTTACAGACATAGAAAACAAACTTATGGTTACCATAGAGGAGAGGAGGGTAAACAAATCAGGAGTTTGGGACTAACGTACACACACTACTATATATCAAATAGACAAACAACAAGGACCTACTGTATAGCACAAGGAACTATACTCAGTATTTTATAATAACCTGTAATGGAAAGGAATCTGAAAAAGTATCTGTCTATCTATCTATGAATCACTTTGCTATACACTTGAAACTAACACAGCATTGTAAATTAACTATACTTCAATTAAAAAAATGTATTTACTGAGTGAATTCTATGTCCAAAGTGCCAAAGTGCCGTGAATGGATGTTTGAGTTATAGATGAGTCTCGTTACAAAAAAAAATAAGAGATGCAGTCCATGAAAATATTGATAACATAAGGGGAATATGTTATACCTATGAAAAATATTGTATGGAGATTCAGACAAAATGATATGGAATTTCTGAGGAGAATTATATCCAGATGAGTGGAGGGTAGGCGATAGAATAGTGAGAAATGAGGTTAGAGTGTGAAAAGATGGGACCAGATCAGATGTGATCTCAAATACCCAAGTCCAGGACATGTGGACTTCATCTGAAGGCAATGAAGGAAAATAGAGTTGAAGGCTCTTTGTGTAGGTTGGGCTATGTTTTGCAAATAAGTAGCTTCAGTATGTTTTTTTCCTAGATGCCTAAGTCTATCATATATGGACAGTTACAAAAATGTGATTTTTTTAAAAAAAATTATTTATTTTGTTTATTTATTTTTGGCTGCATTGGGTCTTCATTGCAGTGCGCGGGTTTTCTCTAGTTGCGGCGAGCAGGGGGCTACTCTTCGCTGCGGTGTGCGGGTTTCTCGTTGCGGTGGCTTCTCTTGTTGTGGAGCACAGGCTCTGGGCGCACGGGCTTCAGTAGTTGTGGCTTACGGGCTCAGCAGTTGTGACGCATGGGCTTAGTTGCTCCGCGGCATGTGGGATCTTCCCGGACCAGGGCTCAAACCCATGTCCCCTGCATTGGCAGGCGGATTCTTAACCACTGAGCCACCAGGGAAGCCCATGTGATTTTTTTTAAAAAGCAATTTAAAATTGAATTTTTAAAATGCATCAGGAGTTTTTACAAGAGATCAGTGGTCATTAGATTTTCATGATGGTGTCGTTTAAAGGCATCATTTCCTCAGGTTCTTAGACCAACTTTAGTTTACTTGGCCTAGGGTTTCAAGAGGTGGTAAGTGCTGAGATTTGAGGCAGGTAGACCTGAAGCATTCAGCCTAGCAGCCCCAGGGAATGGTATTGCCACTTCATTAATTAGTTCATGGAGCATCCCTTTGGGCTAGTTTAGCAGGATTATCCCTAGTTTTACAGAGCAAGAAAATGAGGTGTGAGGTGTTGAATTGGCCATCAGTCCTGGAGTTCAGAATTTCAGACCTTTAGTCAGTTCCTCAGTTTGTAGATCTTGTTCTTATTAATCCAAATATGTATTTTCACAACAACAATTTTAGTTTCATTGAGTTTATTTTTTTTAATAAAAATTCATGTTTTTAAGTCATGCAGGTTTTACCTTGAATTTGACCCAGCTGTGATATTGTCCAAGTGTCACGTGGAATTTGTGAACTTGAGTTAAATTATATACTTAGACTTGTCAAATTCACATAATGTTTTTTTGTTTGTTGTTGGGTTTTGTTTGTTTTTTGGTATAGCCATCTGTGACATAAACACAATCTAAATAAGATACCAGAGGCAGAGTGATATATTGAAAGGTGCATGTGATTTATATTCAAAGACCTGGCTCATCCTATTCTAGCAGAGTGAACATGCTTAAGTCACTTTTGCCCTCTTTGACTTTGAAATATTTCCGAGAAAAATGTTAGCCAAATATTTAATCTATCTATCCATCCAGCTGTCTAATTTCTACTCAGGGAGTGACTCCTCTCTGATTCACCAGGCTAACCTACTTCTCAATATCCAAATAAACTGGGTTTTCCAAGACAATGCTGAACCCAGTGCAGAATCGAGGTAAGAGGTCAGCTGTAAGCATGTTCTGCTTTTGCCTGGTGGTGACAAAGCCAACCAGGAGTATGATCTCTGCTGAGTCCACAGTGAATGTTCGAGTTTTGCATTGATGCCTTTTCAGTTGATTTGGTTCCATAGTCACAGATTACACCTAACACTGGTCAGGATGCTCACCAGCAAGACATTCCTGGTACACAGGGATCTGAGTGGGAGTACCTCATACTCAATCCTTTGGGGTCCATCCCTCCATAACCAGGTGTGTTGATACTTAACATTATTCTCATATTTCAAACATTATTTATTTTCAAAGGGCAAGGGAAAGTGTACAGCCTAATAAGAAAATGTACGTGTTTTAAAAATATCTTCTAATTGATTATTATGTTTCCCATATCAAAGCCACAGTGTCTCTAGATTAGCACCAAGTGACCAAGTGACCAACAAACACTTAATCTCTGATAAGGGCTCTGGGAAAGCTACCCTTATCTGTAGTTGATTTGTTTAATTCTTTTGTGATTTAAGTTATTATTAAAAATGCCAATTAGAGGGCTTCCCTGGTGGCACAGTGGTTGAGAATGCGCCTGCCAATGCAGGGGACACGGGTTCGAGCCCTGGTCCGGGAAGATCCCACATGCTGCGGAGCAGCTAAGCCCGTGCACCACAACTACTGAGCCTGCGCTCTAGAGCCCACAGGCACAACTACTGAGCCTGTGTTCCACAACTACTGAAGCCCGTGCACCTAGAGCCCGTGCTCCACAACGAGAGAAGCCACTGCAATGAGAAGTCCATGCACCACAACGAAGACCCAATGCAGCCAAAAATAGATTTATAAAAAAAAAATGCCAATTGGAAAAATGCATTTTTAATGAAAAATGGTATTTTTCCCCCTCAAAAGTCCTAACCGTTTTATACAATGGTCTTACTTTTTTTTTTTCAATTCAAACATATTACTTGGATTATTTTTTCAAATTCTTTTATTAGTATATCTGGAAACAGACTGATTTAGTTATTTTAACTAAAATGACTCAAAGAAATATATATTTAGGATTAATCTTCAATTCAGCTGGTTAATCATGAACATTTGGAGAGTATTTTTGTCATACTGAGTGAGGAAAACAACTTATTCAAGACAGATGGTTTAATTTAATTCAAGCAACAACTTACAGACTCAGAATAAAGTTATATAATTATTTAAAAAATCATCTATTTGTGAATTTCTGTATTATAGACATGTATGTGCTAAAGAAAAATGGCATATATCAGGCAGCTCAACAGGAGTTTCCAAGTTATTTGTTTATCTAATGTATTCACCTTCATCTTTAATTCAACAATCTAACAGCATATTAAGCAATCAAGGTTGGAAGGAAAGACATTTGAAAAAATAACATTTGGTATGACGTATGTGCTCAGTACATTACTAGTTAATATTGAGGGTAACTACAAAGTAACAGTGGGGACAATAAATTAAAAACCAGATGAGTAAAATGTACAATATGTTAGGTGATGGTAAGTGCTATTAAAAAAAGCAAAAAGGCAGGGAAGGGCAATAGAGAACCAGGGATGTGGCAGAAGCTTTAAGTTCCGTGGCCAAGGAGTCAGTATTAAGAGGTGGGGAGGATTTCACGAAGCAGATACTATCAGCATAGATGCAGAATCAGAAAGGCCTGTCCCTCACACAGGCAAAGGCTCATTTGCAGTTCAACAAGCTGAGCCTTAAGAAGAAGCAAATCTGCTGGGAGAGGGATTTGTAGTCATCCAAGGTGCTGTAAACTACAGCCCTGGCCACAAAACTTTATTCCTTGGAAATCGAATCTATTTTCTTATGCTATAGTATGAACTAAATAAATCAAAGGACCCTTGGGATCAATCAAGAGTAAGCTTGCAATACATGCCATTAAACTGAAGAAACTGCCTCTTCTTTATTTCAGCAAATTCTCCATTCTAATAATTTATTCTACAGAAATGCTTACATATTTATGCAAATAAATATTTACGAGGAACTCTATCATGGCATTATTTGCAACAGCAAAATTTAGAAACAACCAACAGGATTGTCACTGAGGGACAGGTTAAATAAATTACGGCACATCCATGGTGTGGAATATACACAGCTATTACAAAGAATGAAGCAACCCTTACTGTAACTACCAGTATGGAACAACTGCCATGGTGATTGTTAAATGAAAAAAGCAAGGTGCAGAAGAATGGGTACAGCAAGTTATCCCTATGTTTAAAAATTACAAGTATAAAATGTTCACATAAGACAATATGTATATGTAGGTATAAGCTGCCTTTGAATGAATATTGCTAATTCTGGTTGCAACTTTGTGGTTGGGGGACAGGAATGGGAAAGATTCTTCCTTTTCACTGTATGCCCCATTTTACCACTTGAATATTGGTCAGGTGCATACATTATCTGTTAAACTTTTTTTTTTAAAAAAGTCAACATCACTGCAAATACTAGCTTAGGGCCAAGAATCTCTGGGTTTAAAATGCAAAAAAAAAAATTATTGTGATTGATTAAAAATTTTTTACTCTAAATTAGAGTCTCTTTTAATTAAATTTCAATAAACATTTATTGTTCAACTAGCAGGCATTGCCAAAGTGTTGTTTTAGGCACTGGAGAGTCAAGAAGAATTCTATCCCCTGTTCTTCTCAAAATGGTATAATTTGATTGAAGAGAGAGTCCCATAAATTATTTAGGGTTAATATTTATCTCTAAAAAAACTACCAAAGTGCAAAGCAAATAGTGGTTCACTTGTGTGGACAACCCTGCCCCTTAGTATGTGTGATTTTAGGCAAATTAATTAATTAAGCTCCAGTTTCTTCATTTGTAAAATGGAGTTAAATAGTAAGTACTTATTCAGGGCATAGTTTTGATGATTAATGGAGGAAGGTAGGCTGGTTTGACCTAAAGTCACAACTAGGGGCTGGGGAGGAAGGAGTGTTGGTGGGAGATGAGGGAACCAAGGAAGCAGTGGTTGGTCATGGGGGTCCTTGTAGGGCAAGCTTAAGAGTTGGGATATATCTTTCAGTGGAAACCAGATAGCAGAACACTGAGGAGAGGATAGGGTGGGAGGAATTAGGAAGAGGAATGATGAAGAGGAGAGAAAGGGCCAAAGGGTCAAGGGAGAAATTGAAGACACCAGATGGGGGTGAAGGGTCGTAGCTATTTAATGGAACAAGTAGAGGCAGCAGGGGTTAAAATCAAGATGGGGGCTTAGCTTTGTAAAGGGATAAGGATCCTTCTCCTGAGACAGGCAGCAAAGGAGAAAAGTGGTGAAGATGTAGATGCAGTGGGTTATGGAGGGAAGGGAGGTTGAAAGACTTCATGCCTGTTGGCCTTCATTTTCTTGAAGTTTGGAGGGAAATGATGTGCTGAGAGTGAGTGTGCCTGGAGTGTGATTTTAGGATTTAGGATGAAAGGTAGGGATTTGGACAGTTCACTGTGGGAAATGTAAGAAGTAGTTGATTTGGGAGGAGGACAGGGTTGGCCGATGCCAAAACCTTGTCTCAGGCCAAGGTGCCCCAGGGGCCACGTGGTTCTCGGTACAACAGCTTGGACCCTGGAAGCAAAAGGAGCCGGAAAGATGACCAGACCTACCCAGATGCAAGGGGTTCGGGAATGGGGGGTGGTGGTCAGAGTCTGGCTGGTGGATAGAGGAAGAAGTGAAGTTGAGAAAAGTTGATGAAGTCAGTCTCAAGAAACTAAGATGGAGTCAAGTGCCTGGTGGGGACCCAGAAACTCTAGGCAGCAGGCGGGTGAGGAGAGATGACCGAACACTATGTTGTGGCTGGAGGGGGAGGACACTTGGGAGTTCAAGATTTTATAGGATTATTTTATTTTAGTATTTTATTTTTGTTTTACAGAAAGTAATTGCTTAAAAAAGTTGCCTTAAAATTCCCATAATAGCTCAACAGTTTCTGTCGTTGGCACAGATCATGAGCAGTATGCCCAGGGCTTAAGTGACATTTTTCTTGAGAGCTCTGTTAAGGCAACATGCCATCTATAGAGGGTGAGCCCAGAGTGTTTATGTAAGTGGAAAAAAAGCAAGGTTTTAACAAAGGCAGCACAGGTCTCAGCCAGTTCCCTGGAAACCTGTAATTTTTCCTCATAGGGGGGAAAAAAAAAAGCACTCAGTGCTTTGTATTTCATAAGCTCAGTGATTTGTATTTCTTTGCTTTTGAAGGTAAAACCAGTAATCCACAGCAGGATCAATGTGTCAGCTCGCTTTAGAAAACCGCTTCTGGAACCCTGCGCTATCTTGTAAGTTGGAGCCCTTTACATTTTGAGTTAAAATTGATGTGGTGGTTTCCTTTTGGGTTGGGATTTATTTTGTAGTTTTAAAGGCATAACTGTGTCAAACAGTTTGGCTCACTGGCTTTGCTTTTTTTCCAGCTTGATTGCAAATGGAGACCTTATAAACCCAGCTTCTAGACTCCTCATCCCTAGAAAAGCCTTGAATCAGTGGGATCATGTACTACAAATGATCACGGAAAAAATAACTCTGAGGAGTGGGGCTGTCCACAGGTATGTCAAAGTAATCTTGCAAGTGGATGGGTTTCAGAATTGCTGAGGAAATTCCCAAGAGGCTCTGGAGTCACTGGTCCCTAGATTTGAATTTCAGCTCACCAGTTAGGCTCTATATGCCTCAGTTTCTCTATCTGTAAAATGGGTATATAATTGTTCATACCTTGTAGAGTTGTTTTAGGAAGGAGTTAATCCGTATAAAGAGCTTAGAACAGTACTTGGCACATAGTAACTTCTCAACAGATATTAACTGTTTATATTCTTTGGCACATAGAGCACGTCAACAAATATTGACTATTTTTTTCTTTTGATTTACAGCGAATAGGCAAGCATCAGCATTGTTTTATTTGAGAAGGACTTTTGTTTTTTTGAGTGAGCCAGCTTCTTGACTCTTAAATAACTGTCCTTTTCTTTAGGAGATATTTATAATTATCTGATGGTCCAAATTATTTGCCTCAGGTAAAAAAATCAGACATCAGGAGGTATTAGTGGGTTTAGGAAGGAGGCAAGTTAGAGAAGATAATTAAGTGGGGTTGCCTAAACTTGAGAAATCAAAAACATTTTTCTCAAGTTCTAATATTTAAGTGAAGATTAAAATCATGGCTTTTGAGTTGTGAAGCCTATGAAACTATACCTTGATGGAGGCTCACTTATTTATTATCTCATAGGTGGGAAGGTTACAAATAATATAGACATGTACAGAGATTATATATAATATGTGACACACAAATATTTGAAATCCAATGAAGAGTTTTCTGGTAGTTATTCTTGAATATTATCCTCACCCAGTCTCTCTAACATACTCTACTGGTAGGGAACACTATAGACATACAGGGTAAAATAAGCTCTCAGATGGTTGTACGTTTTTCAGTTAAATGTGGGTACAGATTAATGTATGCATATTTACATATATTAATATATATAGTTTCACAACCATTGTGGTTTTAAATATAATTGTTTTAATTGAAAGTATAATACTTCACATGCGGTAAAAAATTCAAATAGGACAAAAATATAAATAAAAATTATTTCTCCCACCTCAGGTTCCCCATTCTTTCTTTCCAGTACTTTTCTGCATCATTGCAGGATGGAAACTGGAATTCATAGAAACACAAATGGGAACACACACACATATGAATAAATATGTAAATACACCTTGCTTTTTTCCCTGTAACAAAAAGTCTTGGACAGTTTTCTTATCAGCACAAATAGGTCTATCTTATTATGTTTTACGATTACAAAATATTCCATTTTATGGGTGTACCTTAATCTATTTAACAGTCTTCTCTCTTGATGGAAATTTCGGTCATTTTCAACCTTTTGCTATTACAGTACATCTTTTTGTATCTAAGCAGAGTTTATTAAGAGATGAAAGTGTAGAAGTTGACTTGCTGTATCAAGTGGTGAATGCTATTAAATTTTGATAGATAGTGCCAACTGTCTTCCAAAGAGTCTGTACTAATTTACCAAAAGTGCATGAGAGGGCCTGTTTTTCATGCTCTCATCTATAGTATAAAACTAACAAACATTTTGTCTTGGTAAAAGTAGTATTTAATTGTTTCTTGAATTTTATTTATATAATATACTACAACAACAACATCACTGATCATTTTTTGTGTGTGAGTCATTATTCCAAGTGTTTTACATTTTTAACTTAATTAACTCATCAACCCTATGAGGTGACTAGTTCTATTATTCTCTTTTTTTTTTTTTTTTTTTTTTTTTTTTTTTTTTTTTTTTTTTTCTTGCGTTATGCGGGCCTCTCACTGTCGTGGCCTCTCCCATTTGCGGAGCACAGGCTCCGGACGCGCAGGCTCAGTGGCCATGGCTCACGGGCCCAGCCGCTCCGCGGCATGTGGGATCTTCCCGAAACGGGGCACGAACCCGCGTCTCCTGCATCGGCAGGCGGACTCTCAAGCACTGCACCACCAGGGAAGCCCTCTATTATTCTCTTTTAATAGACATGAAACATGAGACATAGAGGGGGAAATTTACTTGCCCAAGATTATTCAGGTAATGAGTAGAAGGGCTGGAATTCAAACCTAGTAGGCAGTCTGCTCCAGAGCCCGTGCTGTTAGCTACCAAGCTAGTCTGTAAATAAATGCCATACATTTATCTCCCATTATATATGAATGAACATATTTATTACATATGCATTTGAATATATATCTCTCATGGCCTTTGCACATTTATTTTATTGATTTTTAGGGACTCTTCATATATTACAGAAATTAGCCCTTTCTCATATATGAGTTTTAAATATGTTTCCATGTTTAAATATGTTTAAATGTTTCCAACTTGTATTTTTATAACTCTTTATGTTTCATTTTGCACACAGATATGATGAATTTTGATGCAGTCAGATTTTCAATCTTTCATTATGATCATTAGGTTCTATGATTAGCTTAGGTCTTCTTCACTCTGAGATTATAAAAATATTCTCCCATGTTTCCGTCTTTCAACTTTTAAATTTCATTTAAACCTTTGACCCTTTTGGATTTCATTTTGGCATCAGGAGTAAAGGCAGATCTCAACAGTTATACACTGATTTTTTTTTAAAAGATATATAGTTTTGTCTTTTGACACATACATAGATGTAAACCCACTCAATAAATAATATGAAGCACACAAAGATACATGCACACAATTGCATGCCCAGATACACCTGTTCATACATATATTGATATGAACAAATTGATACATAGAAATAAAATATATTCCAGAACAAATACAGAAATGAGAATATAGTTATATGTCCCCTGAACACCTGAATACTTGGAGAGGCTTAATTCTTACTGTAATGCCAGACATGAATGAGGTTTAGTTGCTGCTCACTTGGGACACGCCTACCCTCCCTTAACAGAACCGAGCAGGAAGGGTTGGACCCTCCCTTTGCATCAGTATACATATCAAAAGCAATCCACACAAATTGGTTCAACTCCTTGTTTATGATTCTTATGTTTTGTAGCAAAGTAAGAAAGCAGGTCAACAAGAGTCATATAAAAGAAGGCTAAAATTACAGGCTAGAATTTATTCAGTATCTTTTACCTACCTGGTGAGGAAACCAGTCAAATTTTGGCTGTTTCCAGAGTCACAGCGTGGCTGCCTTTTAATTTCTAGCTATAAAAGTTAACTACTGGGCTTCCCTGGTGGCTCAGTGGTTGAGAGTCCGCCTGCCGATTCAGGGGACACGGGTTCGTGCCCCCGTCCAGGAAGATCCCACATACCGCGGAGCGGCTGGGGCCGTGAGCCATGGCCGCTGAGCCTGCGTGTCCGGAGCCTGTGCTCTGCAAAGGGAGAGGCCACAACAGTGAGAGGCCCGCGTACCGCAAAAAAAAAAAAAAAGTTAACTACTGATTCACATCTTCCTATTTTGAAGGAAAATGAAAGAAGAATATCTGGATCTAGGCCAGTTGTTCTCAACCAGGGCAATTTTGCCACTAGGGGATGCTTGCAGTGTCCAGAGTCATAGGGAATAGGGGCAGCTACCATCTACCATCTAGTAGGTAGAGGCCAAAGGTGCTGTTGACTTCTTACAATTCCCAGGACAGCCTCCCCACCTCTCCTACAATTATCAGGTCCAGAATGTCAGTAATGTTCAGCAACCCTGGTGTAGGTCAAGGCAGGAAATCCAGATATCTGGGTTAAGTGTTGGTATTTAGACTTTGAGGTATAGAATTACATTATAAAGAAAGACTTTAACATCTTTATACTAACTCAGTACTAACACATTTTAGGGGGTTTGGTGGCTGTTTTTGTTTTACTTCTTGACTCCATATGATATGGCCATTTACATAATCAGTAAACAAGTAGACAGGTCAATGGCAACTATCACTGCCCTTAATTATATAATATAAGAAGCCTGAGAATCTTAAAAGTTATTATCTTAAAACCCTTCCAGTTACTAACTCTTTTGTTTATCACCTTCAAAAACATGCCTTGTCTATGTGGTGTAGTTTTCTAATAGACTGTTTTTTCTTGTTCTTTAAACAAGTTCTGTGGACACTTTAAATCGTCTAGCAAATTTATCACTGTTCTTTTAATAAGTAACATATTGTAGTTTGCAGCAGCAGTTTTACAGTAAAGGGAAGTTCTTGTGAAATCCCTTGATTCTGGGAAGATGAGGGAAGGCAAAAGAAAAAAGAAAGGAAGCATGAACGCTATGCAGTTCTGCATCATTAATACTAGCAATGGGTTCTTTTACCTCCTGCCCTCTCACCTCTTGTTTTCTGACCCAGTTCTGTGTGCTTGGATGTAAAATTTTGGCTGAGGGCTGCTCTTGCATGGAATGCAGTAAGTGGCTTGTCAACTGGACCAATGCATTAAGAAAATGAATTTTAAAGGTGCTCACAGAATATAAGTGGAAGAATCAAACTTCAGTGGAAGCTGAGCTTCATTTAAAGCACAATGTTCTCTACGAGTTAATTCTTTCCCTCTAAAATCTAAATAGGGCAGCAATAGGAGATCATTATGTTAGATTGTCAGGTTTCTTGGGATGAAACACTGTACAGCTAGAGAGTAACTGCATCTGCGTTATAGCAGTGGCATTTAGCTGAGTCTAATGACTTTGAAGCATTTATAATTCAGTAATTAGCATAGTAACGAATGAGCCAACTTAAGAACAGAGTTTTTAATCGACTCTGTGATTTTAAGCAGTTCTTGCAATGCTTGTTAAAATTTTAATCGCTGGCATTCATATTTTGGCAGACTTTATACTTTAGAAGGAAAACTGATTGAGAGTGGGGCAGAGTTGGAGAATGGGCAGTTTTACGTGGCTGTCGGCAGAGATAAGTTTAAGAAATTGCCTTACAGTGAATTACTTTTTGACAAGTCAACGATGAGAAGGTCTTACGGGTAAGTTTGCATCCTCATTCACTTCTCACATTTTAATTATCACTTGAAATAGCATTGAGTCTTATGCTGACCACTGGTCTATTTTATAGAATCCTGTTTATCAGTTAAAATGGAAAGCATGTATGAAATAAATTGATCGGTGTTTATTTTGCCATGATTGGAGATTGAGAACTATTGCATGAAAATATAATTTTGAGGAATACATGATAGACTATATAGTATTTTTTTTACCATTCACTTACGAATTTATAATAAAGACTTATTTTTGTGAAAAAGATACAGGGCAGTGAGCTTCTAAACAGCATCCGTTATTAGAAGTTTTAATAGCATCTTAACTGGTTAGCTAGACCGAATAACTTTTCAGTTGGTGCGTAGAGAAACTTGTAAAGGTGATTAAAAATGAATATTTTCTACTTTAAAAAATAAAAACAGTAAAATATAAAAATGATATAGTTGCTTTTGTACAAATAAGTAGAATGGCTGGGTGTGTAATTATTACATGTAGAATTCTAAAGATTACACTATTAACTACACACAGTGCACAGTGGACCATTTTCCTCTATGAGATGTCATATATTTGTGAAGAATGCCTTATTTCAGCCCAGTGGATGGACCCCGAGGCAGGCATTTTCATGAAGAGCCCCAGCCCTGGATACAGGGACTGTTTGGCTTGCTCATGGTACACTGCAATCCATCTCTGCTGCTTTTCTGTGTCCACTTTGCTAGAAAACTGACTTTTGTAGTTGTCCTCTGCTAGGGTGGGTGATTTGTGGCAGAGGTAGAGCAGAATGTCACCAATTCGTTCTCCATTAATTTGCAATCTGTGTAGCTTGATGGAGAGGCTAGCCAAGGGTTTCATAAGTAATAGATGAAATGGAATTTCAGGGATGGTGTTTGAAGTATGCAAGTAGACTTACTGCTAACCATCCTTACCCATCCATGAAATAAAATCCTTCACAACCTTTGCTAAACAATACTGGGTTAGGCTGCTGGGCGTTGCAGTACACACTGCAGTAAGAGCTTGTACTTGATGGCAGTGAGAAAACTAGCTCATGGTGGCCTTTCTCAGATTAGTAAGATTTACCTTTATCTCTGTGGCCTCCTTATTTTCAGAGAGGGTTAGGTTTCAAGATGGGTTGGGTTTCAAGATGGATCTTTTCCTATAATAGAAACATCTGGGAAATAACTTACTCTTAGAGCCGAAGATAATTTTTTACTTTTTGGTGAGAATGACTGGTTTAGAAACTCCCTGAATAGACATGCCAGTGTTTTACTATTCTATGCTTCTATCAGAGGCAGACATTATAGACATGATAAAAACTATGGAAATTTATAGTTTTAAATGCCATCTGGCAAAATCATCACTCGGCTTGGGAAATGATTTTTTGAAATGCAAATAGAAAATTTAGAGATCTGATTTAAAATGCTATGAAAAAACTTAAGACAGTACTAAATTTATTTGTAAGCCTCAATTAAAATACTATACAAGAGGGTCTTCCCTGGTGGCGCAGTGGTTAAGAATCCACCTGCCAAGACAGGGGACACGGGTTTGAGCCCTGGTCTGGGAAGATCCCACATGCCTTGGAGAAACTAAGCCCATGTACCACAACTCCTGAGTCTGCACTCTAGAGCCCGTGAGCCACAATTACTGAGCCCACGTGCCACAACTACTGAAGCCTGCGTGCCTAGAGCCGGTGCTCCGCAACAAGAGAAGCCACCACAATGAGAGGCCCGCGCACAGCAACGAAGAGTAGCCCCTGCTCACTGTAACTAGAGAAAGCCCGTGTGCAGCAACGAAGACCCAACACAGCCAAAAATAAATAAATTAAAAAAAAAATTATATAAAAAAATACTATACAAGAAAACATTGAAGGTCTTTTGGAATGGAATTTGGAAATGTTATGGTGGTCTTTGTGAAATTGGGAAAGTCTATGGGACTTTTTGTGAAATACTGATGTCAGTAAGTAGTTGAGTTCCATGTCAGGATGACAAATTGAGATGACCATTATCTTGCCTTATATATTATTTGTGAATAATGCTCAGATTTCTAAATTGCAATTTGTTTCCGCAGTCAGAAAGCCTCTTCACTACCTCCTATTGTAGGATCCAGAAAGTCTAAAGGGAGTGTAAGTATCAGATGCTTTACTCATTAATGTTCTATATTTCTGTATGATACAGAGAGACTGTCCTTTGGGTTTCAATTAAATTCGAAGAAATGAAACTTAGCCACCTTGTGTTATATAAGCAATTATGTGAAACAACACTAGAACATTAATGTTACAACTAAGTTTCTAAAGGAGAGCTAACATTTAAAAAATATGGATTTCAAAATATCTTTTTCCTAATATACAGACCTGATAAAATTTATACCATGGTTGAAATCTAGGCAGTGATACACAAATGAGAAGAAATGCTGTATTAGGTCACACCAGTGGTCTGCCCAGTCTTGTTTTCTGTCACTGACCAAGACTGAAAAGAAAGTTTTTGTAACAGAATAGTAATCCTTAGTTATGTTCCTTTAAAAGATTGAGAATCATTCCAAATATTTAGCTCCTTATCAGAATCTTTTCTATCCATCATTCATTCATTTAGTTGTTAATTCAGCAAATGTCTACTAAATACCCATTATATGGGAACTGTGACAAGTATTTAGTAGGTAACTTCTTAACCTATTTGTAGTTTTTGTCTGTACCCCCTCATGGAGGTGAGTTTCATGTCATGCTGGAGTATTGCTTTGACAGGTCTTCTTGGCTGAAACTTCTCTTTCTACTCTTTTGGTTGAACTTCCTGACCTGTGGTGGTCAGAATTGATCTGACATTTCCCCTTTCTGAATTAAATAAGCAAAACGCTTATACTGGGCTTCCCTGGTGGCGCAGTGGTTGAGAGCCCGCCTGCCGATGCAGGGGACACGTGTTCGTGCCCCGGTCTGGGAAGATCCCACATGCCGTGGAGCGGCTGGGCCCGTGAACCATGGCCGCTGAGCCTGCGCGTCCGGAGCCTGTGCTCCGCAACGGGAGAGGCCACAACAGTGAGAGGCCCGCGTACCGCAAAAAAAAAAAAAAGAGAAAAGGAAACACAGTAGTAGAAGTAGCATCTTCAAAGGCTCCACTGAGTAAATGGAGGGGAAGGATTGAGTCTAGGTGGCCCGCTTGGAGGGAGCTAATGCTTCTGACCCCAGGGGGATAATGAGTCCCTCAGGCCAGCTGGTGCAGAGGGCCCCTCCTGGCGTGGAGGCTGACATGCTCACTTGGTAGGGCCCCTGTGGCAGTTTTAGATGACGTCGAATGTCAGAATGTAGAGTTTAGTCTTTAGCCTTGAGTTAAGGGAAGCTCATGAAGGCTTCAGAGAAGTGAGAATGTTGATCCAAGTCCAGTCTAGAAAGGCCAGATCTTTTATGTGGAGAAAACCTTAACATGGTGAGAGGCCATCGATGAGGTGTCAATTACAAAGCAACTTCCATAACCTTGGCATAAAGTGGTAAGAGCCTAGACCAGGCAGATGGTGAGGGAGCAGCAGTAGGTGATTATTGCTCATGAAGAAACAAAGGACTTGCTAGGTGATTGGATACAGGGGATTAATGGAGCAGTTGGAGCCAAAGATAACTGTAAGTTTCTGAGCTTGGATGCTGGAGAAAATGATGGTACTATGGCTAAGAAGGGGGCAACTAGAGGAAAGAGGGACCTGCTTACTGTCCAATGCATTGAGTTGTGTCATCATGGAATCTAGGTGAAAAGTGTTCAGCTAGTAGTTCTAAATGGCAGAGGCTTAGGACATCAGATGTTGATTTGCAAGTTCATCCACATGATGGTCATAGTCGAGGAGCAGAGACGTGTCATGGTGGTGTTCTTTCCTCGCACCCAGCACAGCCTGGCAGGGAGCAGGGTTCTTCACGCTGTTGAGTGAGAGGATGGGGGAGTGGGTGCTGAGAGAGAGACAGACAGACAGCCAGAGACAGACAGAGAGACAGAGCAGTGAGAACCACAGAGGACCCAAAACTTCATGTGTGTGGAGAGCAAGGGGAGAGAGAGAATTCTAGTAACTGAAAAATATATTTTAGCCACTATAAAGCTAAATAAAAACCAGGAATTTAGGGTTTGGAAATTCTGTCCTCTTGTTCTTCGTCAGGACTTTGGAGTGGAATCTCTTCCACGTACCATGCACATATGAGCGCATTAACTCTCACAGTATAGCTGGAAAGGTTAAACAGAGACCAAGTGTAGTTGAGTAACTGACCTAGGTCATAGGGAAAGTTCATGTCAGAACCAAGATCAGGACTCAGCTCTTTACATTCACAATTACAGAACTTGGGAATTAGGTGCTTACTCTTCTGAAATTTAGAATGTCTGAGTTTTTATTAAAAATGTGTAATGTGTTTCCCGTTTTAAAATTCATACACAGGCACACACATGCCTCTTTCTTGCTCGCTTGTTTGGAAGATCTGTGCTGTGAATACTGGGTCATCTAATGATGATTGGTGAAGTCTTCTGTGTGTCTGGAATGGAACTAAGCACCAGGGAGATGGTATTGAGCAAAAAGACACAATGCTCTCTCTTAGCCCTGGCCTACTCAGGGAGAAAAGGGTTATGTAGGTGATGCCACAAAGCAATATGTAATTACAGAGCGTGACTAAAATGAAGGAAAAGTATAGAACAATATGCAGGAAGATAAAAGGAGAACTTAGATACGTATGTCAGGAAAAGATCTCTTTGAGGAAGTGGCCTTTGAAGACTCCAAGTTATATTTTGAGATGAATTTCCATCTCATACACAACAAAGACTCAAAATTATATTGCCATGCTATGACTTAGAAAAATACATTGATAGCAGAGCCTACCTCTCTTTCCACAATACTCCCTAAGCATTCTAGATTCATCCATTCATTCATCTGCTCATCCAGCCATCCATCCAACGTGTGTTTAGTGAGCACTTACTGAGTGCCAGGAATTGCTCCAAGCAGCTGGCATAGATTAATGAACAGACAGACAAGGTTTCAGACCTCAAGGAACTTTTGTTCTAGTGCCTGTATCTGTGTGGGAGTAGGGAGGGTGGAAGAATGGGGTAGACAGACTATCAATCTCTAAACAAATATAGGGACTTCGCTGGTGGTCCAGTGGTAAAGAATCCGCCTTCCAATGCAGGGGATGCGGGTTCGATCCCTGATCGGGGAGCTAGGATCCCGCATGCTGCGGGGCAACCAAGCCGGCGCGCCACAACCACTGAGCTCGCGTGCCTCAACTAAAGCCCGTGTGCCGCAAACTACAGAGCCCACGTGCCCTGGGGCCTGGGCGCCACAACTAGAGAGAAGCCTGCAGGCCGCAACAAAGAGCCCACACGCCGCAACAAAAGATCCCGCGTGCCTCAATGAAGATCCTGTGAGCTGCAACTAAGACCTGACACAGCCAAAAATAAATAAAATAAATAAATAATAAACAAATATATAAACAATTTCAGATGGTGATAAGTGCTATGAGGACAATAAAATGTGGGCACTAATTAGGATACTAATTGATATAAGATTCTCTGAGATTGGGACCTTAATGATGTAAAGGAGCCAGTCATACAAGGTGGGTGCAGGAGAAACAGTCACAAGAGCCCTCGGTAAAGAGCTTGGCGTAAAGGAGTGGGGCAGAAAGAAGGCTGGAGTGGTCTGCGATTAAATTGGAGGGGCGGGCAGGGCCCGATCGTGTAGGCCATGCATGGTGTTTGGATTTTATTCCTTACCAGGACACCGTTTGAGGGATACAAGTAGAGAGTGGTATCATTTGATTTGCAGGGGTTTTTTTTGTTTGTTTGTTTGTTTGTTTTTGCGGTACGCGGGCCTCTCACCGTTGTGGTCTCTCCAGCTGCGGAGCAGAGGCTCCAGACGCGCAGGCTCAGCAGCCATGGCTCACGGGCCCAGGCGCTCCGCGGCACGTGGGATCTTCCCAGACCGGGGCACGAACCTCCTGTGTCCCCTGCATCGGCAGGCGGACTCTCAACCACTGCGCCACCAGGGAAGCCCTGATTTGCAGTTTTAAGGGATCATTGTGGCTGTGTTGGCTACAGAGAAGGGGGGCGGGGCAAGAACAGAAGCAGGAGGCAGTGGGACGGCTGGCATCCAGGTGAGTGATGCAGGTGACTTGGACAGGAGGCAGCAGAGCAGATGGACGTCTATCCTATTTCTTCTTGGAGCATATTGTAACTGCTGTCACTGATTGACCCATTCATCTAATAGCTGTTTATTGAGCTCATATTATGTCCCGAGCACTGTTTTAGCGCTTGTGGGGAAGGGGAGGCAGAGATTCCAGAGAAAACTGTAAATGTATGAAGCTTCCATTCTGGAGGAGGAAAAAGACAAACAAATACACGTGTGATATTAATCAGGGATAAGCGTGAAGAGAAATGCATGAGGATATGGAAAGAGAAAGTGAGAGAGGGTGCAGTATCCTTTGGGTGGCCAGGGTGGGCCTCCTTTAGGAGGTTATATTTAGCCGAGGGGAGTAATCCGCCGGGCACACAGTAGGTTCTCAGGAAACCCATCTAGTGGATGTGTGAGTGAGTGCTGTGAGCCGCACAGAGAGGATATTCTATGTCACGCGTTCCAAAAGCACAAACTTGGTTTTTAAGAGAAGGATCAGTTTGCTCCTTTCCTTTAATTAATTGGTTCCCTGGAGAATGTACGTGTTTTTAAGATCGTTAACTGCTTGGCACTGAGTGGGGCTGTGAGTGAATGGGACTATGGGCGAGCAGGCTTAAGACTTTCGGAACTACTGTCCAATCAAAGGGAAGGCATCCCCGAACCCGTGATGCAAATCAAAGGGGACACAATTGGATTTTTAGGAAATCATTTCTCCACACCGCCTTCTAGGAATGGCTGTATTGCAGCATGAAGGAGAGAGTGAGTGGAGGCCTGATAGAACTTCAAAAAAAAGAGAGAGAGAGAGAAAGCTGCCATAGTCTGCATAGAGGACCCTGCTGTGCAGGGGTGATGTGTCCGCGAGGCCCCACCCTTGTGGTAGGGAGTGTGGGTAACAGGGCTGGGGGATTCCAGGGGTCCACCAGTCCCTTTCAAAACAGCCAGGGAATGCCAGAAGTTACCCCTGTTCAGACTGGGGAGTCACAGAAATGAGCACATTGAGAATAATTTTACCTTGTGATTCTAGCCTTGAAAACGAAAGGAAGTTATAAGTGAATCCTCTGAAGTCCTATTAAGTTTGAAAAATTAACCCACCGGTGGGAGGCTGTTCTCTAGCTGCAAGGTCTCACCACACGGAATCCAAGCACCCTCTAGTGGAAGAGATGTAAAATCAGGGAAGTATTTGAAAGCCAAAGACGACGTTAAAATGTCTTTAGTTGTCCTTATTACCATGTGGCTGATGTATCTTGTGATCAGTAATTTACAGGTTCAAATATTGTAATTGCTAAGGTTTTGGTAAGAAAACGGCATGATCAAAGTCACGGTGAAGCCAGGTCAATTCCAAATGCTTCCCAAATTCCATTTTGCCTTTTGGGAAACGGAGTCCAATTTGGATAAAAGAGTTTCTCACACTTCCCATCAGTAGATGCACAGTGAGAGAAATGCCAGCCTAAGTCTGGGTCTGGTCCCCTGCTCAGAAAGTCTCCTGGGTGCATCGCTGAAATACACACACTGTGAAGGCTGCTGTGTGCGGCAAATCCCTCACAAAATTATTTTAAACTTGATGCCTTATGGCCCGTATGTCTTTGACACGTGTTCATGGGGGCTGAAAGTGAGTCTACCTGGTAATGAAAAAACCTGAGTGGATTGGATCGTGTTGGAAAGAGCCTAGGGAATTACTGAAAAAATCCCAGTTTCAGTAGAGTGAGGGGTGATCGAAGGGGCTCTTTTTAGTTTTTTGTTTGTTTGGGCCAGAGGTTTTCTATTCCTATCAGATATTTTGGTATGTGTGTGTGGCAAAGGCAGGACAGTGGTTGAAGTTTTCCCATGGGACACGCTGTAAAATTTGGCTGCTTCTTGATTTCTTCCACTCTGGGAAAAAGTCATCATCTATTACTTCCAGGTAGCTTTCTTAGGGAACCATTCTATATAATAGCTGTTTCTAGTGTCTTGGGTATTAGGAAGGTTCAGTGTAGCAGAAAAATCAGACCTGGGTAACCTTGAGAAAGTTAATTCCTTTATCTGTAAAATACTGATAATAATACCTATCTATACATTTGGTAAATATTTGTGGTTATGAGTATTTAGCACACAAGAGGTACTTAGTAATATTGTTTTATCAACTAGCATAGCTCTTATAAGATGGCAGAACTCCCCTATTCCCTATGCCCCACAAATAGCAATGACTATCCATGTATCCAAGTTATGAGTCACATGCACAAGTCTCAGAAAAGAAAGGAAAATCCATCTCTCCATTCCTTTGCCCTTCCCTTTCTCTATAATTTAGTTACATATTATCTATAATTTATGTAATTAACTATATAAATAAATGAGTATATATAATTCATATTATATAATTTATATCTTTGTGTTTATTATATATCTATTTCATTTTTGTAGATGAATCAATATTTTCTTTTTCTAATTTTTATTTTATATTGCAGTATAGTTGATTTACAATGTTGTATTAGTTTCAGGTGTACAGCAAAGTGATTCAGTTATACATATACATATGTCTATTCTTTTTCAGATTCTTTTCCCGTTTAGGTTATTACAGAATATTGAGTAGTGTTCCCTGTGCTATCGGACATTTCTTTTTTAAAAAAGAAAAGCATTTAAATTCTTTCCCGTCTTCTAATTACAAAACAGTTCTTCCTTTTTACTCAGTTTAATTTAGTTCTTACTCACCAAGTGCCTGGCAGTTAGTCATTAATATTTGAATGCATGAGTGTCAATTACCAAAGCCATGCCTCATATAGTTATTGGAATCAACTAGTCTTTCTTGATGCTCCCAAATCGCCCTTTTGAGTGTCCCTAATAGAGGTAGTAAATCCGAATTCCTGTATATTCAACAACAGAGTTTTTTTTTTTTTTTTTTTGCCGTACGCGGGCCTCTCACTGTCGTGGCCTCTCCCGTTGCGGAGCACAGGCTCCGGACGCGCAGGCTCAGCGGCCGTGGCTCACGGGCCCAGCCGCTCCGCGGCATGTGGGATCTTCCCGGACCGGGGCACGAACCTGTGTCCCCTGCATCGGCAGCCGGACTCTCAACCACTGCGCCACCAGGGAAGCCCTGATTTTTAAAATTATATGAATCCCCAGACACTCCAGGATGGGGCATCTGCTTCTCCCTTGTTTTACCCCTTTGTGAATAAGAGTTTTCCCAGAGAGCGGTAAAAAACTATTATGCTGAGATCCAGAGTTTCTCATTCTTTAAGTTTCATTTCAGTCCTTGAAAGTTCAACAGCATCTCTGAACATTCTAGTAGGCTTGGTAGAAGGGTTACTCCTCTCATTCAAGGCTTTTAAAGTTTTAGAATCTTGGGACGAATAGACTTGTTTGCAAATAGACTAGAATGTGAGACCTGGCCATTGGTTTCTTCTCACATGATGGTTTTGGAATCTCTTCTATAATCACATTAGCCATTTTTCCTGCCTGGCAGTTTATGGCCTTGTGAGGAAGAATCATTAAAGAAAAGGAAAGAAAAAAAACCCAACTCTGGTTTCAGTTAATGCAATAATTAAATGGAAACTGTATGTCTAAATTGCATTTGGAATAGGAAATTAAATTATGCAAAAAAAGTGTTATAGGTTTGGACAAGTTTTCATAATGGTAATAAATTTATGCATAATTCATTTTCTTGTAGGCTATGACAAAATAGCATAAATAACTTCATTTGTAAGGCTGTGAATTTTTCTATTCTTAATTGGGTGATAGCTAAAACTATTTAAATGCTTCTGGATGACTGAATATATAAATGTTTAAAATGGGCAATTATAGTAGGTTTCTAGGCAGATTTGTTTGTTTAATATTGCTACACTTATTTTCAGATACTAGCATACTACAGATGTTGCATAAAGATTGCACCCAATATTTTGTGAGTTTGGTGTGATTTTTAAGAAAAAGATATTAACTCTCTGCTCTTGAAGGAAGCACTCTGATAATCTTTGAACAAAACTGTACTCATTACTTTATAAACGTTACCATTTCATGCTAATGATAGACCTAACGGCAGGCACATCAACCCCATTCAATTGATAAGGATTCAGGCTCAAAGAAGGTAGGAGTTAGTTACCCCAAGGTCCCATAGGTGGTTAGTGGCAGTGCAGTGGCCCTGACATGGGTATTTTGGGTCTCTAAAACGTGCATTCTTTCTACTACCTGCAGCCTCACACCTTACACACTCAGGTAAGTGTAGCACCTGAGCGTCTGAAGGCCAAGGCTGTCTTGTTAGGAGGGTGTTTCTGGCAATGGCCAAGCAGTGGCTGAGTATCAGCACAGCTGTTCCTTGGGTACAGTAGACACCACTGTAGTGATTCTTATATGGCTCCCCAGGAGCTGTATATGGGCCAGTGACAGGAGCCACTGAACTCAACCTCACCTTCATGCTGAGAAGCTCACTTTGCAGATGCAAGGTCTTCGTTTCGAGAGGCACACGGGAATCAGAGGCAACCACCAAAAGTGTGATCATTGGGGGCCGCCTTGCAGGAATGAAGGGCATGTGGTCTTGAGCTGTTTGTGTCTGTGTTGCTCTGGGTTTGTGATTCATAGAGACCATGGCAGTCACCAACAGATGAGTCAATATCAGAGGATTTCTACAAGCACAGCGCTTGTATGATGATACCGATACACTCACAGTGACGACCAGTTAAGAAGGTATTTCTAGATTAACTGATCAAACGGATTTGTCATTATTCCTCATCCAATAGCTGGCTGCTGATTCTTCTGAAAGGTGCAGGAGGGAGAGGAAGGTTAAGACAGTGGACCCGCTCTGCTCCTTGCTGGCTGGCTGACCTTGGGCAGGCTTAACCACTAAGCCTCATTTGCTTGTCTATATAATGGGGTGATAACAGTACCTGTCTCTCAGGTTATGAGGACTGAGTGAGACAATTTCATAGAACACCTGGTACAATTAAGTACTCAACAATTGTCAAGTGCTATTATTTTTATTCTCCTTCCTCTGGTAGACCCTTCCTCTGTCACCAAGAAGAGTTAATGCAGGTAGTGGACAGCAGCAGAATCAGTACAATACCCCCATCTCCCGCCCCTGCCCTTTTTACCACTAGTTAGTGACTTGTACTGAACAGTAATCGCTTAGAGAGTTCATCAGCCGATAGTAAGGGTCTAATCTTTTGCCATGTAGGGAAATGATCGCCAATCTAAGTCAACAGTCGGATCCAGCGACAACTCATCTCCTCAGCCTCCAAAGAGGAAAGGGAAAAAAGAAGATGTGAATTCAGAAAAACCCACGAAAAGGAAACAGAATGTAAAGTTAAAGAGTTCGCCGCAAACAATTCCAAACAGTGGTAAGTTTGTTGTTGTTATTATTATATTGTTATTATTGATTATCATGATCTTAAGGCTGTGATACAATTTTAATTTGTAAATAGATCCATTTGTTTTCCTGGGCCTACAGAAAAGACTCCTTATTGTCCTATATGAGAGTTTTCAAAGAAGACTTTCTGCGTATGAGAGATGCTGCTGTTTTTCATGCTTAATTTCTATTTGTAATTAGAGATTCTGCTACGAGGACATGTGCTTTTTAAATTTTTTATCAAAAAAAATTGTTTTGGCTGCTTTGGGTCTTTGTTGCTGCGCATGGACTTTCTCTAGTTGTGGCAAGCGGGGGCTACTCTTCTTTGCGGTGCGTGGGCTTCTCATTGCAGTGGCTTCTCTTGTTGTAGAGCGCGGGCTTTAGGCGTGCAGGCTTCAGTGGTTGTGGCACATGGGCTCAGTAGTTGTGGCTTGTGGGCTTTAGAGCACAGGCTCAGTAGTTGTGGCGCATGAGTTTAGTTGCTCTGCGGCATGTGAGATATTCCTGGATCAGGGATCGAACCTGTGTCCCCTGCTTTGGCAGGCGGATTCTTAACCACTGCACCACCAGGGAAGTCCCAAGGACATGTGTTTTGAGGTAAAATAGTCTTGAGTGGTCGTATTGGAAAAGGTAACTTTTACCATCCTGTGTTCCAGCTAAAAGGGCTCGATTAACATTTTTGCCAACCGCTGTTGATCTTTCTTATTTGTGTGTCTACAACCCTTGTTCACATTCATTACAAATTGCTTTTAGTCACAGATCACTTTTTCCAAAAAGATGTCTCACCGATTTTACTGATACCCAAGAGAACACACGCACAACTTTACCAATAAACAATATGTACCAAGTTAGTTATGTGTCTTGGATGACCAGGCGAGAGACGGTATAAAATAATTTAAAGCATTTTGCATTAGTACAAGATTTCAAGATAAAAGTATGATAAACTAAGGATGAGTGCTGTCAGAATTGTGAATTTTTCATGTTAGTTTTTTGTGAAGACAAGCTCTTTTTGGCTTCACTCGGAGCATGGTCTCAGTGGGGCGAGCTCACGAGGGTGGAGTGATGCTGTGTGGGAGGGGGGTGCTGGCTGGGACAAGGCTGGAGGAGTGACGACTTCTCCCTTCCCCTGGGATCCACTTACCCCCACTGGAAGACATGCCAGGCTGCCCTGGAAAAGGATGAATGGGATCAAGTTTCAGATCCACGGCCAGAGCTTGGCTTCTAGCTGGGAGCTCCAGCTCACTTCAAAGTCCATATGAAGTGCCACATGAGAATTACAGCTCAAGTGGGCTTCACAGCTGAGGAGACAGCATGAACTTGTGTGAGTGTTTAGAAGACGCTGCTCAGATGATTAAGGTTTCAGAAGAAAGATGTGTGAGACTAAGTTAAAAGAACAGGTGAAATGAAAGGAGCCAATTCCATAGAGAAGAAAGTGGAGGGGTTTTAAAATCTTCAGAGATTAGATGCTGGAGATTAGCTGGAAGTTGAGAGTCCTAGATTCTTGTCCCAGTTCTGCTCTTGACTTCGGGCAAGTCACTTAACTTCTTTTAGCCCCATTAGCATTCTTCAACATGGGGGCTCATATTAAGATTTATCTTCAAAGTTTTGCTTTTATCTTTAAGTGTGTGCAATCCTTTCCAGTGAAACAGGGAGGCCAGTAAAATGCAGTCAAAGGATGTTTATTGAATGCTTGTTGTACGGTAGGCACCAAAGGAAAAAGCTAGCCTGGAAAAGCATGCCATGTCATGAGCATTAAAAATAATAGAGGGTTGGGACTAACCTGGTGGTCCAGTGGTTAAAACTCAGTGTTCCCAATGCAGGAGACCTGGGTTCGATCCCTGGTCAGGGAACTAGGTCCCGCATGCCACAACGAAGACCCAGTGCAGCCAAATAAATAAATAAATATTAAAAAAAAATAATAGAGGGTTTATTTTAATCAGTATATACTAGATTGTGAAACTCCCAAGGCCGTGAGCTATGTCTTACTGGTTTTTTAGTTTTCAGTCCCCAACAATTAGCACAGGGCTGACAGATGAGACGCTTAATAAATATTGATGGATGAATGATGGAAGTTACAAAATAGATAAGTCTCTGTAATACTTTAAAACCCACTAAGAAACAGGACTCATGTTAAACTCTTCATGAATTATTTTTGATTAAAGGCTCTTATAAAGTGCTACTTTTTAATTTTCTGCAAGGCTCTTACTAGCTTATGAAAATACCAACTCCTACTTCCAATATATTTTTTGAAAGTCTTTAGATTCAGTAGTTGTCCCTCAAAAGAAAGGGGACCATCATCTCTTCAGGTTATTTCATTCGTGGAAACTCAGGAACACAAGAGGCTGAATCAGCATTTCCGTGTTTCACAGGAAAGTAAACTTTATTAAAATGTTGAATTATCAGTGTTTTTAAAAAATATTTTATTAGAGTATAGTTGATTTACAATGTTGCATTAGTTTCTGCTGTACAGCAAAGTTTATCAGTTATACATATACATATATCCACTCTTTTTACTTATTTTTCTCTTTATTTCTTTTTGAATTTTATTTTATTTTTTATACAGCAGGTTCTTATTGGTTATCTATTTTATACATAATAGTGTATGTATGTCAATCCCAATCTCCCAGTTCATCCCACCCCCCCATCAGTGTTTTTGTTTTTATAGAAATTCACAAATAGTTTTCAACAATAGCTGTATCTGTGGGGGTCAAAGTAACAAAAACATGTTGACCACGGAAACAAGTCACATTTTTAAAGTGCTAAGAAAAGGTAGAAGCCCTCAGCTGTTCTTACAGTGTGTTTAGAGAATCCTGCAGTTGTTTCAATTGTCCATGTTAAGTGTACATTTTGCAATCTAGTTTTATAATGTGCAGATGATAGGTTTTTCACTGCTGTATCTCAGTGTTAACATAGAATTACAGCTGCTGTCTTTCACATGAAGGTTTGGGGAATTTTTTTTTTTTTTCCCAGTAAGAGGCTTATACCACAGATCTAGAAGCATATATAAGAGTTTAGACGAAACATTTTGTATCTTGATGGAGAGAACACATGACCTGGAAAATGAATCTTGGCTTCCAAAAATAATTTTCCCAGGGAAAATGAAGAAAAGGTTTTGTGTAGTTTATGAGATTAAATCATCACTTGATAAGTTTATTAGCTTAAATCACTACCTTTGAAAATTGAGCTATTTCTCCTTATCAGATCTCCCTCCAGATGTCTTTGGCTATAGAAATTTTCTGTTATGTTATCAAAAGTATCTGTCTTTATCTCTCTCTCTTTTTTATTACTCCTTTAGCCTCCATATTCATTTATTATTGCAGTTGCTTTTTGCTTTAATGACATCTGTTTTAGTAATTAGAACCAAGTGCATGATTTTGGACATTCATGCCTCCAGAGGGCTCTTATTCCTTAGAAAGGAAAAAGCAATAAGGACTTGAAGCAAAATGAATGAGAAGGTGTATGGTGAGTCAGTGAATCAAAAGTGCAAGAACTTAATACTGTATTGCACATTTGAAAGTTGCTGAGAGTAGAGCTTAAAAGTTATTACAAGAAAAAGCGTTTTGTAACCATGTGTGGGGACAGATGTTGACTAGACTTACTGTGGTAATCATTTCTCAATATATACAAATATGGCATAAAAAATGCAAGAATTTGATTATAGAGATGAAACAGTTTTTGCTGCTTAAACATATTTTAAACTTGGAATTAAGTAATCTATTCAATTTTATTTCTAAGTGTTAAATTTTAAGAGTTAGGATGCATATCGATGATTCCTTTCTAGCATATGTTAAACTGCAAATTTTTGACCAGTGTTCTTTAGCGTTCTCACGTTAATTAGAAAAAAGGAGACTTTGTAGGCTGTCTTGATTTTTATCATTACGATTGTAGTCATACATTTATCCTTTTATTTTACAGCTATTATTTACTGATACTCTGATATCTAATGCTTCATGAGTGAGCAGTGCTGATAACAGTCTGTAGATGGCAACCTGGGTCTAATTTTATTTCTTTTTCTTGTTTCTTCTTTTTTTCCGACTCAGTTTCTCTCTGTAATAATAAAGCTTAATAATTCAGGCAGAGCAGTGACATATTTCTTCAGGGAAACAAATCCCATTTTCTTTTGGTAGCCAAGATGCAAAGTAAGATTGCTTGGTGATTGATGAAGTTGGGCGTGAAATGCATTTTTAGTGCTGCATTTAGATGCCAGCTTAACTGACCAGCGTATGTTTTCCTTGCACTTTCCACCTGAGTGGTGCCTTGAGATAGGTTTTAGAGGCTGTTACCTAGCTATTCTCTCCTCTCTGAGCAAAGCTGTAATGATGATTGCTTTGAAATATTGTATAGTGTTTTGGGATTGATTGTATTCGTTGATATTTTTAATAATTTTTTACATGAAAAAAATTAGTGCTTTTTAGACCCCTTGGAACACAGGAAGTATCGTGGGTTTAGGGTTCCTTAGAATATTGGGAAAACTGTAGAGAAAATATCCCGGTCTGTTATCGCTATGGTTTATGCGGTATTGATATTTATAAATACTTTTTAAAAGCAGAGTATTAAAATGTAAGCAAAAACAAGACCTGTTTTCTCTTCAAACCTGTGCCCCTTGCAGGGAAAGGGCAGAGTCCTAACCACTGGACCGCCAGTGAATTCCCAAGACTTATTTTATTTTGAAGGATGTGATTCTCTTTCTGTTTCCATGTGTGGGCGTGCACATGTGCACACATGGATTAGTACCCTTGATGCAGTTCCTAGCTTGCTCCCAGTATCGTTCACTGATTGTTTCCAAGGAACGTGTGATGTTTAGACTCCTGATTAATGATAGGGAGCAGATGCAGTGCCGGGAAAGGGTGTCTGAATATTATGACCTTGCTGGGTGACTGCCCTTGGGCAGTCATGCTCTTGAATTTTTCTAATGGCTACAACCTGCACATGGTTTGCTGCATCGCCCCAAGCATGAAGCATTACTGCGGTCCATCCTCAGAGTCAGATCAGGGGACATGGAAACTTGAGCTTCTTTGGTTCAGCTGATGAGCCAGCTCAGGCACTTGCACGGTTCGCAGTCCCAAGAGACTCAAGATAAAAACAGGAAGCATGTTTTCCAAATGTGCTCTCCCAAGTCTCACCCACTAAGGATGTCATGTACCGGAGGAAAGTATATAAGAAGGCACCAAGATGACTTCACAAAGCAGGGCACTGGTTTTTTTTTGATAAGCTGAGGAAAGATTTATGATTCCTTGGTGTCTGTTTCCGCCATACTCACCACGTAATGGGGAAATACAGGTTTTCTATTCCTTCCTTGATCTTAACTTCCCATCTCAGTGGCTATGTGTATTGTGGGATATGGGTCCAATTTGACTGTGACGAGTACCAGTATGATAAAAATTTGCAAAATAAGCACTTTCCCATGCCTCAAAACCCCTTTTTAGAATGACATATTATACAACAAAATCTAGTACAGCAAGGGGTATTAGTAATCCCTTGAAGTTTTATTGTGCTATTCAAATTCTAGTAATAAAAATTAGTTTAGGAATACAGGCATACTTTGGAGCAATTGTGGGTTTTGTTCCAGACTACCACAATGACGCAAATAACACAATAAAGCAAGTCACACAAATATTTTGATTTCTCAGTGCATATAAAAGTTATGTTTACATTATACTGTGGTCTACTAAGGGTGCAATACCATTATGTCAAAAAAAATCCAATGTATATGCCTTACTTAAAAAATACTTCATTGTCGAAAAAATGCTAACCATCGTCTGACAACGCAGGGTTGCCACTAACCTTCAATTTGTAAAAAGTGCAATATTTGCAAAGCACAATAAAATGAGGTATGCCTGTGTATACTCTCACTTTCAGCTGAGATATTGAAAAATTAGAGGCTGGCTGAATACCAGTAAGATGTTTATCTCAGTTTGAGAGGAGTAAGATCCTAGCCCTTTTTAGAAAAGATTCTTTTCATATCCTGCCCTCTTACACACTTTGTACATTGGATGGAGCAGCATTGTGAGAAAGGCATTCTTTTCCAGCTGATGTCAGGTTGAGGCAGTAAACTTCTCTTGGGGGCTATTTTTCATGTAGCTGAGGGTTGGGATGTGAAGATACTCTTTGTTTTCAGAAGGAGAAGTTTGTGAGCTGTTGAATTGTGTAGATATTTCCAAACCTTTGGAAGATTTTACTGCAGAAATTTGTTTTAAGTAGGTATTTTGGTAATTGCATCACATTTTCTGTACAAGTAGCCCGTACAGTTCTATCTCACCCATAATGTGTCTTAATTCTGACATTGTACTCGTAGTGCCATGGAGGGAGCTGCAGCGTACTGTAATGTTTCTGGTGGGAAATGAACTAGAAGTTCCATATTGAATGCCAGGAACTCGCGTTACCCTGGTGCCCAGGGATGCAGAGCTGCCCCAGGTCAAATTCTTGCTGTTGGCCAGAGCCTTGAGATTGGGGATCCCATGGGGTTTGGGTCTGAGGAGAAAGGCAGAGGTTGAGGGCCTGGACCTGGAATTATAGGGGTGGGGACGCTGAGGTCCAGACTGAGGTTCTTGTAGCAGTTGATCCTCTGAAAGAGAATGATGTATGGAGTGTCTCATCTTGATTTTTTTCCCCCTGGCTTCAGGCTTTGGCTTGCCAAACTCCCTTTTCACAGATGCTACCTATTACTCCTAAGTAGATCCTCTCTCCTTCCGTGCCCATCAAGGACCCAGACAAATTTCACAGCATTCCCTTGATTCTGCTGCCTCTGAAGTTAGCTCTGAACTTCTCTATACCTTATCATAGAGAAATGTGGATCCATACCAGTGGTGAGTTTCTGAAGTGTAATTCTTCTGCTTTTCAGGAAGAAACTACAATTGGGTTACCCCGGCCGGGTGCTTCATCATAGGTTCTGAAGTAGGGCCCAGACCTAGACTTGGTTCGGGAGGGGTCTGATATCAGGAATGTCTGTGAGATGCTGATGGTGGGAGGTGACAGTGTGACAGGAAGAAGTAGCCATGGAATTTATTACCCTCCCCCCTCCCCAACTTCCTCTTCCTATTGCCAGCCCTGTGGTGAAATAAAACCAGGATGGGGACTTGGTCCATTAGACTATCAGCAGCTCCTCGGCCATTATTCACATGTGATACACAGACAAACACCCAGCAGAGTATCCTGCTCAGAGTAGCACTCAGTGTTTGTGTGTGTGTGTGTGTGTGTGTCCATTACACCTACATTTGTGGTGACAATTGAAATTAAGGGTGACAAATTCCAAACACTGAGTAATGGTACGATTCTGATACCCATGCTTTAGAACATCTCAACTATGGATTTTAATCTGATATTTTATAAGCTGCATCTACAAATCCTCAGAATTAGGTAAACAGCATTTCCCTAGTTTTACAAAAGGGGGAAAAAGAGGAGAAAGCAGTTTTCCCAGAGTCAAAGGGTATATCAATGGCTAATGATTTCTAGAAATTGCCATGCTGGCCTACACTGGCTAAGAGGTGACACCCTCATGCAATTAGTGTGTTTTAGACCCCTTGGAACACAGGAAGTATAGTGGGTTTAGGGCTCCTTAGAATATTGGGAAAACTGTAGAGAAAATATCTGATGCCAGGAGTCCAGGGGGAGGGAGGCACTGATGCCAGGAGTGCAAGGGGAGGGAGGCTTTCGTGTGTAAGTGCTTCGACCTGTCTTCCTTTAGTGAAGAGTGTTGACATATCACAGTCAATGCTGAAGCTTATCTGAGAGATTTTGAGGAGTTCCATTTTACCCTGTTCCATTTTTCAGGATTTCGTATTCTCTTTGTAAATGAGAATGGTTGATTTAAGCTCTTTTTGTTTTGTAGGTGGTAGGAGTTATTATTACTAGCAAGGAGATTTTCCTCTTCCGCAATGTGGTATAATAATGAGTCTTTAGTATATACCAGGCTGGGATGAGTCTTCAACAACCAAACCTACTTTTTTCAGGGTTTGGGAACCTTGAAGAAGGTGGATATTTTTGAGGTTGACCTTTAGTTTATTTATCAAATGGCCAAATCCCATTTTTTAATAGTTATTTGAATATCCTAGGACTTAAGCTCTTGCATCCCAAGCCCGTCACTGCGTCTGAATTTCCTTCCCCTTCCCTTAGACTTATGAACCCACCCCCTTTTCTAGAACACCACTTTCATTTCTTCAATAAACATTTACTGAGCACTTACTGTGTACCACACTTTGCTAATCGGTGGGGCAACTCCATTTTCTCTCTTGTATACTAATAGCTTAGCACTTACACATTTTCTTCGGGTAATTGTAATTATATCTTTATCAAGACATTTTCCTCGAGGAAGAAGAAAAATTTCCTTCTCCATTCCCATGACCAAACTCTATTTACTGCGCATATACAAAATGTGTTTATGTTGTGAGCATTGACAATTTTTTCCTCCTTGGTACTAGGTCATCTCCTAGGGCTCCATGACAATTTTGCCTATTTAGAAAGTAGCAGCACAGTACCCGAGAACAAGGCCATTTCTGCTTAAATGTGTTTAATACGGTGTCTGGAAGAATTACTAATATTACTTGGTACTACCAAACAGGGGAGAGATATTTCTTCACTCATATAATATGCTGTGACTCCTTTGTACACTGTGGCTATTTTTTATATGAACTCTACTTTTATTCTTCTCAGTTATCCTAGTTGTTCTTGAAAGAAGATATAATCTTTATTGCAAATCACCAGGCAGCATGCTATCACAATGGGGATAAAGATGAAGAGAAAATATGTATACAGTACTTTTGAGCTTTGTTGGTTTAAAGGTATCCATTTATTCTTAATTTATACAAGTAGATGATAATACCAAATTGTTTCTGTGAAGTTGGGCAAGGTTTCATTCCCTTTAAAATGCCATAATAAAAACCACGTTTCACTGAGTACTCTGGCCTGTCCCACACTCAGGCTGAACAAGCTTCTGTGGCCAGAGAAAGGCCTAGGGCAGAGACTCAGGAACTTGAGGCAGGAAGGCCTGGGAGTGTATGGGAACTGTCCAGTGAAGCTGCCCTAGACCTCTGGGTTGGGCTACGAGGTTATGGGCAGGACATCAGAGGAGAATTTCTTGGAAGTAGGGGAATCTAGAAGGCCTGCTGTAGACAAGGAGAGAAATGATGGTGGACTTGATAGCCTTTGGCAGTGGGATAGAGAGGAGAGGACAAATTTGAGAAATACATAGGAGATAGGCAATATGACCGGAGACCATCTGGGAAGGTGGGAGAGAGTCAGTGGGATCCAAGGGGACACTGAGTATTTGGCCTGGGTAACAAGGGGGATGGTTGGTGTCAGTAACTCTCAGGGAGTGTGCTCAGGAGGAGAGAAAGGCTGTACCCGGTGAGTTAGAGGGACCTACCTGGCATTTGGTGGAGGTGTGCATGGACCAGCTGGAAAGGGAAAGACTCCCCTTGCCGATGGAGATCTGGGGGTGATCAGCCAATAGGTGAGAGCTGAAGCCAAGGTAAAGGAGAAGATGCCCAGGAAGGACCCACAGATTGAGAAGAGAAGGGCCAAACCTGACTCTTAAGGAGCAAGCACAGGAGGAGGACATGAAGAAGTAGAAATGAGAAACCTTTGGTTATAGCACCTGTACCTCTAATTACCTCACTTGTTTCATGGAACAAACGCTGAGGAGTAGGTATTATTCCTAAGTGGAAATCATATTATTCATAAATGGAAATCATAATTTCCATTTTACAGAGCCAAAGGCCAAAGTGCAGAAAGGTTTAGTGTCTTGCAGTCTTCAGCAAGCTAGAAGGCATTTAATAAATGACAGCGATTTCTTTCCAAGGTATCACAGCCTGTGAACAAGGTCCTTTGCCCCCAAGTTTAGAGTTTTCCCCATGATTAGAGTTTTCACTAATCAGACTTTACAGTTGCCTACAGCCTAAATGTGTTGGAGTGATTCTGTGTCTATTTTATATAAAGCTAAGGCCATATTAACATGTATATGTGGAATCTAGAAAAATGGTACAGATGAACCAGTTTGTAAGGCGGAAATAGAGACACAGATGTAGAGAACAAACATATGGACACCACGGGGGGAGAGCAAGGGAGGGGGTGGTGGTGGTGGTGGTGGGATGAACTGGGAGGTTGGGATTGACATATATACACTAATATGTATAAAATAGATAACTAATAAGAAAAAAAGCTACCTACAGGGCCGCAATGTTATATAAGTTTAAGAAATAAATTCATTTATAAGACAAAAAAAGCCACCACCACCACCACCAACAAAAAGCTAAGGCCAAATGCAAGGCACTGAACTCACATCAGCGCAATGATCTTCCTCCAGACATTGTCCCTAGCGCAGCGTTATAAACCTTGGTGCACAGCAGCAGGAAAGGTAAAAATGCATTAACATCTTAGATCAAAAACAGAGGCAGAGTCATTCTGTAGAGAAATTGAACACCAAAAAATCATAGCAAGAAAATTGATTTAAACTGTACTTAGTGAGGGATTCAAAGGAAATGATAGTTCAGAATTCTAAAATTGTTTTTCGTATGAGGTGAAAATTTTGCAGTCTGAAAATGAATGACTATTCCTCTGTAACTGTAAAACTACCAAAAAGATCCAATTGAATGCATAGACAGTTCCCATGTCAGACTAGCCCAGGAATGTATTAGGAGCAAAAGGGAACAATGACTGTTTTTCTCAATTAAATAAAAGAATACCATCTTTTACCCCTCACTGGCACCAAAGTTCTCAATGATTTCATCTAATTTGGGAATGAATGGGGTGGGCTGTCATTATTCTAGGAGACAAGAAGATTAGCCACCCAGGACAAAAACTTAAAAGGAACCAATAAGCACCATTACTAACAAATGGTCTCCATGTTTTCTCTGGTGCTTTCCATCCTCGCATGTTTGAGATTTATTACATTTTCAATTTGGTAACGTTTGCTAACTTAAACAGAGTTCCAGATCTAATTACGACAGCACTCGATAGCATTTAGATGGATGAATTCACCCCTCAGGAGTTTTTATTTTCTGAGCAAGCCTCAGACAGAAGGGACAAAGGAATAAAAAGTTTCTGTAGTAGGTAGATGGATATAAGGCAATTTTTCATTTGTGAGGCAGGTTGGCTGTTTAATTTTTAGAAATTAGTTGAGAGAATCATCAAATTCTCTTTAGACTTTATTCCCAGGTTCACCCTTAGGTTATAATTTAAAAGCACGATTATGGTTATTTAGCATTTTCATCATAATGGAACATTAATGAAAATGAATGTGAAAACACTTTTATAAAGTACAAAGTGCCTGAAGAGGCTAGTGGTTAATAGCAATATCTATGTAAGGAGATAGGAATTAAGTTTGAGACGATCTCCAAGTCAGAAATGAGGAACTTTATTTAGTACCTGGAATTAGGGAGCAGTGAACATCACAGTTTACACTAAAGGCCATTGCCCATACAAACAACAAAAATTGTGACTTTTCCTTAAAGTGACCGAAGGACTTTCATTTTTCATTATTATGTATCCCTTGCTAGGAAACGCCCTTAATGCATCCTTACGGACAGGACATTGGAATTTGTTTCCAGGTTCAACCACTTTTCTTAGACTAAGGGTCCTATTTCTGACTACTTGCAATTTCTACCTTGATTTCTCACAGGCACCCTACATGCACATGTTAAAAAAAAATTCCCCAAACTCTGAATTGCCTCTGTATACTTAGTTTTCCTCACTCATTCCTTGTCTCAGTGTCCCATGGAGCCAGAAACCCAGGAGTGATGCGTGTTGGTGGGTGGGGGCCAGAGGAGGAGTCTGTGGCTTCTGGAAGTTCGGGTGTCGACCTGTCCCTGCCCCATTCCTTTCTAATCCCCTCCACATTACCTCTCCCATCATTTTAATCCTGTTATCGTTAGAGTCAGCCTAGACTTTTCCATGTCCCTCATTCTCCACACTCAATCAGGGCTAATTTGCACAGATTTGACCTTCTTAGAGTCTCTTGAATCTGGTCCTCCTCTCCTGGTCATTCCTGATTTGAGCTCCATATGTTTCACGCAGACCCCTGCAGCCTTCTAGATTAGGTCTCCTGAGCGCCCTTCCAGTCTGCCCTTCATAACTCTGCCAGCAATGTCCTAAAACCTCAAAACTGTTTCTAATGAAATTCCTTCAGGAGCTTCTCACTTTCATGGCCTTTCTTTCCAACTTCATCTTCCACCAGCCTCCTGCATGCACATCGGGCGTACAGAACTTTTGAGAGTTTTCTTGATGGCATGAGCTGTTGCCACGTCATTTGTACGTGCCTAGAATACCCTCCCGGTTCCCATCAACTTTATTCTCTTTAAGACTCACAGCATCACCCCTTCTGTCAAATTGGTCCTGACACTCTCAGCGTTGAGCCTTCCCTCTCTCGGGCTGCAATAGCAGTACGTGACTTTGCCATAGGGCGTGTTATGTCGCCCTTCTCCACTGGTCCCTGAACAATTTGCGAGCCAGGACTCCTCCTTATCATTGCCTTATTCATCTTCATGACTCCAGCATCTGGCTCAGTTTCTTACACGCAGTTAGCTCCCTGTAAAGTGTGATGAGAGAATGACGGAATTTTTCCAAACACTGTGTGACTTTTTTTTTTTCTTTGCTGTGCTTTTATTTGAATTTAGGCATTGCAGTTATTTATGATGATATTTCTTAATCAAAGTTAGCTTGATTAAAACAGATTTTCTAACCAAACATCTCCCGGTGGCATAGAGATTAACAAGGTCTCTGCCTGCTACAGTGCCCAGGCAAAGGAGATATACATCCATGTACATGGAGACATTTTCTTTAAATTCAAGGAGAGGTAATAGGTTAGGGGAAAGACTGCTTACTTGACTTAAGAAATCAGTATTAAAGCCGAGGTGCGATATATGGCTCTATGTGTGGAAAACTGAAAAATTAATCTTGTTATAATTTAATTTAAAAAAATCAGCGTGGTCGGATGGCCCCTGAATTGGTGCACTGTGCTGCTAAGCTAACAGCCTTACAAAGATACCACTAAAAAATGGAGACTCTTAAAACCAAACTGAGTTGATGAATTTTACTCAGTTTATAATGCGAAATTATTCTTCATGTAGTGCTGTCTGCATGATATTGGATTTTCCATTAATAGAGGATTTAAAAACCACTTTGGATTAGAGATATTTACATTTCTAATTTCTCACGTTAAATGGTGGGGCATAACTATCAGTTGAGTCCCCCTTACCCTCCCACCAAACAAAATTTTACAAAGGCTCAGTCAGGCTCCTGACGAATCCCTCTCTTGTTCATACACAGACCCAGGCTACTCACTCTATTCTCTTAAGCTCCAAGCAGCAGAAATGTCTGAATCTTTGGAAATCCTTTTCTTCCCTAGAGCATCCCAGTGTCTTCCAGAAGAATGAGTGGCTACACAGACACACACACTGGTATACACTGGGCACATTTAAAAAAACTTTTTATGGACACATAGCATATGTATAGAAGAGTGCTCAAATCATAAGTCTTACAATCTTACAAATTGAGTAGACCCACGTAACCAGCAGCCAGATCAAGAAATAGAACATTATCTGTGCGAGGTTTTTTGTTTTGTGGTTTTTTCCCTGACACCAAATACGTGGTGTCTCTTCCACACCATCTCTCCAATTCACCAACACCAACTAAGTGCCCTACAGTTCAATTCAATTCTGACTCTGACTGCCCGCAGTTAGCATCAGACTCCATAGGTTTAAGGGATAAGTCCCGCAAGGCAGATCTTATTTCAGGTGACAACTGCAAGTATCAGGCCCCCAGGTTACCCTCACTTCTGTCTGACCTTGCTACAAAGTCGGGGGTTTCTACACCACACCCCTACACCCCCTTCCAGAACTCAGAAAGTGCTTTTACTTACTATTACTGGTTTGTTACGAAGGATACAACTCAAGAACAACCAAGTGGAAGAGACGCACAGGGCAAGGTAGAGGGGGAGGAGCCTCCATGCCTTCTCCAAGTGTGCCACCCTCCCAGCATCATGATGTGTTCACCATCCCCAAGCCTCTCCATACCTGGTCATTTAGGGTTGCGTTATGTAGGTATGATTGATGAAATCACTGGCCATTCATGATTAACTCAATTTTCAGCCCCTCTCCCCTCCCTGGAGGCTGGAGGGGGGGCAGCTTAAAGTTCCAAATTTTTTTTTTTTTTTTTGCGGTATGCGGGCCTCTCATTGTTGTGGCCTCTCCCGCTGCGGAGCACAGGTTCCGGACGCGCAGGCTCAGTGGCCATAGCTCACGGGCCCAGCCGCTCCATGGCATGTGGGATCTTCCCGGACCAGGGCACGAACCCGTGTCCCCTGCATCAGCAGACAGACTCTCAACCACTGCGCCACCAGGGAAGCCCAAAGTTCCAAATTTTTAATCGAGGTTTGGTTTTTCTGTCACCCAGCTCCTTCAGGTTGGAGGTATCCAGGTGCCTGCCAAGAGTCACTTCATTAGAACAAAAGACCCTCCTGTCACCCTCGTCACTCAGGAAATTCCAAGGGTTTTAGGAGCTCTGTGTCAGGAACCTAGGACCTGGGGTCAAAGACCTAGTGTAGATTATACCATGACCAGCAACTCAGAAGACCCGCCCCTTCTACCCTTCCAGACATCACCCGCTGAAGAAAACCATTATCCTGACTTCTATCATCATAGATTAGTTTTTCTTAGTTTTGAACTTTTAAAAATAGAATTATACACTATATTGCAACCTATGTATGTTTGGCTTTCATTGAAAATTATGTTCGTGGGATTCATTCATTCTGTTGCACATAACAGTAGTTTGTTATTCTCACTGCAGTATAGTATTCCATTGTGTTACTCTAGCATTATTTATGCATTCCACGGTTGGTGGACTTTTGTGTTGTTCCCAGTTTGGGGCTTTAGTGAGTGGTGCTGCTATAAACATTTTGCTATGTATCTGTTGGTGAACATATGCAAGTACTTACGTTGAATTGTTGGGTCATATGAGATATGTATTTCATCTTTAATAGATATTTTGCCAAATAATGTTCCAAAATGATTGTGCCACTTCACATTCTCACGAATGATGTATGAAAAGTCCAGTTGCTACAAGCCTCCCCACCATGCATTCTTGTCAGTTTAAAGAATTTTAGCCATTCCAGTAGGTGAGTAATGGTATTTCAACGCAATTTTAATTTGCATTTTCCTGATGACTGATGAAGTTAAGTGCCTTTGCATATGTCTTTTAGCCATTTTGATATTTTTTTAGTAAAGTTCCTATGCAAGTCTTGTGTCCATTTTTCTGTTGGATTGTCTGCCTTTTTTCATACGGATTTGTAGTTCTTTATAAATGACTCATGTGTTGAATATGAGAATATCTTCTCTTATTTTGTGGCTTGTCACTCTCCTAAAGATTTCTTTTGAGTTATAGAAGTCTGTAATCTTCAAGTCCAATTTACTAACTTTTTTCTTTAGCGTTAGTGTTTTCCGCGTCCTGTTTAAAAAATATCTTTGTCTATCCCGAGGACTCATGCTTTCTTTTGGAAGCTTCATTGTTTTACTTTCTGCTATTAAAGCTACATTCCGTCTGTAATTGATTTTTGTCTATGGTATGAGGTAGGAGTCAAGATTAGTTTTTCTCCATGTGGATATCTAGTTGATGCTGTACCATTTCTTGAAAATTTCATCATTTTCCTCTGTCTTAAATTTGATGTTTATCTGTGTGTGAATCCAGTTATGCCTGCTCTGTTCTGTTCCATTGGTCTATTATCCTTGTGAAACACTGTCTTTATTTTAGTTTTATCATAAATCTTGACATCAGTTAAGATAAAGCTTTCAGCTTATTTTGTTCTTCTTTAAGACTGTCTGTACATTTTAGAATCCACTTCCCAATTTCCACAAAAACACCTGCTGGGATTTTAATTGGGATCGAACTGAATCTATAGACCAATCTTTAAAATATTGAGTCAGTACATAAGCATGGTATGTCCCTCTATTTATTGCCTTTCTTAATTTTTCTCACTTATGTTTTATATGTATTACGTTTTGCATATCTCTTATTAGATTTATTCATAGGTATTCTATGCTTTTTTGGTGATGTTATATATACTGTTGTTTTAAATTTAAATTTTATAATTATTTGTTGCTGATTTATTAGAAATACAGTTGATTTTTATATATTTGACATTGTTTTCTGTAACAGTATTAAATTTAACTGTTACTTATGTTGCAGGAAGGGGGATCCCTTCCAGGGCCCAAGAGTGGGCTTTTGTCTAACCCTTGGAAATGAATTGTCTGAGGAGACACACGTGCTTACAAAGCAAGAGACTTAATTGGGAAGGGGCACCCGGGTGGAGAGCAGGAGGGTAAGGGAACCCAGGAGGACTGCTCTGCCACGTGGCTCGCAGTCTCGAGTTTCATGGTGATGGGATTAGTTTCTGGGTTGTCTCTGGCCAATCATTCTGACTCAGGGTCCTTTCTGGTGGCGAGTGGAACCGCTCAGCCAAGATGGGTTCCAGCAAGGTGGATTCTGGGAGGTTGGTAGGACATGTGGACTGGTGTCTCCTCTCTCCTTTTGACCTTTCCCGTATTCTTCTACTTGACGGTGGCTTGTTAGTTCCGTGTTCTTTACCAGGATCTCCCGTCATAAAATAACTCATGCAAATTGTTACTGTCTTTGCCTGGCCAGGGTGAGTGGTTTTGGTCAGTGGTTCCCCTAACACTTAAAATAGTTTTTGTGATTTATTTTGGATTTTCTAAATACAGTGTCATTTTGCTTGCAAATAATGACAGTTTTATTTCTTTCTTTTCACTGTTATAGCCCTTTTCCTTACTTTTTTATACTTCTGGTACAAAATAGAATAGAATTAGTGATAACAGACAACTTTATTTTGTTCTTAATCCCAAGGGGAAAGCATTCAGCATTTCACCATTAAGGATGATGTTTAGTCTAAGTTTTCATACATTTTATCAGATTTGGGAGGTTCTATTTATTAGAGAAGTTTCCTTTTTTGTTTGCTGAGACTTTTAAAAAATTGGAATGGGTTTCGAATCATATTAAGTGCTTTTCTGTAACTGTTGAAATGATATTTATGCTTTTCCCCCCTTTATTCTTCTAATGTGGTGAATTATATTGATTTTTGGATATCAAACTAACTGTATTTTTGGAGTAAACAAATTGTCTATGATGTTTTGTCCTTTTTGTATCTCGTTGCCGTAATTACTTAGACCTGGAATTTTCTTTATGTGGATTTTAAAATTCTTTAATAGCTTTAGGGATATTTATGCTTCTTAATCTTTTCTAGTGTTAGTTTTGGTAAGTTACGTTTTAAAAGTTAATTTCACTTAAATTTTAAAATTTATTGGTATAAAGTTATTTCTTATATTGTCTTTAAAAAACGTCTGTAGGATCTATACTAATGTACTATTTATCACTCCCCCATATTGGTAAACTTTGTTCATAATCAATCTTGCTAATGGTCCTTCAAGTTTACTATTCTTTTAAAATAACTAATTTTGACTCTGTTGATTTTTCTCTATTATATATTGTTTATTTTTCATTTAATTTCTACCCTCATATTTGTTATTTCCTTTCTTCACCTTTCTTTGAGTTTAACTTATTCTTTTACTAAGTTCTTGAGATGGCTATTTAGAACATTGATTTTCAGTTCTTTTTCTAATATATACGTGTAAAATCATAAGTTTCCCTCTAAGCAGAGCTTTTGCTGTATCCAACATGTTTTACTTTGTCTTATTTTCATTATAGAAAATATTTAAAAATTTCCATGGTCATTTTGTCTTTGACCCAGGGTTATTTCAAATGGTATTACTTAATTTCAAAACAGTAAATTTTTGGATTTTCTAGTATCTTTTTTGATTTCTAGCTTAATTCCACTGTGGTCAAAGAACATACTTAAATAATTTCAATCTCTTTAAATTGTTGAGACTTGCTTAGTGACTCAGCATAGGGCCAAACTTGGTAACAATTCTCGAGGTCCTTGAAAAATGTTTCTGTGCTGTCACTGCTGAGAGGCATGTCCTGTATTTGTCAGGTGACGTTTCTTAATTTTGTACTTTGGCTTTGGAGTGGCTCCAGGTTCATCCTACCCTTACCATCTGCTTTCTATTTTCTTGGTCATTAAATTTTTTTTTTTTTTGAGATATAATTGACAGCTAATATTGTATCAGTTTCAGATGTACAATATAATGATTCAGTGCTTGTATACACTGCAAAGTGGTCACCATTCTACCACTTTCTTGCCCATTAAATCCTCTTGCTCTCTTGTTTGCTTTTACCATGACTTCCTCTTTTGGTCTAGCTGTGTTTGAATTTGTATATGTTTCCACATGGTTTCATTCAGCTCTGTCTTATCCTCCACTTAAAATTCTGGTTCCAGTCATTGTCGCTTATCGCTTTGGTTCTGTGGCTTTGCTCTGTAGGCCAGCATGGCGTTCTCCCTTTCCTTTGGATTCTAGTTGTTAAAGAAGTTGATCAGACAGCTCTGTCAGCAGGCATTCATTGAGCATAGGTTATAGGATTCTGGAAATATTTGGCATAGTCCATGCCCTTGGGGGCTTGTGATCTGGTTGGAATCAGGACGCCCCACTTACAGAGATTGGACAGTACAAGGAAGGATGTAAAACAAACTGCATGAGCGCATTAGGGAGAAGCAGACAGTCATTATGGGCTGGGATGGTTTTGCAGAGAACCTGGAATTTGATCTGAAATTTTAAAAAATGGGAAACAAGGATGTGAGTTCACAGGGAATTTGCCTGAGTGAAAATCCAGGGGCAAGAAAGCTTAACTACTCTGTGTTTATATTTCACAGATCACACTAGCTAGAGGGAACAGGATTAGTTAGCAAAGTGATGGTAGCCTGGTCCATAGAGGTAGGCTGAGGTCAGATCATAAAGGGCCTTACATGTCAAGCTAATGCCTTTAGAAATTATTCTGCAGCTACAGAGGCAAAGTATTGGAGAGAATGAGTATGCACACAGTGTTCTGATGTGGTGAAAGTAGTGTTTTAGGGAGAATGATCTGATGTCTGTGTACAGGATGGGATTGGAAGGAGTCTGGAAAGGCCCTGGAAAAAATTATGTGATTAGAGATGATAATGTGCATAGCAAGGTGGTAACAGATTAATCAGGAGTCTTAGAGGATGGGTTAAGGTGGATTCAATGATAATTCAACAAATCCCGCCTAGCTTTTTAAGAGACTAGCGGTGCTATTGACAGAAATAGAGATGTAAGGATGTGGGGCAGAATTTAGACACAAGGTGTCAGAATGGTGCCCAAGACCAGAGAGTTGGAAGCAATGCTATACAGGTGTGGATTAGATTAGACAGACTCTAATAATGAAAAGGGTGTGGTTGTTGACATAGGTTTTGGGCGGCAATGGAGTTGGCGGACCGAAGGAGCTCACCTAGAATTCTCTTGAACATAGCAGAGTTTCATGAGATTTCTGATGACTTCTGTTTGCCACACAAGCTATGGAAGCCAGCATCACCTAACATTGCTGCCCCAATTCCATAATCTCTAAAGTAACAGACTGAAATCAACAAACAGTAATAGTAGCCCTAGTAGTAACGGGAAAAGCGCAGCCCTGCTAAACCACAAGTGAAATTCATTTGTGACCATTTTCGGTTTCAATTTTAAAGGAATAATCTGTTCTGTACATATGCTCCTGTTCGTTCTGAAAGTTCCCCTGCAACCATCCAGTTTCGCCTTAACAAAGACAATTTGCTGAGGAAACAGGGCAAAATCCTAAACCCCAATTAGCCAGTGCTATATAAGAGATTAATAACACTTTAGACCTGCTGGAAGCGACTTCACATTTGAGCCTCTTCCTACTGTGTCATGGCAACGACTTACAAATTGTAATAATAGATGTCCTCTTTGAGAAATTGCCTTTCCTTATGCTATGGGAGTTTTAATGATTAGAACTATACCTCTTCCCTTGCCGTTGTTTTTGAGGCATTTATGTTACCATTTTTGCTTATCAGTATTGGTTCAAACATTTTCTAACACAGAGCAATTAATATCTGTCAGTAGAAATAAATTACATTTTTCATCACTTGTGACACACTCTCAAATGCTGTTTGAAAGTGCCATAATTATGCATCATCATGCTATGTAATTTTGATGTCTGGTATAGTAGGGCTTTAGGGGTATGATTTATATTTTCTGTGTTTTTTTTTTTTCTTTTAGTGCTGAATTAATAGGATAGGTGTAAGGATTGGAAAGTAAGTTGGAAAATGACATTTTGCAGAATAATTTGTATTATTTCCATTCTAAAGCAGTCTTTTTAAAGAATTGTTCACATATTTTATATATATCTGTGTGTGCATATTGTGTGTGTTATAATTGTACCACCAATAACTTTTGCCTTGTAGCACTAGAAGGCACAACATGCCTTTAAAACTTTAATGCATAGAATATACGTATATTCAGAACACATTTTTTATTGCCATAAGGAGGGAGTGTATAATATTTGCAAACCTGTTACCTCTGTGGGGTTCATTTGGTCCTTGTCTTTTAAGCACAGTGGGGCCACTTATACCTTAGTCAGCCATCAATACGGGCAGCAGACAAGGGCCTGTGACTCATTCCACTCTCTGTTGACCTTTGGCCTTGTTCTCTTTTCCTTTGGCCCTGTAACCTGGACTTGACAATCTGATATTGGCCTCTTTCCTCTTGGTTACCTGTTTACACTCACCTCTAGCTCAGTGGATTCCAACTTGCCTGGAGGTTCTTTTTGCCAGTTGGTATCTTTCACCACTCATCGCACCTCCCCACCCCTTACTCCCTCAGGTGAGAGATTATCAGATGAAGTCAAGAGGATGGGAAGAGGAAGGCTGCCAGGAACTGGGGTCAAAACCTAGCGAATCACAAGGACTTGAGCCTGCTAATTAAGCCTCTCAAATGACACTTGCGCTTAAAGCACAGACCAGTGGCTAATGCATGAACCCACTACTATCTTCACTTATTGCTACGCGGTTGTTTTTAAGTGAGTGTGCTGCCCCAATATACGCCACTTCGGCATAAGACTTATTTTGAGGGCAAGACCATTGGGAAACAGCAGACACTGGAGGAACTCTCCTTCCTCTCCCTTTCTGCCTGAAAGCAGAGCGTAAAGTTTCATTTGTAAAGTTGTCTCTGCCTCCCATACCAGGAAGAGAACAGCTCTTCATCACCGGGGAAGGCTCTTACCACTGCAGATGGCACTGACTTAAGACTGTATAAACAAACCTCACCAAAATAACCCTTATCTTCCATTAGTTTCGCCCACATATTGACCATCCAGCAATTTACCACCCCTAGAAGCCCCAACTCCTTCCCTTAGTCTACTCACTTTTCTACAGTGTATCACCCTTTGTTAAAATGGTATATAAGCCCCCAGTCCTAGCCACTTTTTTGGGTTTTCACTTCTTTTCTGTGAAGCCTCCATGTGCATGCGAATAAACCTTTTCCCCTGTTAATTTTTTGTCGGTTTGATTCACGAACCCCAGTCACTAAACATGAGAGGTGTTGACTGAAATAAAAAAAAGCACAGTGTGAGAGTTGTGAGTTAAGTTTTATTGGGGGCAAAATGAGGACTGTAGCCTGGGAGATGGCCTCACAGATAGCTCTGAGGAACTGTTCTGAAGAGGTAGGGGGGAAGGTCAGTATGACATCGATTTCAGTGAAGGGGGGTACGTGTGGTCAAGCACACATTTTGGCAGAGGCTTGCTCCTAGTCGCAAGGAGCAGATGTCTCTGTTAATGATTTTAGTGCTTTTCTAGATATAAGGAGATGCAAGAAATTGAGCTCATAAAGTCTTCTCCTGAAAATATCTAACTATCTGAAGACCTCTTCTGCCAGTTTTTCCCAGAGCACAGAGTGCCTGCCTCATTCCTCATCTCCACCCTGAACTCCTTTCAGGGTGTGTTGAAGGTCAGTGACTGCAGTGGCCAGTGACTTCATTCCTCTGGAACCAGATGGCAAGTGACAATGTTTTAGTTGGCAGAGGGCAGAGTAAAAGTAATTTTTCCTCCCTGTGTAACATATTTCATCCTCCCTGTGTAACATATTTCATCCTCCCTGTGTAACATATTTCATGTTTCTCATTCAGAAACAGAAAAGAAAAAAGAGCTTTAACTCTTAAAATTACAATTCAAATAATATTGCAGCTTAAATGTAATATTGAGGGGAAACGGGATCAGGGAGGGACCAGAATCACTCACTCAGCAAGTCTAAGTCTATCTCCAAGCACTGGGCTAAGTGTACAATATTCCTGAGGAATGTGGTTCTCCAAATAACTGGCAGTCCTTTCAGTGAAGTCTCTCCTCACTCTCCATCCCTTAACATTTTTGTTTTTTAATTGAACACTTTTGGTTGGGTTTATTTAGGTTTGGATAAAATACGCACAGGGTCATGGAGATAGATGCTTAAAATACAGGCATTTTGCAACTCACACATCCACTCCTTATCTTGAAACTTCTGAACTTATTCATTCAGGAAAGGCTCTATTACTGTATATCATAGCAGCACAGCTGTGAGCAAAGTTAGGGCTTTACTCTTTGAAAATTTTAGAAGAGAAGCTGTATTGAACTTCTTAATGGAATAAATTTTAAAAAAGGTACCGTAGTGAATAGAGAATTGTCTTTCTCCACGGAACTCAAACCATAAGATCCCTAAGTAGAATTTTAGTAATTTATAGTAGTTAAATAGGTTTCTAACCCATCTCCAAGAAGCTATGATTGTAGTGTATTTTTAATTACGGAGGCATTGAAAGCAATCAGCTCACATTAACCTTCTTTTAAATAGAATCATAAAGCAGAGCCTTTCACTCTGCTAATTCCTTTGTTTAGGGAATCACCCAGTATTCTTAAGTGAGTCATTTCAGAATGAATGGTCTATTGAAGGATTGAGTTTTAATATATTGAATGAGAATAACAGAAATCAAAGTAGAAGGAACCTTCCAGATTACGGTCACCTCATTTTACACCTTTCTATTTAATTTCTGAAAACAAATACCTAAAATGATTAAACGCAAAAAAGAAACTAAAGCTTTTCACTGGATGGCACATTGGTCATTGGCAGTTACGGTTTTAAAGGAGTAAGGGCATTAGGTTAATTGGCATAATGTGAAGACAAATGCTTTATATTTTCAAACATCTTACTAGCTATTCCCTATTGAGCTCCCATTTTAATTTAACACCTATGCGGAGGTTCATATTTTGAAAATGTTTATAGTCATTTTAATTTGTTGTGTTTTTTATGTGAGGTGGATCAGCACATCTTTTTTTTTTTTTTTTGTGCGGTAGGCGGGCCTCTCACCGTTGTGGCCTTTCCCGTTGCGGAGCACAGGCTCCGGACGTGCAGGCTCAGCGGCCATGGCTCACGGCCACAGCCACTCTGCGGCATGTGGGATCTTCCCAGACCGGGGCATGACCCCGTGTCCCCTGCGTCGGCAGGCGGACTCTCAACCACTGCGCCACCAGGGAAGCCCAGAAGTAAATATTAACTCAAATTGTGAAACAGGTGGTGAGGACATATTGAGTTTTATCTCTAGACCTTTGTCTGTCTCTCTGCTCTGTCTTCCTCCTGACCTCTCTTCACTCCCACTCTACTCCCACTCCCATTCCTCAGTTTTTTGGGATGCCTCCATCTGCTTTCAGGGGTCTAGGGTTCCTGCCCCGTAAGATCTCCAACCCATGGCAGAATCAATCATGGATCCAGTGACAACTTGGTCCAGCTTCTGGCCGCAGGCCATGCCTGTGCCTTCTTTCCAAACTAGTCCTCAGCCCCACACAAGCTGTAGCAATAGGCAAGTGGAATTTGTCATTCTCTTAACAATGATAATGATAATAATAAAAATAATAGTAGTACTAATAATATTCAATACTTGTAAAGTGCCAGGTATTGTTCAGAGCACTTTAAATACATTATCTTATTTAGTCCTAACAGCTCCATGAGGTAGGACTCTTGTTAGCCTCATCTTAGAAATAAGGAAAGTGAGGTACAGGTAGGTTTGGTAACTTGCCCAGAATAACACAGCTAGCAGGTGGAAGAGCCTGGATTAAATGTAGTCTGTCTGAGTCTGCAGAGGTGGGTAGCCTCCCACCAGGCCTAGCTTTGGTTCCTATCACAAGTGGGATAAGACTTGGTTATCCTGCAGGTGTGGAGTTTCCCACACTAATTCTTTTTTTCTAGAAGACGGATTCATAAGCCCAGGGTTTCGGGCTATAGAAAACTATAGAAATTAAAATATAGAAAGACATACAGTAAATAATCACAGGTTGGAAGAACTTTGGGGAGGGCAGACTATTTAAATATGCTCTCTTGAGATTATTCTCTGAGTGCTTTGTAAGTCTTTAAAAACAACTGCCAAAAGATATTTAAACATTCTCCCTAGTGAACTTTGCATGAATATGGAAAAGTAGTGGGTTTCTTTGTTTTTGCCATAGAGTTTTTGTAGTTAGGGAATATTTTAGAAATTGTTTTAAAATTCCAGGGGACATATGGTATTTTAAAAATATGATTCACTGCATACTTTTTCTGCAGATCTTTTAATTTTCACTTCTTCATTGAAGCCTTCCCATCAAAATATGAAGAAAGCTGGTGATTGTACCTTTGATTGTGACCTGTGAGACGTGATTTGAGATATAGTCAAGCTTTAGTGTAAAATGACATGAAATATATTTTAAGTAAAATGTCCTGCCATCCTGGAAGCCCCATGTAGAAAATGCTAGCATTGTACAAGCTTAAGACTCATAGTTCTTTCTATCCTTTTTGGTCCTAGTCTTGGAAAGGCCTCCTGTAGGAGAACTACAAAGTAAAATACAAGAGCAATTTTTTTTCCCCTTTTAATGTTTATGTTCCCTATGCATAGCTATCATGGATCATCAAACTGCTTCCTTTCCAACCCCAGCTGGCTGAAGGTTACAGGTCTTCTAGACTGATGGTGAAACTTCAGCCTGTATTCTGTTACTGAGATTGAAAAGTACTTGCATCCCACAACTAGGGAAGAAGAATGTCCCCTGAGGAAGCATGTACAAATGACGTTCATTGTTCCTGGTTGTCTCCATACCAGTAACAAGCACTTTGTCAGCAGACATTCTGACTTTATACAAGTAGTTGTGCACAACCAGGAGCCCATTATCTTGTTATAATATTCAATTTCCTTCCCATTCTCTTAATGGAAATGAAGTTGCCCCTGCTGCTTTTGGGTAGTGGAAGCTTTATGAATATCCTAAACTCTCAGCTGCTGAGGGATTGGTTCTTTGTCTTCCCATCTTTATCAGGTACTTCCCTGTGTAGGCTATCTCTTGTTTCTGCCCCCAGCATGATGCTATTAAACATGTTCTATCAATCCAGCCCATATGTGATGGCAGAGTGCTGATTAGCCTCTTTGGATTACTTTGATGTTGAAACTGACTAGTCTTCTAGTCTTTAAGTCATTTATTCCAAAATACCTAGTAATCAAAATAATAACATTAATGATTTTCCACCACTGAGGCGCACAGTGTAAATTAGCTCATGGAAAGAGCTTGAAAAGCAATACAACTGAAAGGCCTTTTCTTATCTTGTTGACCAAAGGAGTTTATAAAAGTCCACCCATTTCAAATGTAGCCCAAAACCCCCATGGAAAAAACTTTACAGTTCAATTAGCGGGAGAGAAATTGCATGATGCCTGCAATCAGAAAAACTGGCATGAACTCAATGTTCAGTTACTACCTCTAACCTCTTCCTACTTTCTGATGTATCCCCTTAAAGCCACTGAGGGGTTATGGAGGATAATTAATTTTTAGGGTGAATTAAAAGAAGTAATCTGACGATAATAAGAACTGATTTTCAGCTTGTACTTGTTACTATGTCCAATAGCCACACTAGTTGTTTATGATTTCTAACTGGTCAGTGCCGCTGTTCATTGGTTCTCAAATATTTTGACTTTTTAACCTGCAAATTATGCCATGTATGATCTTTATGCATATATATATATATATATATATTTTTTTTTTTTTTGCAGTACGCGGGCCTCTCACTGTTGTGGCCTCTCCCGCCGCGGAGCACAGGCTCCGGACGCGCAGGCTCAGCGGCCATG